>NW_022631052.1:6568951-6963666 GCF_010015895.1 Lontra canadensis
AGAAGAAGAAGGAGAAGAAGAAGAAGGCAAAAATAAGTCCTTATCTTTTCCTCTTTTGCTTTAAAAAAAAAATTTTCGCTATTGCATGTTTCTGAAACAATTTCCAAGTCAGCAGCAAGAATCTCACATCCATGCTCAATGGGAGGCAAGGTGAGCTCTAGATCAATGGGGTCACCAAACACCCAAGCCTGTTCCCAGTGGCCGCAAGCCGAGTGGTTTCTGACAAGCCTCCAGCCTCTCTGGACTTCGGTTCCTGGTGTTCATCAGTGGCATTTGCCCATGACAGGTAGGGAAGATCAAATATGGAAGAACTTGGCAAGCAGAGAGTGGTGCCCATCTGTGACGTATGTATTGTTGGGGCGCCTTGGTGGTTCAGTCGGTTAAGTATTGGCCTTTGGCTCAGGTCATGATCCCAGAATCCCGGGATTGAGTCCCACGTTGCTCCCTGCTCAGTGGAGCCCTGCTTCTCCCTCTATCCTTCTCCCTGCCCTGCTCGTGATCTCCCTCTCTCTCAAATAAATAAATAAGCTCTTTAAAAAAAAATAAACTATGTATTGTTGTTAATAACTTCTTATTTCCATAAGACTGAAGAGTAAGTCTATAAAGAGTCAGCTAGATACATTTATGGGACTTCCTCTACTAAGGCATTTTTTTCAAATGCATTTCAACATGCTGTGTGACTTGAATCCCATGAGTACTGGTTTGGGGAGGAGCAAGCAGAATGTTGTTAAGACCCAGCTCCATTGGGACGCCTGGGTGGCTCAGTTGGTTAAGCGGCTGCCTTCGGATCAGGTCATGATCCCAGCATTCTGGGATCGAGTCCCACATCAGGCTCCTTGCTCAGCGGGGAGCCTGCTTCTCCTTCTGCCTCTGCCTGCCACTCTGTCTGCCTGTGCTCACTCTCTCTGACAAATAAATAAATAAAATTCTTTAAAAAATAAAAATATATATAATAATAATAATAAAAGACCCAGCTCCATCATCCACTAATGTAAACATCCAAAGTCTCAGTTCCTTTATTGGCAAAATGGCAGCCATGATAGTTCACGGATATAGTAGAAATTATATATAGTAGATACAGTAGAAATTATATATAGTAGATATAGGGATATAGTAGAAATTACGTGACAGAACACAGGTGAAACTTTGAGCACAGAATTAGCACCTACTATGAGCTCAATGACTAGTAGAATTTTTCTTTTAAACTTTCCAGGCAGTTGTACCACAAGCCGTTTTGCTTTTAGGATCCAGGTATTCCAAATGACCTCTGGGTGGAAATGACTGTGTTTTCTGTCTTAGCTAGAGTTCCCCAGAAAGCAGAGCAGTCTGCTGGACTTCTGAGTTGCACTTCACAATGCCTCATGCCTCAGTGGGTGTAAGAAATAGAAGGGACCAGAGCAGCTGCAAAGAGAGGTAGCAGGAATGACAAGAGCAAGGCTGGTGGCAAGAGCCAGTGTCTCCCAGGCCATGGGAACATCACGAACTGCTGCTAAGCCCACTCTGGCCAGAAAGCAAAGCAGGGGCGCCGGTCCTGGAAGGCATGTCCGCTGGGTCTGTTACACCTTCCATCCAGATTTGCCTCCTTACAGAGTCATGCCAGGATGGCAGCCTGCCACCTGTTTGTCTCATGTCTAAAGCTGAGATCCACTCCCAACCACCTGTCTCAGAGAATGAGTAAGGTCTTCTGGGTCCTGGGGAGCATACGATCCCACCCTGGTCCACTCCCACTGGTTGTCCTGCTAAAGGCTGCCACAGCCCTCTGGATATTCTCAGCTCTTGGCTCCAGAAGGCTGCTTCCTTCAACCTCGACCTCGCTACCTCAACCTCTTGCCGAGCTGTCCATCAGGAGTGGCATTTAAATGTGAGATCCTGGGCTTTTTATCAAAGGACACAGTGAACCATCTCCACCATGCCAAGTCTATTCTTGCTTCTGCTGGGTTTCATTTGGGATGTGAAGCCATGGTATCCAGTGCTCCCTATTTAAATTCCTCTTATTTTATTCATTCATTTATTCAGCAAATACGTATTGAGGGAATTGGTATGAAAAAAAGACAATCTAACAGAAAAATGGTTAAAAGGTAATGAATACACAGTTCATAGAAAATAAAACACAAATGACTCTAAAGCATTTGAAAAGATGCTCAATTTCACTCAAAAAAAAGAGAGAGAGAGAGAGAAATGCTTATTAAAGCTACACTGAGAAACCATTTTCCCCATCAGATTGGCAAAAATCCAAAAGGTTAATAACTCATTTTGTTGGCAAGTTTGTGGGGAAATAGGTATTCTCAAGCATTTCTGGTAGGAGTGTTCCTATGGTGCATAATTGGACAATATCTATCAAAATTATGAAAGCGGATATTCTTTGACACAGCAATTTCCCCTCTGGGAATTTATCCTACAGAGATGTTTGGACTGTGCAAAATGATGTATATACAACATTATTCCCTGCAAAATTCTAAGAGCAAAACATTGGGAACAATCTAGATGCTTTAGCTAAATAAGAATACATCTAAGCAATGACATGTTATTTGGGGTTTTTTTTCTTTAAAGAACGCGGCATCTCTCTAATCACTGATGTAGAAAGATCTCCATGGTAGAGTGGCAAATAATAAAGCAGAGAGGAGCTTGGATATGGCATGCCCACACTAATGCTGTCTGGCAAGCCACCCCAAAAGTTTAAAGAGGAATCGTTTGCTTTCTTGCTCTCAGATTTGCAGTTCTGTTGATCTTGACTGGGTTCAGCAGGGTGGCTCTGCTCCCAGCAGAAAGCTTCAGGTCTTGTGGATTGTGGACTCTGTTCCTCATTCCTCGTTTGAGGGTCAGGCTGAAGGGGACAAGAGGTAGCCCTGGTATGTTCCTCTCACAGTGGATCACAGAGCATGAGGGAGGAAGAGTAATGCCACAAAACCTTTTCAAGATTCTCCTGTCTTGTCAGCTACTATCTCACTGGACGAAACAAGTCACATGGCCAAGTTCAAAGTCAAGGGGTGAAGAAGAACGGTCTATCCACCATGAGGTCATGGCAGGGACGTGGATGTATAATATCACTGGAGAACAGTAGAGAATGGGAACAACAATTCAACTAACATTACATAAATACACACACACACTCAATTTTACTTATTTTTGCCTAAAGGTATCCTGGAAAAATACTCTAACAATGATAATCTCTACTGGGGGGCTAGGGAGAAGTGAAAACTTGGAGACAGAGGCTAGGTAAGGAAGAAGACATTCCAAGTATATATTTTTTTAAGATTTTATTTATTTATTTGACAAACAGAGATCACAAGTAAGCAGAGAGGCAGGCAGAGAGAGGGAGAAGCAGGCTCCCCACTGAGCAGAAAGCCTGATGCGGGATGTAATCATAAGGGAGGCAGGAAGGTCGGAGTTAGTGGTAGATCTGACAGTGGGAGCAGAGGCGGGAGAGATGGGAAGTCCTGAGCCCAAGAAGGCAGGCAGCCTCTAGAAGCTGGAAGAGGGTGCTCCCTTAGGGTCTTCAGAATAAATGCAACCTGATCACCCATTTGGACACCTGACCTTCAGAACTGTAAGATAAATCTGTATTGTCTTAAGTCGCTAAATTTGTGGTAACCTGTTAGCAGCGGTAGGAAAATAATACACCAGCCTTGCTACTTATTGCTGTGTGACTCCAGACGAGCCATTAATCTGAGTCTCAGTTTATCATCTTGTAAAATGAGCTTAATGATACCTCTCCAGTGGGTTTTAAAAAAAATGGCTGGAGAGAAAACATTATAAATGCCTACCTCAGTGCTTGGAGCAGAGTAAGTGCCAAGGAAATAAACAAAAGGCGTTATATTATTGCTGTTGTTGTTATTATTGGTAGTTTAGATCCTCCACATTGTAAAAGATTTGAACCACCCTCTAAGAACATAAACCATGAACCAATGACAAAATAGAAATAGAGATTCAAGGTCACCAAAAAAACAAGGGAGGGCAGAAATTCAGTTCAGAGAAAGGACGACCCATGTGTAGGCACTCTGATGTTAGGGACTTAATCCAGTTAAGCTTCGAATTTGGCAGCTTCCCGGCTGCCAAAGTGAAAAGGAGGATACAGTGACTCTCACGCTTCTTAGTAGGAGAGAGTTACTCTCCTACTAAAGAGAGTTACTAAGTTCAGTTACTAAGAAAAGCTTTGCTTTCCTATATATAGAAAATATAAGAAATCTATATATTTTTCCTGTGGTGTGCTTAGTGCAGCCAACTAGTTATTTGATTATTTAATTTATTTTTTAAAAAGATTTTATTTATTTATTTATTTATTTGACAGAGAGAGAGAGAGAGAGAGCACAAGCTGGGGGAACAGAGCAGGAGAGAGAGAGAAGCCGACTCTCTGCTACACAGAGAGCCCAGTGCAGGACTCGATCCCAGGACTCTGGGATCGTGACCTGAGCTGAAGGCAGATGCTGATTATTTTAAACTGTTCCCATTTACTAGACCAGTTATTTTTAGCCCTGGCGTCACACCAAAATCCCCTGGGACCTTTTAGAAGTATGTATGCCTCTTTCCACACTGGGGTAATCACAGTCTGAGTCTCTGGGAGTGGAGCTGGACATGAGTATTTTTTAAAAGCTTCCCAGGCTTCTCTGGTGGCAGCCAGAGTAGGGACCACTGCCCCCAAGTATTGCTACCTGGAGGCAGAAATCAGGTCTGTCTTATTTAGAGCTCTGTCCCCAGCACCGCACTCAGTGCCTGGCACGTACTAGGTGCTCCGTGTGCATTTTTTACTTTTTTTTTTTTCTTTTTGTACAGATAAGTCATTCACCTGATTTTTTTTTAATGTCGAAATGGGGTGCCTAGGTGGCTCAGTGAGGTAAGCCTCTGCTTTCAGCTCAGGTCATGATCTCCGGGTCCTGGGATTGAGCCCCACATCTAACCCCTAACTCATGTGCTCTGTCCACAATACTTTGCTGCATCCCCAAAATCCAGGCTTTATTTCTGTGAAATCACTAATCCCAGGGCCTCTGTGGGTCTTTCAAGAGGGAGAAGAACATACTCCTCCACAGATTGGACAAGACACGGAAAAAATATACACTACCAAAGAGAAATCTCCCCACTCCAATTAGAGCTGTATGGCTATTCATAAGGTAGAGCACAGAAGGATCCAAGGATGGGTCCCCGGCTCTTCTCTGCTGCTGGCCAAATGAGGCTTCAAGATGTAGTGAAAAGTGGCTTTTCTGCATTATTCATGTGTTACCTTTGTTGCCTTCTCCACTAGAATGTCAGCCCCGAGAGAGTGGGGCCACAGCCATCACACCCACCAATAGTCTCCAGAGCCCAAAGAGCACTCTACAGAGTTAGCAATCCACTGAAATATACAAACCCCAAAGTTGCCCTGATTGGGTGGGCAGGATTTCACCTGGGTACAAAACCTGAAGATGGGGGAGGAAACTGAGGAGTTCTGTACCCAATTCCTCATCTTTGGGAGGGGTTCATGTGAGAGCTGAGGTCCCTGCTCAGGACCATAAATGGGAGGAAACAAGAGCAAGATGATGTTTGCCTAGCTGTGCCCTTCTGAGAATAGAGATTGTATCTCTCTCTCTTGAACAATGTACATGAAGCATTCTGAATCGATGGTGCTTAGACATCAATAATAATCCACCTATGAAAAATCCCCCCATAAGGACACAAAGATAGATGTACAAGGATATTCACTGCATTGTTTTTAACAGCAAAAGAATTGGACACAACCCAAACGTTCGTCAATAGGGGTTTGGGGAAATAAATGGTCATATAGCCACAATGATACAATGCTACACAGCCATGAAAAGAATGGGGCAGATGCGGGGTGGAAGGTAGGGGGAATGTTCAAGATGTAGAGCTCACTGAAAAAAGCAAAGCAGGGAAGTGTATAAAGTATGGTTCTGTGTTAAATATCTACATACTTCTCAAACTGTACACTTTCAGGTCTGCCCATTTCACTGTATGTAAACTGTAACTCCTTAAAGAAAAACCAATATATGTATACATTTTACTTCTCTGATCTTTAAGAAGCAAACTTTTTCAAATTATTTTTGGAATTAAGACTTGCTTTCTCATACAGGTATCATTTTATGATTTGCTAAAAGACTATTAAGTCAAAAGGGTAGCTTACCCCTGGGGGTGGTTCACAAAAGAAGAAATGCAAGAGATACATATTAGCATATACATAGAAAGTAAACATAAGAGATAAGCATATGCATAGAAAAGCTAAAAATATACACATTTGGAATGTAGGAGTGAAATAATAGGGAATGGATGGTGCAAGACCTTTGTACTGGGGACACATATTACTTTAGTCATGAGAAACAAATTAAGGTTAAGGAAAACCCTTCTGTGACCTTTTGTGGGAAATAATGCAAACCCACTGTGTATTTGGGAAAATGCAGGGCATGGAAAGGGCATTTGACATTGCAACAGTTCAAGAGAATTGAACCTCATTTGTGTTTTTAAAATAGAAAGAACTTTGTTGTTGTTTTCCAATTACAAAAGCAATTTGTGACCACTGCATAATTAAACACCCATACACCAGGGAAAGTAGGCATCAAAAATAACCCATAATCCCACACCATACCGCCAAAGAGAGCAAATCTTAATGCTATGGTGCCCTTACTTAAAAAAACAGCACCAATCTTTACATACTGCTTTAAAATCCAATTTTGTCCCACTTAATATATAAGGAATATCTTCAAGTGTCATAATATTACAATAGATATCATCCTCTTAATAACCCCAATACATTATGTTACATAGTTGTACCATTATTGGTGTAACAGGGATCCCACATCATTGAATATTACATTGTTTCCAACTTTTTACCTATTGAAATAATGATACAAAGAAAATTCTCATACATGTATCTTTAGGCACTTGTCCATTGTTTATTGAGGATAAATTCCTGGGAGTCCTATTTGCTGAGTCAAGAAATTTGTACATTCCGAAGGCATCTGGTCCTTGTGACCAAACACACTCTCTCATAACATGAATAATCATTAGTATTAGCAACTGCTGAGCATGACGTTCATGCCAGGAACCACATATCTTTACCTTCTGAGCAATCCTATGAGGCTGATGTTCTTCTTATACTTCATTCTAAGGATGGGGAAACTGGAGCTCAGAGAGGTATATAGTCTCTCAACATCACACAGTTAAAAACTGGCAGAGCCAAGAATAGAGCCCGGATCTGTCTCAGAGGGGCAAGCTCACAACCATAGCACTGTGCTGTCTGCTAATCTCACAGCTTCTGGAATCGTATTTTTTGTCATTCAACCTACAGTCCATGAGAAAGCCCATATCCTCAATTTTGCCGCCTTCACTGAGGATTCTCACTTGAACCATGCAAGGAGTGTGTAGCTGCAAACACCAAAAAGCTCAGTTCTAACTGGCTTAAATATTAAAGTGATTAATTGGCTTCAATAACCAGAAGTCCTAAGGGAGGCTAAGCATCAAGCATGCCTTGATTGAGCAGCACCGTGGGGAGACCAATGTTCAATTCTTGTTTTTTCTCCTTGTCTTCTATGGTCCTGGCTTCATCCTCCATCTGACTCTCTTCCATGGTCTCAAGATGGTCCCTGACAACTCCCAAGCCTGTGTGCCTTCTTCCCCAAGTCCGGACAAGAGAAGACTGACTTTGTAAGCCCTCTCAAGGGACTGACAGATCTTTCTCAGCATCTGTCAGCTTCTCAGTGGCCTGAATTGCAAATGTGCTCCTCCTGAACCAGTCCTATGGCCAGGAGGTAGGATTATGATGACGAGTTTAAGCCTGAGCTGCATATGCCCTTTCCTAGATCCCTGAGCGAAGGTAAATTTAGCTTCCTCCAAGGCTATCATAGAAAAAAATGTGGCATGAAATTCGGGACACTTATCAAGAGAAGAAAGGTCGGAGATTACACACCCGTGCTCCACACTTCTCCTCTTGAGCCTTACCAATGCAGGGGACCCTGCATGTCACTCTACCCTTGCTCATGGTAGGGAGAGGTATCAGGCAATTAACATCTCCAGGGAGCAACCTTTGACCAATGATGAGAGAGCAGGGGTAGTCTTCGATCATACCACCCTGATCACGCCCTATCTCATCTGATCTCGGAAGCTATGCAGGGTTGGGCCTGGTTAGTACTTGGATGGGAGAGAGTAGGTGTATAAATACCCCAGCTCCCTCAACCCTTAGGTGGACCAGCTGAGAAGCATGTTACGCAGTAGATCCCAGAGTTCTCCAGTGGGACTGAGTTCTAGTTGTCGACAGTAATAACCGTCTCACCCTGTTTCGGCTTCCTCCTCTTCCCTTCTCATGTGTCCAGTCCCCTGCCAGTGTCTCCTAGGACCACTTCCCAATAAACTGCTTACACTTGACTCCCTGACCTGGGGTCTACGTCCTGGGGGCACAAACTCAACAGTAACAAGGTACAAAGCCCATGACATATTGCTTTGGGGCTTTGTCAAGTGTGGGCACATTCTAAAGAGATAAAATGGCAGGGCTTTAAGGCCGGTTCTCCCATCCGCCAAAAGAACAGTATCTACCTCTAAGCTACCTCCTTCACCTTCACTGTGAAGGAAAAAGGAGGCCCCCTTCCTTCAGAAGCCACTTTGCATGCACAACTACGTCAACAGTGACCAGACAAGAATGCAGTATTAAGCACCCCGCCGTGAGTCTGTCCTGCAGATACAGACATCTGGACTCCATGGTGAGATTCCTTTAGGAAAAAGAGAGAGAACTCTAAAAACTGACTCAGCCCTTAGTAAATTGGGGTTTTGAATATTTCTCTCCCTGGGAGCATTTGCTATAACCAAACTATTGGTCCGGCTGAGAGAGAAAAAAGGAGCCTTCCTCAAAAGATGCCACACATTAATTTTTAAGCTCACTCCTAAGAGATGCAATCTTCCCTTTAGTGTCAGTTAATGGAATTTGTAGGACAATAATTTGTTTACTGATGTAATTAATTGCCATATAGCTTTGCATAATTGGATGCAGCATTGGCAAAGTGGCTGATTTCTATCAGGAAAAGGAGTGTGAACAGCTTCATTTCAGAGACGGGCCATGCACTGAGCAGATTTCTAGCCCAGAAATAGCCCTTTTCAAAGGTAAAATCCTCTAGGCTCTGAAGTGGGGCCTGATTCCCTGAGTCTGAGACTAGGAAGGGAAGTGAAAACTCATTCGGTTCAACTACCCCCTTTCATAGAGGAGCGAGCAGACGCCAGGAAAGAGAAATGCCCCGTCTCTAATATTCCCAACTGAGTTAGTGCACAGTGGCCAGGCAGCCTGACTCCCAACTCAGGGCTTGTCCCACTAAGCCCTCTGCCCCAGTGTGCTGATGAAATAGACAAAATGTGTTCCCAGGAGGAGGGACTAGGAGCTGTTGAATCAACTGAGTTGAGGGCAGAGACAAGGAAAATGCCTGGCCCAGCATGCTCTTGGGAGCACATCACTCTCTCAAAGAAGACTGAGACTGGGATAAAAGGGAATTCTTGAGATAAGTCATAAGAGTTTGCTTAGACCAAGAGAATCTAATGCAAATGCCTTTAAGCTCTATGGAAACAACAAACCAGTGAAAGAGGTGGCAGGGAAACATAAGGGAGTTGTAGGGACTGGGGCAAACATGACATCACACACCCATCTCAAGAAGCTTGGTGCTAAATGATCATTTTTTAACAGAGACCAGAAGTTCAAGTGTTACATGAAAAAAATGTTACAAAATATTTTCTGGCTTTTAAAATCTTGGCAATGGATATAACTTTAAAAAGAGAAAGACCTAAGCCCCCTATACGCCCAACAAAACATGACATCTCCCAAGATATGAGTTTGTAACCCCTGGTGCAGAGTATCAACGAACAGGTGATCTGGTCATTCATATATTCAAACATTCATTCATTTGTTCAGGGTTGATCGCTGTGGTCCCTAAATCTTTCTACACATTAGAATCACCTGGGAAGCTTAAAAATCTCAATGCCCAGATCACACCCACACCAACGACACCAGAATGTTCCAGGGTGAGAGCCAGGCATCAGGATTTTTACACACCCCTGGATGATTCTAACGTGCAGCCAAGTTTGGGAACCGCTAGTCTACAATGAGCCAGGCTGGGAGTCAGCTGCCAGAGACACAAGAATGATGAGAACAGACATAGTCCCCACCTTCCCAGAGCTTACACCCAAGTAAGGGATTCAAACAGGCAAGTGTATGTGGCCGAGGCTGCCGGCTATCATCAGACTTGATCTCCCCATCTTCCAAGGAACACATGGGACTAAATTTCCCAGCCTCCTTTGAAGTTAGATGGAACCACGGGTCTGAATTCTGGCCAAGTCATTGGTGTCACTTCCAGGGCTGGCCCATGAACCACCCCCAGGTCTGTGCCTCTGTGTTCTTTCATTCCTGCTGCCATATGTGGAGCCACTGTCAGCCCAGGTCAGTGGGTCCACGGAGAAGTGAGGACCACCTAGACATCATTTCTGAATTACTGTTAAGATCTTGCTACAGCGGCCTAAGCAATATGCTAAGCAATTATAATAGAAAGACTATGACAGCCGCAGTACCAGATACTGCAGGGCACAGACCCTGTTGGGAACATCAGGGAAGGCCTCCTGTTTATTCCCTTTTTCATTCACTCGACAAATAGTTACCAAGCACCTGCTATGCACCAGGCATTGTTCTAGATGCAATTAATGAAATCAGCAAATTATTTATTGCCCTGCAAATCCTATTCCAAGTTGTGAGAGACACAGCAGTGAAGGAAAGACTCAGAAATCTGTGTCCTCGTGGAGTTCAGGCCCCCTAAAGTAGATGGTGACACTGAAACTCTGACCTGAAGGATGAATAAGGCAGGCAGAAATCTGGAGAGGGGGCACAGATGCAGTGCTCCTGGGAAGGGGAAAGATATGGGGGTTGGAGAAGGTGGCACTTCGGGGGAATGTGGAACAACTGGGCCCGACTGGGAGAGAAGGGGTGAGACAGGAACAGCGAGAGACTGAGGCTGAGAGACATCCAAGGTGACAGAGAAAGACAGAAACTGGCAGAAACAGAGCTGGAGAGAGAGAAAAGGCAGAGCCACTATCAGAGACTGAAACAGACAAAGACAGAACCAGAGAAAGAACGGTGTAGAAAGAGCCGACAGGGACAATGAGACAGGGACGATGAGCCAGCCCCCACAAAGCCACTGCCCCCTGATCTCCACCTTCACGGCCTTATTTTTACACAGGAGATAGTTGTCTGCATTTTATTTAAGTTTACTTTGCTTTGTTGAGAAGATAAATATTTGGTCTCCCACAAGACCCAGCAGTTTCTCCTACAAAAGAAGGGCCTATTTAATTAGTGAGCCCTGAGGCCTGTCATCCACCAGCTGGGGCTTGGGTTGAGCGATGGAGGGCAGGAGTGGGCATCAGGAGACCCAAGTTCTAGACCCTCCCTGACTCTGGACAGCTGTGAGGTCTGCGCCTCAGTTTCTTGGTTTGTAAAATGAAATCAGGTACTTTCCCACTCTGATGTTCTGTGGCTGCATTATCAAGGTCTGTGATTGGGTATTTCATTATGAAATTGTTTAATGGCTGTCACCCACAGGAGAGCTTGACAGTCTGGTTCACAGATAAACACATAGGAGGTATTGGAGAGCACTGACTGCTAAAGGGAGGGAGGGAGGAAGGAAGGGCAGGAGGGAGAGATGGAGGGAAAAAGGAAGGAGAGCAAGGAGGGAGGAAAGAAGGAAGGGAGGGAGGGAAAAAGTGTTAAAGACTCCATGAGTCCTATGGCAAGAAAGGAAGAACAGGCTACAAGAGGGTGAGCCTCACTTGGATTAAATCTTCAGGAAGAGAAAGCCAGCAGGACGGGCTCACTGGTTTTCCCCAGGAAGCCCACATTGCAGAGGCCACCACAATTCCACAAACAAGACCGGAAGGAGACCAGCACAGAGAGGTGGCCAGGACCCGGAACCACTGAGTTGGGTGGCCAGCACTCACGCCCCATGGTGCATGCTGAGGGACAGAGCAACAACAACCAAGAGAGCAATATAAGGACCTCAGCTCCCTGAGGCTTTGCAGCCCAAGCTTCCTTGGGGCTTGGTGAGGGTTCCAAAAAATCTCTAAGCATCTGCTCCTCTCCCTTCTCCTTATTAGAGCCCGAGTCTGGGAATTTGCTCCTTCCTAGCTAAAAGCGAGTATTTCCAGATAGCAGAGGCCTCCAGATTTTCAAAGCGCAGAAGAGGCACCGAATTCACATGGTACAGATGAAGAGACAGCTCACCTAGCAAAATAATTGGGGGGAGAGCCAAATGCATAAAGGCTCTGATGATCCATGAGCCCAAGCAGTATAAGTAAATGCGAATAAATGAGGAAATGAGAGAAAAGGAAGGTCCTTCTTCTAGGAGGATGCCAACAAAGAAAGGTTAAAAAAAAAAAAGAGTTAGAAGTGCTTCAAGAGATGCTAAAGCTAAGGGGGGAAATTTGGATGAGTAGCAAGATATTTAAACTGTCCCCAAATCTCTCCCCCAGAGCTTACTTACTACACAAGGGGAAATAGTAACCTGACAGTGGAGAAACCTGTCCACCCTGCTAACGGAGCCATCTAAGTGAACCTCACCATGAACAGGACAAAACAACAGCATGCACACACCTCCCGACGGGATGCACTGAGAAAAAAATGCAGCTTCATCTCGGCGCTGATCCTGCCAAAAGTACACAGCCTGAATCTAATCATGGTCATCGGGGAAGCTGAATTGAGGGGAATTCTACAAAATAACAGGCCTGGACACTTTGAAGATGTGTAGGTCAAGGAACAGAGAAGGGCTGAGGAGCTATTTCAGAAGAAAGGAGGTTAAGGAGACACAGAAACTAAATGTAATGCAGAATCCTGGATTGGATTCTGGACTGAGAATAAAGGATGTTACTGGGCCAGTCGACCAATTTTTAAAACAGACTGTCGATTAGGTCATGATATTGTAGAGAGATGTTACCTTTTCTGATTTTGAAAACTGAATTGTGATTATGTAAGAGAGCGTCCTTTTTCCTTACGTATAGACATTGAGGTATTTAGGGGTTAAGAAAACTAGCAGGATCTGAACATCAAAGCAGAGGGTGTCAGGGCTGATTTCCAGAGTCCAGGGACCTGAGTTCAAACCCCAGCTCTATCGTCCCCTGGCTGTGTGACCGTGGGCAAGCCACCTGATGCTCTGAGCCTCAGTTTCTTCATTTGTAAAATGTGTCTATTAACGATGCCCTTCTTCATAGGATTACTGAGAAGATTTAATGAAACAACCTACTGTAAGGCCTGGGAACAGCTCTGGTGCACACGGATATTTGATGAATGTTAGAGGCAGCTGTTAATCTACAAGTCTCCGAGCTGAGTGAGATCCTCCAAAGTCTTCTGGTGCAAATTCCCTCTCACCGGGGAATGCCCTCCATGCAGAGAAGCAGGATTTTAAATACCACTGAGACAGTCAGGGCTCTAAGTGTCCCAGTCTAACCCCTTGGATTCACAAATGCGGAATGTGAAGCCTAGAATCTTCAAGGTCAGGTAGCTTATCACATTCAGTCTGATGCACCAAAATTTTAATTAACACCTACTGTGTGCCAGACCAGTGCTAGACACCATGGGAGTTTCAAAGACAATCAGGCTCAAAGACTAAAAGTGTAAAAGTATAGGTGTGCAATTATTACAAACTGCTGACAAAGGCAAACCAGAAGGATATCTGATCCACTTCTCCCCATGAAACCTCACTGGTCCCCACATATGCATCTTTCAAATGCCCACCTCTTGGTCTTTATTCAAAGCCTTGTAAAGCTGGAATGTCAAACCCTTCCCCATTTTTCTCTAGCTGGAATGTCAAACCCTTCCCCATTTTTCTCTCCAAGTCTTGTCATGCTCTTACCGAACAGCTTCATGGCTCCCTATTGCCCCAGAATAAACCCTAGACTCCTTTTCAGGGAATACTTCAGCCCAGCTACTCAGAATAGCCCTGGGAGTAGACTGATAATCGCGCCAGGAAATTTACTGAGCACCTACTGTGTGTGAGTCTCTGTGAGGGCGCCAGGAAGATACAAAGTTTGGCTTGTTGCCTTTACAGCTGGAAGCTTACACTGTAACTGAGGCAGACCTGCTTTAAAATATAGTCAGCAACACTATGGGGACAATCCACAGCAAGTGTTTCCGTAGGTGGGATCTGCCGAGAAAGCCCTGCATCTCAATCACGACACTAATCTCACACAAGGATGCCTGACATTGCACACTGCACACATGCAGGCAGCATGTCTGTGGTCAGTACTCACAGCGAACATCCTGTGGTTTGGGCTGCGTGGAGGGAGCAAGTGTAGACGGTGGGGCCTGGTGTTCCATGCTCTGCTATGCAGAATCCCATCCCCCGGCCACTTGTGTCCACAGCCTAATCCCCAGAGCTCTACATGGCCAAGAGGACTTTGTGAGATGTGGTCTGCAAGGACACAAGACAAGGGTAGTTCTCCTGGATTATTGGGGTGAGTCTTGGATATAACCCAGGGGTGCTTATAAGAGGGAGGCAGAGGGAGCTTTGACTTCAGAAGGACCAGGAACGAGAAGACAGAAGCAGGAGGTCAGAGGGACAGGCTGGCTGTGGACGAGGAGGTAGGGAATATGGAGAGAAACTGGAAAAGACAAGGAAGTGAATTCTCCCCTGGAACTGCTGCCAACATCTTGAGTTTACCCTAGGTTGGATTTCTGACCTCCATGACTACGAAATAACAACTCTGTGTTGTTTCAAGCCACTAAGTTTGGGGTGATCTGTTACAGCAGCCATGGAAATGAATATACAGGATTCCTGCCATCCTATAGCTCCTTGGTCCTGGTGGTACCATGACACCAGGTGTAGCATTTACTCCCTGCCCTTCAGACCTGTAGGGACAGTGACCCCACTGATAAGAGCCCAGGATAAGACACTGTTTTCTGTTGTTTTCCCCAAACTGCTCACCGTTTTGGAAATAGCCCTGTATTAAAACAGCCCCTCAAATGAGTCTGAGAATGCCAACCATTTCCTGCCAGGACCCCAACTGACAGACTCTCATTAATTCCACCACCTGAGGAAGTCCAAAGTTTCATCCCTAGATTTCTGCATATTCCAGCACCTTCCAGAACACTCCTAGACCCTTGATTTCTGCACATCCCAAGGTTGATCTTCTCATGTTCCTTTCAACATCCTCAATCCTGGTGCCTCAGGAATTTCCTCAGATACACGAGCTTTATCTACAGTATTGGCAGCTTGGTCACCTCTTCAAACCCCCAAAGGAATTTACCAAGAGCAAGAATTTCTTAACTATGTCATCTTTACCCGAATATTCCACAGGGGGCACAAAGAAGAGGTGTTCATGGCGACAACACGAACAATGACTAGGGGCCATTGTGGACATCACTAATCCTAAAACATTTATTGGGCTTTCATGTGGGTCTTTGACTGTCCCATGTCTCTCACCAGCTGGCTCAGGCATCTCTTCTCTGTCCCCCATCTCTTCTCCCCTCTACCATCCTCTAAGCTTTGGAGAGAGCTCTAGAATGTATGGGCAGAAAGCTCATTCCCTCCCCCAAATGTTCATCCAAGCCATCTCTATGCCTATGAGAAATTCCAGTGGGGGAGAGGATGTTTCTCACCCTCAGTGCCAACTTGGAGTTTGGAGGTTGAGAAGTAAACCAAAAGGAGAGAAGGTGGGAAGAGAAAGCTCTAGCAACATGGCGGCAGTTGGCAGTCCAAGAAGGAAGACACTTGCTGAGAGAGTCCCTGTAATGGGAATGGGTAAAGAGATTTTCTATGTTGAATATCCAGTTTGAACTGTTTCTTCATTGGTCTCAAGCTGTGATCCCCTTTGGTGATCCCCAAAACATTAGTGCACGTCTGCTACACACAACTCACCTATTTTGGTAATTCTCTGAGGAATCAAGGAGAGATACTATGTTCAAAGCAAGACAGAGAGACGACAATAGCTTCAGGAAGCAAGATGTCCCGTGAAGCCCCTTCAAATTCCAAACAAGAAGTGACCAAGAGTACAGGAGCCCTCTGAGAATTCTCAGATATATCCAGGAAGGCATTGGACTTCCCAAGACATAGGATGAGAGCTTGGACCACTTTGATTTAGATTTTAAAGGGTCAAGTGGCCCAGGAAGTGTGCAGGAATGGGACACGTTGAAATGGCACACATGAGTGACACTTTCAGACTTTGAACCTGAGCGCTAATGGCCAAGGCCTCACCATCATAATGCAAAAGAGAGATATCCCTGGATCTCTACTGAACTGTGGCATTAATTACATGTCTGCAAGACAGTCAGAGAGAAGGCTAAAATTAGCCAACAAGCTGATATGCTGACACTTGGCATGAGTAACTGAAGCTTCGATGAAAGACAGATTTATAAGACAAGCTTGTGTTTCATGATGACACACAAGCCTTTCAGGAGCCCCAGGAAATTCTGAAAGTTCAGCATTTTCTCTGCATCCACGTGGCTGTGTATGGCGGAGAGGAGAGATACTGGCTTCAAGCAGAGGATGGAAAGAAGAGAGGGGGCAGAAGCACTGAGTCCCCAGTCTCAGTCATTTGAATACTATGCTCATTAATATGCACAACCAGAACCAAAGCTTTTCAGAAAAGTAAAGCAAAGTACAACACTGTGACTAACTACAAAATTAATTCTTGCTCTTGGTATTGCTTAAATTGCTGAAAGAAAGTTATGCCTTGGGCACCTTCGTGGCTCAGTTGGTTAAGCGTCTGCCTTCAGGTCCTATCATCATCTCATGGTCCTGGGATCCAGCCTGGTGTCAGTCTCTCTGCTCAGTGGGGAGTCTGCCTCTCCATCTCCCTCTGCCCCTCCCCTCTGCTCATTCCCTCTCCCTCTCTCTCTTTCAATTAGATAAATAAAATCTTAAAAAAGAAAAGAAAAAGAGAGAAAGAAAACCATGCTTAGGATCTCTGATCCAGGAAAACCAGTCTTATTATATGCCAGGAACTGAGCCAAAGGTTTAACTAAAATTATCTCATTTAATCCTTACAAATAAGTAGTAGGTACCATAATTATCCCCATTTTACAGATAGAGAAACTAAGGGTCAGAGAAGTGAAGTTCCTTAGCTGGTATCTCAATCAGGATCTAATCAAAGAGTGAAAAACCATTCTGAGTATTTAGAACAGAGAAGATTTAATGTAGGGAATTGCTTACATGGGAGCCAGGGATGGAAAGACCACCTGGAGATTAGCTATAGCAGAAAGATGCTCTACACCTCGGCGGGTGGGATGGTGGAAGGACCCTGGGGCCAGGGTCCCCTGTCGGAAGCTGGAAACTTGAAGGAATTAGCAAGGCTGCCAGAAGCAGAGAGGGAAGGGAGAAATACCCTGGTTTCTCCCCTCCTCCCACCTTCTAGTGTACTTCCAGTGCCCAGCCAGGAGTCAGACCCACCAGGAACTGGCACGGAAATCTGAGACATGCAGGCTGTACAGAAGAGCTCCCAGGACCAGGACAGCTAGTAAGTTGCTTAGCCAGAATCTGAACCCAAGTCTGATCCAGCCAAGTAAACCACAGCTCCCTTCCTGGAAGAACACAGCAGCCAAATGCAAATTTCTTCAGGGTAGCTAGCACCTACATTCCCATGTGGAAACAGAAAATGAGCAGATGACCCCCCCACCCCAGATTCTGGGCAACATTCCCTGTAGACACAAGGGGTCACTCAGAGGTATGAGTTCCAACTCTAGCTCGTGTGATAGTCTTTGTACGACATTAAACTAACAACTTCACCCTCTGAGCCTCAGTTAACTCCTCTGGGAAATGGGCGATAGAAACACATACCCCACAAAGTTGATTTAAAATTTACAGAGCACCTGGTCCACAGCAGCTGCTCAAAAAATTGAGTTAATTGCTACCACCACCATCAATAACATTATATAATCCGCTCACAGAATTACCATTTTACTTACAGACTGGGTGCTCTCTTGAGAGGAGACAGGGTTGGCAGAGAAGAAAAGCGAAATTCTCAGTCACGTCTACAGAGCTGTTCTGGGCAATCTCTCCGAGGGCCTTCTGCTGTCACGCAAACTTATTCAAGTTCATGAATAGCTCCTGGGAAAGAATACCTAGGGATGCCGCAAATTCTGTTTATTCTGGTTTGTCTTTAATGAGAGCATTTACCTCATGCTGTGACCCTACTCCGCTTTCCTTAGAAAATGATTCGTCAGGAAAGGAGACAAGCGAGCACCTACTCAAACAAATCCAACTAGCAGAACCCATAGACCTGTTAGAGCCTTGAGTTTAGAAGGCATCCAGACACACAAGTCACCACTAGGACTATGAGATGTGTGAGGGAGACCCACACAAGCTCAGCACCAAGTTGGCTGAACTGCTTTGCTGTCTGTGGTGGGAAGGGTTTCATTAGCTGAGCAGGTCACGCACTCTTTCTGACTGGGCTGGAGGTAGTACGGCTCCCCCAAATGATGCTTCCACTTGCCTTCTGGGGGGACCCTCGTCGCCCCCTGGATGTCCATAAAGTTGATATGGCAGAAGGGTGGGATCATCTAAGTGTGGTCTAAAAGATGCTTACTCTCTTGCACAGTGCCCCTCTCCACTAAAATGCACGTCCCACCCAGAACTTCAGAAGGTAGCCTTAGTTGGACACAGAGTCTTTGCCAGTATAATTGGTTAAGACAGGTCGAATTAAATTAGAGTGGCCCTAAGTCTAATAACCGATGTCCTTATGAGAAGAGGAGGAGAAGTCATGTCATGGGTTGTTCCTGACTTTACTCCCCCCTCACAAGAAGAATGACTAACAACTATTCATGGACAGGATACCTCTGAGAAAATTCTAGAATACAGGAGTGAGGCTGAAGAGGCCCCTGGGACCCCAGACACCAAGCTGGACTCCAGTAGGGTGATGGAATTTAACTAAGTTTCTCGTGATGATCATTTCACAGTACATGAAAGTCAGGTCACTGTGCTGTACCTTCAACTTACACAGTCTCCAGATCAATTCCATCTCAATAACACTGAAGGGAAAAATACTAAGAGATTAGAGTGATAGGTCTACAAGGCAGGGGATGCCAAAATTGCTGGCAACCACCAAAAGTTGAAGAGACAAGGAAGAATTCTAACCAGGGTCTCTGAGGAAGCACAGCACACAACACTTTGGTTTTGGACATCCGGCTTCCAAAACAGTGAGAGAAAACATTTCTGTTGTCTTAAGCACCAACCTCCGCACCCCAGTTGGGGGTAACTTATTCCAGCAGCCTTAGAAAACTAACATACTCTCCATCTCTATACTTATCATGCACCAGCAAGTTTAGGGGCCACTTTGGTCCATGGACCGCACTTTGAGTAACACTGGTCAAAGGCACTGTGAATGTGGATTTGGCCCCAGCTTTCCCCAAGGGAGCTTGTCATGTTGGCTTACCTAGACCTGGCACTGACATTTTGGAGGGTTGGGGGAACAATATCCTAGGTAAGCTAGCCAATGGAAGGGCAGTAGCAAATTCAATCCCAAGGAAAAAAATTCAATCCAAGGAAACAATTCGTCATATCATTGACCCAATGGTCTAGTGTACTTTCTCCCTTCCCCCTCAAAACTTAGTACCTCATGAAGATTCCTCGGGATAATTAAGGCAGAGGCTTTGTATTATATGAAAATAATGATCTCCTGGCAGTAGCTGCCTGGAGAATAATTCTATGGCTCAGGAGGAAAAGTACTACCTAATTAGTCATGTCTGCTGGGAATTGAAATTGGGAGTAGTGGCATGTCTATACCAACCAAACAGTCTCAAAACATTCCAGCTCCCCGTAGAGGAAGATCTATTTTGGAGACATAATTTAAGAATACACCTGAGGGGCACCTGTATGGCTCAGTCAGTTGAGTATCTGACTCTTGATTTCGGCTCAGGTCATGGTCTCAGTGTCATGAGACTGAGCCCCACATTGGTCTCCATGCCTAGCATGCTTAAGATTCTCTCTCTCCTTCTACCCCTCCCCAACTTGTGCGTGCTGTCTCTCTAAAAAGAAAAAAAAATTATACCTACCAAAACCATAAGACTCCTAAAAGAAAACAGGGAGTGAGCTCCTTAACTGGTGATGTCAATGATTTTTTTTTTTTTTTTGGATTTGATGTGAAAAGCAAAGGCAAGAAAAGCAAAAATGAACAAGTGGGACTCCATCAAACTAAAAAGCTTCTGCACTGTAAATAAAGCCACCAACAAAATGAAAAGGCAACCTATGGAATGGGAAAAGTATTTGCAAATCATATATCTCATAAGGGATTAAAATCCAAAATACACAAGGAGCTCAATAACAAAAACACAAACAATACAAGTTAAAAATGGGCAGAGAAACTGAATAGAGATTTGTCCAAAGAGGACATACAAATGGCCAACAGGTACGAGAAAAGATGCTCAACATCACTCATCATCAGGGAAATGTGACTCAGAACCACAGTGAGGGGTGCCTGGGGGGCTCAGTGGGTTAAGCCTCTGCCTTCGGCTCAGGTCATGATCTCAGGGTCCTGGGATTGAGCCCCGCATCGGGCTCTCTGCTCTGCAGGGAGCCTGCTTTCCCCTCTCTCTGCCTGACTCTCTGCCTACTTGTGATCTCTGTCAAATAAATAAATAAAAATCTTTTCTTAAAAATTGAAAAATAAAAATAAAAAAATAAAAAAAGAACCACAGTGAGATACCATGTCACACCTGTTACAATGGCTACCAACAAAAAGGCAGGAAATAACAAGTGTTGGTGGAGATGCGGAGAAAGGGTACCCCTTGGGCACTGCTGGTGGGAATATAAACTGGTGCAGCCACTATGGAAAGCAGAATGGAGGTTCCTCAAAAAATTGAAAACAGACCTACCATATGATCCAGCAATCCTACCTCTTGAGTACAAAGGAAATGAAAACAGGATCTCAAAAAGACATCTGCATTCCCATGTTCATTGCAGTGTTATTCACAATAGCCACAATATGGAAACAACCTAAGTGTCCATCAACAGATGAATGGATAAAGATGTGAGAGGTGTGTGTGTGTGTGTGTGTACACACAATGGAATGCTATTTAGCCACAAGAGAGAAGTCCTGCTATTTCATTTATCACAGGACTTTGGACCTTGAGAGTGGATGGACCTTGAGAGTGTTATGCTAAAGGAAATAAGCCAGGCAGAGAAAGACAAACACCATATTATCTCATTTATATGTGGAATTTTTAAAAAATTTTTTTATTTAATATATGTGGAATCTTAAAAAAAAAAAAAAAAAGCAGCTAACTTCCTAGAAATAGAGAATAGAAAAGGAGTTACCAGGGACCAGAAGGTAGGCACAAACTTTGCTATGAGAAGAATAAGGTCTGAGAATCTAGTGTAAACATGGCAACTGTAGTTGATAACACAGTATTACATAATTGAAATTTGCTAAGAGAATTCAACGTAAATGTTCTCAGACACAAAAAAATATGAGGTGATGGATGTATTCATTAACTAGACGGTGGGAATGTACATTTTGCAATGTATCCATATACCCAATAGTCATGATGCATACTTCAAATATCTTAAAATTTTATTTATCAGTTATATACCTCAGTAAAGCTGGAAAAAAGAGAAAACAGCTGAAAATTATAATGATGATGATGATGGTGACAGACTTACAGAATCCTGTGATGTATCATTTTACATTTGTTAGTCAATCTCACCCTCACGTAACACTCTGAGGTAGACACTATCATCATTCCCATTTTACAGGTAAGAAAACTGAAGCTGAGTAAGAAATTGTCTCAAGATTCCAACCCAGGTGGTCTGGCCCAGAGCCTTCGCGCTTAACCACTATGTCTGCAGATCTCTTGGCACCATATCTATTTACACCCCACTTTATAAAGAAGAACTCCCCTTGAAGTAGCCTGAATGTAGATGTGTCCAGACTCAAGGTGGATCCCCACTGTGTCTGCCATATCCATGCCATTGGTGACCCTCAAATTTCTCTGAAAGAGAGAGTTCTGGAAAGTAAGAAAAGTAACAAGAGCAAAATACTAACGTATGTTAAACACCCACTATGTGTCAGGCCCTAGTCTCAGAGCTTTAAATCTCTTACGTTATTCAATCTATACAAGTCCACAAGGTGGTCACTGTTATTACCCCAAAGGTAATCAATCGCCCTTGGTTTTGTAGAGAAACACATTTCCAGACAGCTGCTGTCCCCCAAAGCCATGTCACAGCTCTTCATGTGCTCAACAAATATTCATGGCATACCTACTATGTGCCAATCCCAATACACGGAGCTGAGGTCACCGAGGTGAATGAGGCAGAGTCCCAGCCAGAAGGAGCTTTCTCTGGTGAGGGGACAGACAGATAAGCAAGTAATAAGAGCACAGTAAGATAAGATACCTGGGTAAAAGGCCAGATAAACATAGAAGGAAAGGCTAACGCTGGCTAAGCAGTGTTCTCAAACAGGGGTGATTCTGTGCCCCAGAGGATACTGGGAAATGTCTGGAGGTATTTTTAACTGTCACACTGGCAGAGGTGGATGTTACCAGCAGCTAGTGGGGAAAGGCCAAGGATGCTACCCAGGACAGTCCCCACATCAAAGAAATGTGCAGCCCAAAATGTGCCAAGGTTGGGGCACTTGGCTAACTCAGATGGTGGACCATGTGACTCTTCATCTGGGGTTGTGCAAGCCCATACGTCAAGTATAGAGATTTCTTTAAAACATAAATAAATAAGGGGCACCTGGTAGCTCAGTTGGTTAAGTGACCAGCTCTTGGTTTCAGCTCAAGTCATGATCTTAGGGTCAGGCTCCACGCTTGGTGCAGAGTCTGCTTGAGATTCTCTGCCTCTCCCTCTGCCCCTTCCCCTGCTCATGCTCTCTCTCTCAAATAAATAAGTAAATAAATAAATAAGATCTTTTAAAAATAAAATAATTAATTAATTTTTTAAAAATTAAAAGAACAAAATGGGCCAAGGTTGAGAAACCATAGGCGAAAGGGGTTAAAGTCAAGGTGAATTCGAGTTGGGTTTTGAGGCATATGTAGGAGTTTCTTAGGTAGAGAAGGTTGGGGAAAGCAGCCCAAGCAAGGGGAATCACTTATGCAAAAGCAAGGAGGCAAGTAAAGGGCAAGGCACGTTCAGAGAATAGAACAGTTCAGTATGAATAATGAAGTTCATCAGTGTGAGTAATGAAGTAGGCAGGGTTGGATCCCAGAGTGCTCACCAAGTAATCTGAATTTCATCCTATAAGCAATGGGGAGCCTTTGAGCAAGGTGGACAACAGGCAGATCAGAACTGAGAGATAATCCTGCACGATTAAGACTTGAGGGAGGATGGGTAAGACCCGGGACAAGAGGCCATGGAGTCAGGCTGGTTCCCCAGACCATCCCTGCCCCAGCCTTTAGTTAACCCCAAATTCAGAGTGCCTACCTTCCAGCAAACCCAACTGCAAAGTGTCTTTCTCTATCCCAGACTCTGCCAGGCACAGATTCAGAAAGCAATTAGCCTCTGCTAACATGGCAGTGACAGAGACCTGGCCTCCCTGTGAAATCCTGATTCTGCAGAAAGAGGAAGGAGATTTCCAAACCCCTGCCCAGGGCCATTGCCAGCCATTTTTATCTAGAACAGACTTTCCTGCTCACTTTAACGATAGAGTAAGACAACAGTCCAATTTGAGTTTTCATTAGAGACTAACACACACAGACACACACAGAAACCTCTAAGCTCTGCAGGCTTTTTCCCTTCATTTCTGTTGACTTTGTCTGTAAGTGGTTTTAGGGTCCCAGTGGAACCTGTTAGCCTTACAGCTTCCCAGGGATCACCGAGACCCTCCCTCCCACAAATCAGGGCGTTCACCGTTTTTGCCATCTGCCCAGGCAATCGATCCCAAGCTCTCAGATCTAGCTTCCCCCGGGGAGACTTCCTGAGCCCTGTAGCTCTGCTCCGTGACAGCCAGGGCTGCAAGGGGCAGAGCACAGTTTCCAGTTCAGGAACTTGGACTCATTCACTGTGTGAATTGGGCACATGACCTCCCACTGTGGGCCTCATTTTCCTTGTCTGTATAACGGGAATTGTAAAGTCTCTAACTTAGAGGCTCGCAGCAGGATTCATGGAGATCACGCACGCAGGTCGCTTCGTGTCGTGGCTGGCATGTGGTACACATCCAACCGATCAATACCGCCGCTCCCAGAGCCATGTGATGCTGCACAGCTTTTCACACTCTCCTGTTCCTTGCTACAGATTCTGAACCCACAAAAGGAAAAGGCAAAAGGAAAGCGGAGGGGAAAGTGCCAAAGTCCTTCTATGCGCCTGCCACAGCTACCATGTGCACGTGTGTCCTCACGGGGCAGCCGCAGAGAGGGGCTGCTGAGACCTTGAGGACTCAGAACCTTCTGGATCTGCTACAGCCATGCCTGAGCATGACCGGGGTGCCAGGGCCTGGCCATTGCTGTCCAACACAGGCTTCCCCCAGTGGGCAAATCTTCCCTCCAGAGCCCCCACTGGGTTCACCAGGACTTGAGCCCGTCCGCTTCACAGCCCGAAGCCTCCCCCTGGCCAGTCCTGCTTCCTCCGCCTCCATCTTGCACAGGTGTTAACTCCCAATAAACCTCTGGAACCCATAATTCTATCAGTGTCTGCTGGGAGGATGCTGCTGACTCACCTCACAGCAACCCGTGTGTGTGTGTGTGTGTGTGTGTGTGTGTGTGTGTGTGTGTGTCCCGAGCTCATTTCTTTCCCGGGAGCATGGAATCATCCTGGTGTGCCCGTTGTAGGAGTGAACCGTGTAGATCACAAGAACCTCAAGTGAAATGGGAGGTCCACGAGAGCAAAGGGGCTGGGCACATGGCGGCCCAACACGTATTTGTGAAATGAGCGTCTCCCCTGAAGGCTGGGATGCCAGGCCAGGGCCCTGCACCTTGCAGAAGTGAAAACCACAGGCGCCTGCATGGCTCAGTCCATTACGCGTCTGCCTTCGGCTCAGGTCATGATCTGGGGCTCCTGGGTTCTCTGCTTGATGGGGAGCCTGCTTCTCCCTCTCCTCCCTGCTCTTGCTCTCTCTCTTTCACTGTCTCTGTTGCTATTTCTCTCTCTCAAATAGACAAATAAAATCTTTAAAAAAGAAAAGAAGTGAGAAACATTCCAAAAGTCAAGTTTCCTTTTAGTCTAGATCCCGTGACAAGAGCAGCCAGCATCTGCTGAGCGCGGTGCTGGCCACAGCCATGTCTTCAAGGAAAGACATGCCTCCCCAGCCACAGGGCCACTGGCTCAAGGTCACAAGCCCACGAGCCAGGGATTGATAGATGTAGAGTACCCAACCAGTTCATCTTGGCTATTCCGGCTCCAGAGCTCCCTGCAGGCTCAGCTGAAGCGACCACGGGGCCCCTACTGCAGCTCCAACGCCTCCCTCTGCTCCCCTGCTCGGTTCTCTCCCTTCCCCTCATATTGATCCGAAGAGCTCTCCTTAATAAACATCCTGTCTGCAGTCTCCAGCTCAGAGCCTGTCTCGCCCACCCCACCACCACCACCAGGGACTCTGGACAAGGGTTAACTATGCTAAGAGCATTCAAATGCACAAACGCACTGCATCTCTCTACCCCCCTAGGGCTAGGAATCCTTCATCGCCTGTTGCAGAAGAGAAATCCAAGGCTCAAGTGGTCACAAAGCCGAGCGCCAGTGTGCCAGCCGCCTAAGTCTGAGATTTCAAATCTCTGGAAATGAACATTGCCACCCTTCACCAGCACACTCTACCTTTCCTCAACAGCCACGGCAGCCTGACCCCGCACACCCAGCCCGTCCCATGAGCATCCCCCTGAGGAACCCCCCTGGAGCCCACCATGACCCAAAAATGCCAACTGGGTACCGCGAAAGGTCATTTTGAAAGGAGTCGTCTCCGACTGGATAATGAGTTTAAAAGGATGTTTAATCAAACTTATTTATCTGATGGAAGACTGAACCTGAGAAATGAGCTTGAGACTTGCCACAGTTTGCTGGAAGCCTGTCAAAATAATCAAGCAAACACTCAAAATATGGAGCTTCTTTATGGATTTTTTTTTTCACTATCTCAATGGGCCAGAGAAAAGGATAGAGAAAAAGAAAGTACAGGGACTGCACCAATTTGATTGAAATATTTGTTGTCTTTGGGACCGAAAGAAAACCTCTCTCCATAATTAAATGTCATTTTTCTAGAAGACTTAATTAGAAAGCCTTGAAGGGAGAAAGACCCCAGATAGCTATGCCAGCATACCACCATCTGAGACTGCCCAGTTGTGGGGGTGGGATAGAAAGCAGGAGGCCGTGGAGAGTCCTCAACAGAGCAAAGGTGGGGAGCAGGGAGGGTGAGAGACCTCGTGACTCCCCATTTGTGATGAGGTCTCTAAAATGCATGCACAGTTGAAACGCATTTCTTCTACATTTAGCAGGAATACGGGGCTGGACCTGTATTAAAGCTCCAGATGCTGCATAACAGATTGTATATTTTGTACTTCACTGGCGTTTTTTTACCATGCCCTGAGGGGTGGATATAGCGATGGTCACTCTCTGACTCTCTGTCCAACATACCTGGCATGGAATCTTCAAGACAGTGATGGAAATCTACTACACGCATTTATTGGCTTCCTCCTCTCTCTCCTCCAAAATTTCTCCCCCGTCTCCTTCCTTCTCTCTTAGTCTCTCTCTTTCCCTCTCTCTCTCTCATGCACACACGTACCATAAAACGAAATGAACTCCAGAACACAGAACTTCCCTTCCTCCCCAAAATGAAAAACACTTCCTTGTTGCCCTCTCCTCCATGTTCAGCAGCTCAAACGACAGCAGCTCAAACTAGTCTTACAGAAGATGACGGACAGGCAGGATCACTCCGGTACACGGCTCAACCACTGTGTTGTAGGAAATGGCAGAAGGTTGCCAAGTGATGCCTGGTCAGTCCATCGGCAGGGGTTGCAGCAGCCTACAACGGCTCATCAAAGGCACTGATCAGAACACTCACCTCGTGCCCAGTAAACCAGCCCTCAAACAAACGACTGCCTCATTTCCTGCTATGTTCTTCCCTCACGCAGGCAACCCTTTCCATAGCTCTCACCTCCTTCTCCGGGGGCATGGGGAAGGGAACAGCCAGGAATTCAGCTTCCATCAACATGGGCTAACGCTGATCTGTGCTAAAGGGCCATGCCAGGGTTTTTGGGGTTGAAGTCGAAAAAACTGAACATGTCACCAGGGACCAGTGCTTGCCAGAGGAAGACGAGGGAAGCAGTGCAGAACAGAGAGCCATCAGCCAGCCACCAGGGAACTATGCAGCAAATGTCATCTGTGGGAGTTGTCCCACATGAGGCTGAAATGGCCAGGCCTTTACACCCCTACCTGGCTTCCCAGAAAAAAGCAAGACCTCAGGCAAGGTAGCTGTCTCTGCAGCTGAGGCTGACCCTGCCGGGCTGATGGCTGGACACGAAGCCCAGCATTATGTCCCCGTGTCTGCTTCACCCAGTGGATTAGCTTCCTGGGGCTGCTCTGTACACTATCGCAGACGGGGCTTAAACTACAGCAAAGGGATGAACTATCTCACAGGTCTGGAGTCTAGATGCCCAAGTTCAAGGTGTCAGCGGGGTTGGTTCCTTTTCAGGGCTGTGAGAATCTTTTCCAGAACCCTCTCCTAGCTTCCAGTAGTTTGCTGGAATGTTTGATATTTCTTGGCTCCTGCTGCATCACCCCGATCTCTGCCCACGTGTTCATATGGGGGTCTCTCTGTGTGTGTCTGGGTCCAAGTTTCTCCTTGTGACACCAGACACACTGCATAAGGGGTCTCGTACTCCAGTATGACCTCATCTTAATTAATTATGCCTGCAATGACTCTATCTCTAAATAAGATCACATTCTGAGGTACTGGGAGTTAATATATGAATTTGGTAGGGGGAGGGTACAATTCAACCCATAACACATCGAAAGGGTAAATAACACACCAGGGCTCAGACAGGATGTGAGTAGCAGAAGTGCCATGGAAAGCAAGGTCTTTTTGATTTTTACGACGATGCCATGGGCAAGGTCATACTAGATCACACAGCCCCCTGGATTACGTGCTATGAAATGCTGAGCATTTCACTACCCTCCACTCTAGTAATACAACTAGTCAGGACTCAAGGTTTCATTGGATTCCTTGGGGCCACCCAAGGTAGGTGGTGAATTCTTTCAAGGTTAAATGCTGGCAACGGTCTTAATAGAAGACATTGGGTCTTGAGTTTCATGGGTCTCTGGACATGTTGGTTCCCTAATAAAAGCTATGGCTGCTAGGGAAAAAATGCAATTATGAATTTATATGAATGATATGTGCAACATGTGAATATGCACACAAAAAATTTTTTGGCATACAAAGCTCAGGGCAGTCAGAATTCCCATCTAGGATCACCAGCTTCATATTACTCCTGCTAGAAGGGCAAACTGGGGGAAAAAAACGGAAGCTTAAAAGGGTGTTCAAGAAGCTATGAAAATATGAGAAAGAAGTCAAAATCTGGGCTCCATCTGCTTTTTCCCACCGTCTGGGGGCAGTCCAAGTCTAGCGACTTGGGAATGGGTGGAAGCCCTATTCCCACGATCTGCCACTTCCAACCTTATGTTACCAGCAGAGAAGGAAAATTGTGCTCTGCAAGAGAGGGAAATCCACACAAAGCACCCCAATCTTGAAGGGCTCTTACTTGCATTTGAAAGTAAATTTGCATCCAGGTTTCCTGCTTACAGGATGAACTGACAGAAGGAAAAAGGGTACTTTGGTTTTCCTCTTCCGCAGTTTTCACTTACTGGACAATCAGGCTAAGGTCTGGATAAACTATTGCAGGAGAACAAGATAAACTATTCAAGATAAACTATTGTAGGATAACTAAACATCATCCCAAGGGTTAGTATCCAACATACATAAAGAACTTACAAAATTTAACACCCAAGAAACAAATCATCCAATGAAAAATGGGCAGAAGACATGAACAGACATTTCTCCAAATGAGACATCCAGATGCCCAGAAGACACATAAAAAGAAACTCATCGTCACTCATCATCAGGGAAATACAAATCAAAACTACAATAAGCTATCACCTCACACCTGTCAGAATGGCTAAAATCAACAACACAAGGGACAAGAGGTATCAGCAAGGAGGTGGAGAAAAAGGAAACCCCATGCACTGTTGGTGAGAATGCAAACTGGTGCAGCTACTGTAGAAAACACGTATGGAGGGCCCCAAAAAGTTGAAAATAGAGCTGCCCTATGATCCAGCAATCATACTACTGGTACTTATCCAAAGAATACAAAAACACTAATTCAAAGAGGTATATGCACCCCTGTGTTTATAGCAGCATTATTTACGATAGCCAAGATAAGGAAACAACCCGAGTGTCCATCAACTGACAAATAGATAAAGAAATGGGCTGTATGTATACAATGGAATATTAGTCGTAAAAAAGAATGAAAACTTGCCATTTGCAACAACATGGATGGATCTAGAGAGAATAGTGCTAAGCAAAATAAGTCAGTCAGAGAAAGATTAATACCATGTGATTTCACTCATATGTGGAATTTAAGAAACAAAACAAACAAGCAATGAGAAAAAAGAGAGAGAGACAAAACAATTCATGATTTTGGCTCAGGTCATAAGATTAAGCCCCACCTCAGGTACCCTATACTATCATTTCTACTGTGTGTTAATTTATAAATTTTTGTAGTAAAGATGTGTATTTCAAGAGTCATTGCATCTCAGAAGCTCTGACACCCCATAACCCACCCAATGTGGCCAGTGGAATGCAAACTTCAGACTGGTCACACTTGAGTTCATTTCCTGCCCCTGAGCCAAGGATGGAGCCAATGTCACCTGAATCATCCTCAAGGAAAAGTCACGGGATTTTTACTAGAGGAAGGGACTCAAAACAACAAGTGTCTTAGCTTCTCACACTGTCTCAACCAACATTGGCTCTAGAGAGGTCTCTTTTTATCACCCAGTGTCATAAAGCCACTTTCTTTTTTCCCATCTTCCATTCACCTTCCTAGGAAGTCAAGAAAGGGGCACAATGAGGTCATGGAGTCCCTTGAAAGTTGAAGATATGGCTATTCATCAAGACATATTGTGGCAGGCACTACGCCAGGTAGTGGGGCACATCCGTGAACAATAATATGGCTGGTACTTTAAACAAATACTTAATAACTCTGAGCCTTGGTTTACTCATCTGTAAAATGGAAATAGCAATATAAACATATATAAAGATCTATTGATATATACATATGTAGATAGATGATATGTAAGTATAGATACAGGTTTATCAGACAAGGGAGATTACATATGAAAAAGTACAGGGGCGCCTGGGTGGCTCAGTGGGTTAAAGCCTCTACCTTCGGCTCAGGTCATGATCCCAGGGTCCTGGGATCAAGCCCCGCATCAGGCTCTCTGCTCAGCACAGAGCCTGTTTCCCTTTCTCTCTCTCTGCCTGCCTCTCTGTCTACTTGTGATCTCCGTCTGTCAAATAAATAAATAAAATCTTTTTAAAAATATGAAAAAGTACAGCAAATAGTAAAGTTAAAATTATTTCTCTTTCTGTCTCCCCTCCCACCTCATTGATTTTTTTAAAGATTTATTATTATTTTTAGAGAGAGAGATAGCACGTGGGGGGAGGAGGACAGGGAGAGGAAGAGAGAGTCTCAAGCAGGCTCCTTGCTGAGCTGAGAGGCCACAGCAGAGCTCAATCTCACAACCGTGAAATCACAACCAGAGCTGAAACCAAGAGTCTGACACTCAACAAACAGTACCACCCAGGCACTCCCCTCATTGATTATTATAGTCCCTCTCTTAGTAGCTAATAAGTGCATCCTCATGACACTTCTTTATTATTTAAATGATAACTTTACAATTTTTATTTGTTTTATATCTTATTTATTTCAGATTTATTTGCTATTATTTATTATTTAACCGATATGTTCATATCAGTTAAGTTTAGATTTAGCTGCATATTAACAGAAGCAAAAAAAAATAATAACTAGGGCTCAAATAAGATAGAGATTATTCATCTTTTATGTAAAATGAGTCCAGAGATCAAGAGTCCAGGGCTGCTGTGATAGACCTACAAAGTCATCAACAACCCAGGCTCCTTCGATCTTTCTTCCCTGCTACCTTTGGCATGTGGCTTTCATCTTTAAGGCTGCTTCATGGACACAAAATGTCTGCTGGAGCTCCAGCCATCACATTCATGTTCCAGGAAGAAAGAATTAAAGAAAAGGATATGGCCCAAGGGCTCCTATCTCTCAAAATGGCTCAGCCTCCTTTAAAAGAATTTTCCCAGAAGTACCAGCCAACACTTCCACTTGTATTTCACTCACAGCTGCTATCCACAAGTGAAGTTGGGGAATAGAACTTTTCAGTTCGGTGTGCTGATGCCCATACACTGTAGGAGTCTAGTACTGATCACAAAGTGGAAAATGGATATGGAATGTAGACAACTAGCAGAATATTCCTCAGCGTTCCTTAGAAAGCACGGATGCCAGAAACCACATTTTCACTTTATTATAAAACCACTTACTTACATAGCGTTTTCCTAGCCTGCATTCTTTATTCCTGAGTAAGAACGTCTTTTGAGTCTAGGCACATTTAGTCCCAGATCCACCTACAGAACCTGATCTGGACACTATTTCTGAAGAGCTACTCATTCCTTTCCAAAGGAGATGATTTCAATGACTGATCTTCACATCTCTCAGACACAAGAGACAGGAGATCTTGCCAGAAAAATCCAAACCTAATGAGCAAAATTCTTCCAATCAGCCTCAAATCCATTTCCAGGGTGAGGAGTCTTCTCATCTATAAATGAGGGGGAGTAGGACGGCAGATTTCTCTGGCCCCTTCCAGCCCTATCATTCTAGAGCACTTTTAAATAGTCATAAATCACCACAGGTACAGACAGATTTGATTTCAAACCACTTGGAGAAAAAGAAGATTCACTATTTTTAAAACTCCATTTCAACTCTACTTAATAGGGCTTTTTTCTTTTGTTAAATGGAACTTGGAAATGTGTGAAAATTGGAGACCCAAACTCCTGGATAAAAAATATTAAAAGCTCCACTTCCCAGCTGCCTTATCTTCATTTCACTGGGTCATATGCAACTAGGGATTACAACATCTAATGTGGCCATATCTTGAATGCAATTACCATAGCTATGGTGGGCTCCATAATTATGCAGTCCTGAGACTAACAGCTCTTGCCAGTGACTTGGAATATCTAAATAAAGTAGACTACTGTTAGAAAAAAAATTCATTATCTAATCTTATTTTTCATTTATACTGCAAAAGCTATTTAAACACAGCAGACTACCATCACTTTTTTTTTTATAAAAGGATATTATTTTGCTTCCAATTGTTAGCCCAACAAATTTAAAATATTTAACTTGAACAAATACATTAATGTTTTCTAATATATTCCTTGGAGTCACAATCTGGCCTCCCATCTGTTTGCTTCCCTGAAATATTGCTACCCTGAGCTGTTGTTTGTTTTCTTGCTGATCCATTTAAAGTTTAGCATGCTTCCTGTTCCAAGGGTCGGATCTGTTAAGAACATCCACTGTGAGCCAGGTGAGGCAGATTTACAGATTCATAGACTCCTTTAGGCCACTGAAGCCCCAGTAAGAGCAATGAGGGAGCAATTTTCACAGTGGCTAATGTGAAGTATAGATGCCTCGTTCATACCCATACCCCTGGAGGAATTTCTTCAACTATTTAGAGCTTTTGTTTTCAGCTACAATTTATTGAGCACTTGCCAATAAGCCAGAAACTCTGATAAGTGGCTTATGCGTATCAGTCCATCTAATCCTCATGGCACCAAGACTCGGATATCTTATTACACTCATTTGTCAGAGGGATGAGAAAGCAGAGCTCAAAGACGCTAAGTTATTATTCAAGTCATCGTAGTCCGTGGCGGAGCAGGGGTTTAAGTCCATGTCTGCCCGACCCCGTATCTCCAGCCCTACACACTGGACTAGAGTAAACTATCGCTCCAGCTCATCACCCTTTCCTGGATTCATGCCCTCTGACATGTCACTCTGCAATTTCTCCCATAAAAGACAGTGTACTGGCCTGCCCCTTGACTTTGGGTTCAGCCACATCACTTGATTTGGCCAATGTGGCTTGTGTAGATATTATAGAAGCATAGGGCTTGAAATATGTTGCACTGTTGGGCTTGCCCTCTTGCAATTCTGCCATTACTGAGAAAAGAATATGTCTTGGCTGGCCTGCCGTCCCAAAAGGAGAATAAGAGACACATGGAACAGCCAACCTGCAAGCTTTTGAGCAAAAATTAAATGTTTGTTGTATGCCACTCAGATTTTGAGCGTGTTTGTTACACAGCAATAGCTAACTGATACAAAAGCCATAGTTTACTGTGTCTTGAGTATCACAGATCTTCATCACAACTGGGAGGGAGATTTTGTTCAATTCAGTGCTAGTCACAGATATTTACAGAACAAAGTATAGAGCCGCCAATATATGGAAGATACCACCTGCACAGCACAGTCTGATGGCCTAAGAGGGGTTAGACCCTTGTCATTCACCATTATGTCCAGATGCCTGGCCATGATAAGCTCACATGAAACTTTGGAATCTGACATTGAGCTACACAGGATTTAATCATTTCCTCCGGAAATCTCCAAAGACACACACACACGCACACGCACGCACCATCAGGGAGACAGCTGTCAATCTTAAACGTCTATCTGCTTCCTTGTCACTGCAGAGAGGTTCAAGAAACAACTCGAGCACAGAATGAGTCTGAAGTATGTTGTGAGGAGAGTAATTCTGACATTTCTTTTCTTCAGACAGTCTTTTGGTGCTGCAAGAAGGAAGCGAGGGAAATTGCTCCAGGCTCAAAGAAAAAAGGGCAGGAGCAGGTGATACAGGAGAAAGAAACTAATGAATAAATGAAGACAAACAAGAGAATGGTCAGATTTGGCATGTAGGATGCCAATACACGCCCGATCCCACCAGCTCCGGGGAAGGGCTCGATTCAAGCCACAGAGAGGTCAAGGCTACAGCTCCCATAGAGGGCTGGAGCAGGGTGTACCACTCCTCTCAGTACGACAAGACAGCCCATCCCTGGACCAAACACAAGAACTCAGACTGGGACACCTTGGTTGTTTCCAGTTTTTGAGAATTATGAATAAAGTCCTCATCAACATTTGCAGACAGGTTTTTGTGGGAACGTGGGTTTTCAATTCATTCAGATACACACCTAGGAGCGGGCTCGCTGGTTTGAATGATAGTCGTATGCTTAACTTTATAAGAATTTGCCAAACTGCTTTCCAGGGTGGCTGTAACATTCTGCATCTCTCTCAGCCACCTGTGAGAACTGCAGGAGCTCCGTATCCTTGCCAGCACTTGGGATTGTTATCTTGTCATTTTAGTCACTCTAATAGGCGTGTAGAAATGCTATGCATTTAGAAGGCATTTCGGCGCGGCTTTTGAACTTGAACTCTCTCCTTCAGGCAAAAATCATTCCTCATCATTTTGCAACAGCTGAGATTCTCACTATCCATTGAGCCTGTCCTCCTGCACTATCTACACAGACCACAGGGGAGGACGATTTTTTTTTCCTTCTAACTGTGCTTCGCAAATACAGCTCTTAGTCTTTCCCAGGAAGGCGTGCCATGAGAAATAAGTTTATTCTAGCCTGGAGCTTGAGAAAGATCTGCCTTCAATTAGCCAGCTATATACGTTGACCTATTCAGACTAAGAAGTCATAACTCAGACTGCATTAGGTTAAAAACATATTTAAATCCATATTTGGATGACTAAAGAAAATGGAATATGTCAAGGGCTCCATGCATAAGTAACATTCATGTGTTTTCTTAGAAGACAAATGTACAGAGGGGAAGAAGATTTTTCTTCCCAAGGAACCACGTCTACAATCTATAATGGGGATTCACAACTAGGGGATAAGTGGGGCGGGGGGCAAGGCTATTAGGATTACAGTGAGAGTGGGGTTCATTATACATGCACACACCCTCCTTTCCCCGGGATGTGGATTTTTCTATAGGGAAGTATGTGTCTCCTTCTGAAGAGAATTATTGCCATTGTGCATTGCTGAGGGGAGGGGGCTGAACCTATTGGCCATGTTGGGGAAGACAATAGGTGGACACCCTTCTCTACTAGTATAATTCAATACAGGGATGGCAAGAGAGCAATAGGACAAGAATACATGTGATTCTCCCATAACAAGTCCAGTCAGTTGGCAATGGCCACCAGCACAGCTGCACGGGGAAGGAGAGAGGTGTCTTCAGGCTTAGAAGGAAAGAGGGCAATAGCTGGCTGGTAGTGTCCGCCATGGGCATAAGCCAGGTGACTTGCAGATCTGCACCATGTATTTGTCCTTATGTCCTTGAAATTAGACCCTTCCAAAGGTGTTTGATCTTCCTTTTACAGAATTTATGACTCTGCTTGATGTTGGGCTTCTTCTTGGAAATGGTTTCCCAGGATAGAGACACATCTGTAATTCTCTGTCCTAGTGGTTCTCACCTGGAGGTGATCTTGTCCCCCAGGGGTCATTTAGCAATGTCATATTTGGTTGTCATAACGGGAAGAGTGTTCCTGGCATCTGGTGGGCAAAGGGATGTTATTAAATATCCTACTGGTGCACAAGTCTTCCCCCCTCACCCAATAACAAAGAATTATTATCCCCAAATGTCAAGAGTGTTGAGGTTAAGAAATCTGCTCCGTGGGGCACCTGGGTGGCTCAGTCGTTAAGCGTCAGCCTTAGGCTCAGATCATGGTCCCGGGGTCCTGGGATCGAGCCTTGCATCGAGCTCCCTGCTCAGCGGGAAGCCTGCTTCTCCTTCTCCCACTCCCCCTGCTTGTGTTCCCTCTCTCTCTGTCTCTCTCTGTCAAATAAATAAATGAAATCTTAAGGAAGGAAGGAAGGAAGGAAGGGAGGGGCCTGCTCTGTGTCCCTTCTGATATCCAGTCCTTCTTGTTTCCAGGGTAGGGGATTTCCAGCTTACATGGCTGGGAGCAGGATGGCTTGGGTCTTTGGATTATAATAAAGTAAGCCCATTCTCGTGATTAAACTCATGACATGACGTTCAGTAACATGTAGGGACCATGGGATGACTTTGTGGGATAAAAGACTTTTCTAAGAAAAGAGTGGTCAGCCTGAGGTAAGGAGATAGGCTGTCCTTGGGATCCTTGGCTGCTTCAGGTCTGTTCTTCTTTGTGGGCACGGAGTAAAGAGACGGACGAACTCTGGATACATTGAGCTCTAGATACATGGAGCTTTGGATACATTAAGCACCTCCAGAGAAGACATTGTGATTTAACAGTCTTCAGGTTCAAATCTTCTATTGTACTTGGTCATGAAGCAAATAACCTAAGAATAACTTTCCCCCTACTATTTCCACCACTGCTCATCTAACTACCTTGGTTCTCTCAAACCTGCCTCCACTCTGCCCTTCTCTGGTCCATTCTCCAGGGAGGGGTCTGAGTGCATAAGAAGATTGCTTGTGCCGTGTGCACCATATAGGGTGCGCCCCGGGGGATGGGCAGACTGGGCCAGAATCTTAATGTCAATGACATTGGTTGGGCATTTACTAGATGCCAGAACCTATGCCAAACACTTCACATGCCAACCTCCCTTAATCCTCATATTAACCCCATGAGATGCTCTTACTATCCTCATTTTACAGATGAGGAAATGAAGGCACACAGAGAGGTTAGTCAACTTTTCCACAGTCACCTAAGAAATGTCAGGAATTGAACCCAGAACTCACTAACTGAATCCAACTGTTCTGCTTCACTCATTCAATCCTCTTACTTCAATTTCTCAATTTGTTCAATTTCTCTTATTTCTCATCCACACTTCCTATCCCATCCTATAACGCAACTTCATTCAAAACAAAGGACAAACTGATTTAAACTCAGGGCTACCTTCTGCTCTCTCTTGAGATCTTTCAAATCGGGTGCCCCTCCCCTTTAATTTATTCGTGCGACAAATATTTATTAAACTTCTACCATATGCTAGGCACTGCCAGTGGGTGGGACTCTTCTGAATTTGTACCAGGAAATTCTTTCACTCTTGCAAAAGCATGATTCTCAAAAATGGTTAACACAGCTCCATTATTTATTGTTGGGCTGCATTGTTTTCTGCAAATCTTGTGGAATCCTTCTCAATGTGAATATTTTCCAAAAATTTAGGCTGAATCCAGCTTGGGTCGATGGCTGGGGAAAAGACCGTAAAAACAAAATATGCTTCCCTTTCCCTGCACTGTTGGTTTTACTGCAAATCCGCTCAGCTACTTGATTTTTGAAAATAACATTAAACTAGGGCCACACAGATCAACAGGCATGGATCCCAACCATGATGTTGAGTAACAAAATCTGGTTACAGAAGAATCTGCATACTTTGTTGTCATTTCAATAAAGCCATGTGCAAAATGATACAATATGTTTTGTTGTGGGATACCTACATAAGAGACAAAAATAAACATGCGTGTGGGAATTAGAAGCACCAAATTCAGGATGTGGATCACCCCTGGTGGGGACACGACAGAAAAATGATTAGGGTGGAGACTCTAACTGTTTTGGTAGTGTGTTAATTCTTCAAGTGGATGGTAAGTACAGGGGTGTCCATTATATTAGTCCTTATTCCTTTCTGTATGTTTAAATATTTTACACACTTAAAATGATAGCTCCAGGGGGCTCATTGGTGGTTTGGTAGGTTAAGTGTCCAGACTCTTGATTTCAGCTCAGGTCATGATCCCAGGGTCGTGAGATTGAGCCCCATGTTGAGCTCCATGCTGGGCGTGGAACCTGCTTGAGGTTCTCTCTCTCCCTCTCACTCTGCCCCTCCCCCACCCCATGCTCTCGCACCACGCGCTCTCTCAAAAAAAAAAAAAAAAAAAAAGATAGCTCCAAAATACACAGCTAGGTAAGTTACATGGTTCCTATTAGGTTGACCCATAAGAAACTGCTGCCCTAAGACCATTTTTTAACCTACGAAAGGGCAATTTCCTATGTTTATCACAGAACGCAGATCTGCAGTGCACCAATTCATCCAAAATCAGCCTTCCTAATAAATCTCAGGTAAGAATAATTAAGCATAGAAATGGTGGTCTGGGTGACTCTGTGTGTGTGCGTGTGTGTGTGTGTGCGTGCATGCATGCTCAAGTGTGTTCCTGAACCCCAGTTAACTGCAGTTTTCAGGGGACCGAACTAAAATTAATCTACAAGCTAAGAGGTGCAGAGAATGGGAAGGAGATCTTGCAGCAAAGCACAGGCGATCCGTGTTCCCTGTCGCTGCTCCTGCTTGCACTGGTCAACAGAGCCCACCCAGCCAAATGCCTTGAATCACAGTCACTTATCATTTTTCAACATCCTGAAGCCCAGTGAGGCAAATCCTCGGCCATTAAAACCACGAGGAAGTCTTTATTCGAAATATAAAACAGGCCACTCATTTCTAAGGTGCTTGAGGAGACAGTTCTCTCACACCAAAAAAAAAAATAAATCAAAAAAAAAAATAAAACAAAAACCACTATTTATGTCAAGTAATGGAACTCATTCCAAAAACAGAGGAATAATGAGAAACCTATAGTGCGTGGCTATCATTTTGCCCACTTTTCCAATCCTTTCCAACTGATAGCTGTCCCCAAAGAGATGTGCTTTTTTCTTCCCCTCAAAGCTTTGAAGGAAAAAAAGGAAAGAAAAAACAACTTTTTACAGAGAACGGGAGGTAGACCCCAGATTGCAGCAGAAATGATCAAAGGAAACAAACTATGCATATATAGGGCAATTTGGGTTTTAAAATTTGAGGGCTCCCAAGAAACAGTCCAGAAGCTTATTAGAAATGCAAATTCCCAACCCCTACCCCAGGTTCTGATTAAGCCTCTCCCGCCAAGAGCCCCGGAGCTGTGTGTTTGTAACAAGCATGGGGGGAATTCACCCTTCAGGGTGTTTAGAGACCTCACCACAAGAGAAATGGGGTAGGAGGGTCTGGTCACCCTAAAACTGAGCTAAATTCTCCCAAACTCTGTTCTGAGCGAACATATTCCATCTGCTAGCCTTACAGAATCATTTTATTCACGTATCTGTTCACTTAGTTCATTCAATTATTAGTTCCACAAATATTTATTAAGCACCTACTATGTGCCAGGTGCAACGTTCCAGTAAGAGATCCATGCTCATGATAAAAGGATGGGGGCACCTGGGTGGCTCAGTGGATTAAAGCCTCTGCCTTCCGCTCAGGTCATGATCCCAGGGTCCTGGGATCGAGCCCCGCATCAGGCTCTCTGCTCAGCAGGGAGCCTGCTTCCTTCTCTCTCTGCTTGCCTCTCTGCCTACTTGTGACCTCTGTCAAATGAATAAATAAAATCTTTTAAAAAGAAAAAAAAAAGGAAGGGGGGGAATGAAGCATTAAAAAAATAAAGAAAAGTACAGATTAGTGGAAAGGGCAGGGAAGGATTTTTTTTTTTAATTTTTTAAATCACCAGGCAGCCTACTGTGTAGACATAGTACATAATTTATAATGACTACTTTACATATCTTTCTGCTGAATGTACCTAGATCCTTTTTATTTTCTCTTCTGGACGATAAGCTCCAGGCAAAACCATCCCATTTGTTATCTACAGCTGGAGACTCTGCACAATGGAGAAATTGTTGCTCCTAGTGCTGGGCGCCTTAAGGATAGGTCACGGCACCGCAAACATGATTGGGCCCGAAAGGGAACTGTGGAGGCCAGGCGCCGAGGTCTTAGAACAAATAATGATTGCCTAGGGACTTCATGGGGCACAAGAAACAGCCTCCTGCTTCCCCCTGTCCTGTGAGCTTCAAACTGCCCCTCCCAGGCCTCTTTGCTTTATCTCAGCTACGCATGCCAGCCCAGGATGACTAGAGGTCCCTGTCATCCGGGAATGATGGGGTTCGGGAGACATGGGGACAGGGAAGTCCAGGGCAAACTGGAACAAGATGGCCACTGCTCCCAACGCCCCCTTCTGAGGTGCCAATTAAAGGATAAGAAAGACAAGAAGCCATGAGCACAGGGACACTGCAGGCGCTTATATCTGTGGAATGAATGAACAGCGCCTGGCCCAGCGCGGGCCACACGGCACAGCTAGCAAGTTTATTAAGATGATGATTACTATTGACACTAATGGTTAAGGACCTACACAGCACTCTCCTTAAATACTTAGCATGGTGGACGTTCTCCCAGGTCTATTTTTAACATTTTAAATAAAATCTCTGATGTCATGTTTGCCACGCATACTCATCACAGTGGGTTACGGTTGAAGAGATGAGGGGTTTGTTTTGTTGTTGTTGTTGGGTTTGTCTGGGGGTGCTGGGTTGCCATAAAGTGAAAGGCAATGGTTTGACAAAAACCTCATATAATTGCTGTTTATTTTAATCCTCTGTATTAGGTAGAACTTGACTCCAGTAAAGGACAGTGACCATCAAAGCTATGATAGAGCTTTTGTTTATTTTTCTATCTATACAGTTCTTTATAGGTTCAGGTCTGGGAGGGAAAGAAAACAAGAAACAAAGGGAAATAAATAAATGTGTCTGTGGGACTCCTGACTGTCCCCTCTGCCTGGCATGCTTAGGTAATTCTATTTCCACATGAGGGTCTTGTCCCCAGGACTGCTGGATAATTCCTTGAGGTCATGAAGATCAGATACTTAGAAGCTCATCTACCAACAAAGTCTTTTTTTTTTTAAGATTTTATTTATTTATTTGACAGACAGAGATCACAAGTAGGCAGAGAGGCAGGCAGAGAGAGAGAGGAGGAAGCAGGCTCCCTGCTGAGCAGAGAATCTGATGTGGAGCTCCATCCCAGGACCCTGGGATCACGACCTGAGCCAAAGGCAAAGGCTTTAGCCCACTGAGCCACCCAGGCACCCCCCAACAGAGCCTTTTAGGCACAAAGCAGCCCCCCAGAGCCTAGGGGCCCCAGCCCTGCTGGTCACTACAAAAGGCCATCACATAATGTCCCCTTGACAAGCAAATAGACTCACAATAACATGGCTCTGACTCCCTGCTTGTCCCTCTACCTCTGTCCCTCCTTTTGCTTGTGCACTCTCTTTCTCTTGCACTAATAAATACATAAAATCTTAAAAACAACAATAACACACACACAAAGAAAACCTGTCTGTGGTATGCAGATGTCCCCAGAGACCTGGTCACATTTTGGGATTGCAAATACCCAGTGATGTGACCAAGGTGAATGTCATAATTGCTACAATTTATATGCCAGGAACAGAGCTGAGCAATATACATATATCCTCATTTATCTTGACAACCACTCTATTAGTGGTTAAAAACACAAGCTTTGAAGTCAGATCCGGGTTTAGATCCCAGTTCTGTGGCCTACTGGGTGTCCTTGGACAAGTGATACAATCTTCTTCCTAGGCCCCAATTTTCTCACCTGTATAGTGGGGGTAAAAATACTCACCTATGTCAACGGCAGTCAATGGCAGAATGTATCTAAATCAATGATCACAGCCAGTGTTTAGGTAATGGTATTTGTGATGCTGATTAAGAAGAAAGAAGAGGGGGAAGACAAACCTATTCAGAGAGGCTCCTTAACTTACCTAAGGGCAGCCAGCTAATCTGTGACAAATATGGGACAGATTCATTTCCAATTTTTAGGACCAGAAGATTCTCCTCAGACACCTCACAACTCTGACCGTTTACATCCCACCTCCTACACAGCCCTACTCTGAAGGAAGCTCAAAGGAACCCTTAGGGTGCCAAGGAACACAGTTTGAAAACTGCAGCTGCTTTTAAGAATCAACAACAACTAATTCAATTTAACATTACATCCTCTATATCACAACAGTTACTGGTTTAGGTATAACCATAATAATGCTATGTAACAACCACAAATAACATTCATTGTTGCACATCTGGAGTTAGCTGAAGGTTGGTTGATTCAAGGTAGGTTTAACACTACCTATCTCTCATCTTTCTTTCTTTTTTTTTTTTTAAGATTTTATGTATTTATTTGACAGAGATCACAAGTAGGCAGAGAGGCAGGTAGAGAGGGAGAGAGGGAAGCAGGCTCCCCACCAAGCAGAGATCCCAACGTGGGGCTCGATCCCAGGACCCCAAGATCATGACCTGAGCTGAAGGCAGAGGCTTAACCCACTGAGCCACCCAGGTGCCCTTCTCTCATCTTTCTTGAACCAATAACAAACCCAAGCATGTCCCAAGGCTATGTGAGCGGCACAAAAGAACAGGAGGGAACAGACAGGTTCCTAGAGGCACAGACTCATTGTTGTTCCTGCCTTGTTCTCTTGGCCGAAGTAGGTCACACGGCCAAGCATGGAGTTAGAGTACAGGGCTGTAAGAGTAGATGGGAAAGGGAGTGGTACCTTAGGACTCACCAGCCCTTTGGATATATGCTGAGAAGCACATTCAAATTTCCGGGGCATGACGTGTGCCACACTAGATTGCCAGAATTTTTTTTTCAGACTCCTCACCGAAACCTTGGCAAAGGCCCCCATGAGCAGCGCCCAGCTGCTCCCCCTGCTTTTCAATCAGGTCTGCTTGCTGGACAGTTATAGCCATCTCTTTAATAGGGGTCAAGCACAAGTGAAACAGTGGGAAAGTGGTAGACCTGCTCCCTGCCAGCTGTGTGATCTTGGTCAAGACACTTAATCTGTCTCAGCTCCAAAGTCTTCATTATGAAATGGACAAACATACCTGCCGTCATCTCTCTGGTGGTGATCAAATTAAGCCACTGAGGCAAAAAAAAACACTTTGTGAAGGCTATAATAATTTCTGAGCTCCTGAGCAAATCTTTCGAGGTGCTTCTTTCAGCCCAGCTCCTAAGACCAGACTCAGCCCAGAGTTAACTCACAGAGAACTTGTTGCAAGTCTAAAAGTCTGGCCACATTCTTTGACCTTGACAGAGGGTGGGAAGGGGAAGCTGTTTCTTTTACAGTGTGCCCAAAGATCTGGGGAGTGGGAATGTGGGGGACGGTTCCTGGAATATTCTGAAACCTTAAAGAGTCTTGGCGTGGCTTCTGTGTATAAAAAGGGAAGGGAAACAAACACAAAAAAATGCTGATACTGAGCCAACTCGTCTGCATCCATTGGGAACTCTTGTCCTCCAAACTTTTCCAGACACATAGGCAGCTTAGTTGGTATGCAGGTGGTGGTGGCAGTGCTCGCTGAAGGCATCCAGCCTTTATCCCAAGTGGAGTTCCCTAACTCCCTTCTGCTTTGTTCCTAATCCCCAAACTAGGGAAGTGGAGGGAGGGGGAGTGTGTTTCTGGCTAACAGCCCACAGTATTTCCTGCAAACCAGATGAGGTGATGTCATAATTGCAGGAATGTGGGCCCCCAAAGTGAATGTCTGGGCAGACACCTTCAAAGTAGGCAATGTGAAGACGGGCTCCTGCATCTTGATTCTCTCTGTCTCTTTGCTGTCATTCGCCATTATCTCTTTCTCCTGTGCCCTCTGGCCACTGGTCACTTGGTCCTCAGGACTGGAACGGGCATTAGGTCATTCGATTAAATCACTACATCTTGCCTTCTCTGTCACTCCCCAGCCCCAAACTGACATCAACCCACTATGCTTTTGGCAACCATCCTCCCACCCTCTGCTGAAATACTTCCTGTGATGGTGAACTCACTAAACCTCCAGGCTGAGCAGTGTGTTGAGGGGGTCTTCAGACCACACCTTCATTAGCTTCCACCACAGCCCCCCATCCCACAGCTCCCTCGACCCTGATTCTGCTCACGGAAGCCCCACAAATTTCATTCCCTCTCTCTCCTGTGGTTCTCCTTTGGGTATATAAAGGCAACTATCACCTCTCCTTGCTGAGAAATTTTAGGCCATCAAGCTTGACCTTTTTCAGCTCCTCACCTTTTTCCTGGTCCCCATCACCATCCACCATTATGCCCTTTCCTTATACCTAAAGAGTACAACGGCCTATCCTTCTGTTCAAAGCTAACCTTCCCACCTGTGTCCTCAAGTCCACCTCCTCCTGCCCTCTCTGTCACCTTGGTGATTGAATTGGACTTGGGAATCAATTAAATAAGAGGAAAGCTTCACGGCCAAGGGTATAGCTTGGGGGACGGAATCAACAGTGAAGCCAAAAGCGACTGTGGAGAACAGAGGAGCAGGTGGGGAGGGACATCATGAGGTTAGGGTGGGGCCAGACTGAGCTGAGTCTTCTGGGGCCATCCAGGTGGAGATGTGTGGCCGAAGACTGGTCAGAAGATGCAGAAGCTTGGGAGAGAGACCTGGGAATGGGAATTAGGGAATCATCAATGCAGAGAGGTGCTTGGAACATAGGAGGGTAAGAGTGCCCAAAGGGGGTGTAAAGAGTGAGAACATCAAAGAGCCAAGGATGGCATTTTGGGGAACCTCAGGTTCTAAAAAGCGACTACAGGATGACACAGAGATGGGAAAAGCACAAACACAACCATGAGAAATTTTGTAAAATGAAAGCCAAAGGTGAGCAGAGGAGGAGGAGGAGGGTGACCAACCATGCCAAATGTGACGTAAGGTTCATCCAAAGAGCCCAGGGAAAATGTCCAACTGTTGAAGATCAGGGTGAATTTGGAGAATGTGTTTGCTACAGAGGGATGGAGACGGAAGCCAAGCTGGAGGTGAGGGGGAAGGCTGGAGGGAAAACTGGATTTCCCTTTGGAATTTCTAATAGGAGTTGCTGATTCAGGGGGTGCATTTTGGTCCCTAGGTCTGCTGTACAAATAAGCACAAACTCCATAGCATCAAGCAAGAGACTGTGTCTCCAGGTGCTGACAAGGCTGCTTCCTTCTAGAGGCTCTGGGGAAGAATCCCTCCCATGCTTCTCTGCTAGCTTCTGTTAGCCGTTGGCAATCCTTGGCATCCCCCGGCTTATAGATATCTCCCTCCAATCTCTGCCTCTGCCGTCACACGGCCGTCCCCTTGTGTATGATTTGAATGTCTCAGTCTTTTGAGAGAACACCAGTCACTAGATATAGGGCCCACCCCAAATCCAGAATGATCTCATCTCAATCCTCTTACTGACATCTGAAAAACTCCTATCTCCAAGTAAGTTCACATTCACAGAGAGAACGGGTAAGTCCTTCGATGTGTCTTTTGGAGGCCCCTATGCAACGCCCCCCCCCCCCAGCCCAAGGGTCCAGGTGTGGTGGATGGCTGTATGGCTACAAGAGAAGTTGGATGAAAACACCCTCCTCCCGTGCCAATCTATGATGCCTAGAATATGAATCATCATAGTAATAGCTCAGTAAAGATTTATTCCTTTAGGTAAGTGGTCATGTGAAAAGCTGCAACAGGGGTAATACTCATTCAATAAACATTTATCGAACTCTTCTTAGGTGCTGGGCATATTCCTAAAATCCTCTGACCTGGTCCCCACCATTTTCCTCCCCAAAGACAAGCACTATAATAATGTGGATAGTGAATGAGATAAAGCCAGAGATTGAGAGAGATTGGGGGATGCGGAAGGAGCAAAAAGAGATCATAGGTCTATTTAAATGGAAGAAATTAATCTGCTATTTAAAAAGAAGAAAGAGCCTCAAGTTACCAAGAGCTGCACATCTTTTCTTCTTTTTTTTTTTAAGATTTTATATATTTATTTGACAGAAAGAGACACAGTGAGAGAGAACACAAGCAGGGAGAGTGGGAGAGGGAGAAGCAGGCTCCCCACAGAGCAGGGAGCCCAATGCAGGGATCGATCCCAGGACCCTGGGATCATGACCTGAGCCAAAGGCAGATGCTTAATGACTGAGCCACCCAGACGCCCCTAGAGCTGCGCATCTTTTCAGTGGGAAATCTTCTCTTCTGCTGGAGGTTTACTTGAACCTAGCACATTCCAATTCGGTTGTCTTCTCTGTATGCAGAGGGAAGGAACATTGTTCTCGAGATCAGAAGCCCTCACTGGCTAGCAACTAAGACCCTGCGGGTCAGAGTCAGACTCATGCAGGATCCAATCTTCATCTGATGCTTACTAACATGTAAGAGCCTCTCTGAGCCTCCACCTCCACATCTGGAGAAAGGGTACAAGAATAATATGTATCTCACAATATATTCTGTGCTTTGCCTGCACTGAGAAAATCCATCACGGATATGGGCAGTCACGGGATGACTTTGGGTCAGTTTCCTAACCTCTAGGACCCTGCAAAATGGGGATACCCCCACCTGCCTCCCAAGATGATACAGAAATGAACCAAAAGAATAATTATCAAAGACAGAGTCAAACAGCAAAGTCCAATTCATGACTGACAACAGGAATCAGAACTTGGTTTGCGATCTCCATTTGTTCCTTTTATGCAAAATTGATTTTCCCGGAATTGATTTTCCCTCCATTTGCCATTTGCCTACACCACTTGCCCCTTTCTCAATCAGCTTTGGAGACTGGCCTACGGTATGCTGGATAGGCAATAGGCCTCGATTTTTTTAAAGTAAGAATGAATTTATTTACTCTGGAATGTACAAACTCCATGTTTCCCTTCCAAAATGGTTACCCTTTTCTGAGAAAAATGAATCCCAAAATGAAGTCGCAAACGGAGTTCCCCAAAATGAAAGCATGTTGGGCTGGCCACACGATTTCATTTAGGATGTCCACAAGAAGCTACACTAGTCATCTCAGGAACTCACAGTCCCGGTGCTTGCCTATGGGTCAGGGTTGCTAAATTTAGTAAATAAAAACAAAGGATGTCCCACTAAATTGGAATTTCAGATAAATGATGAATAGATTTTCTTGTATAACTGTAACTGTAACCCGGAGGCAATATTTGGGACATACTTATAGCAAACTAAAAAATTCCTCATTGCTTATCTGAAATTCAAATGTAATGGGGAGTCCTGTATTTTATGGGACAATTCCACTCTGGATTGCATTTCCAAACTGCATCTAAAACTCACAACAAATTGCTCAGATGGAAGAGAATGGCATGGAAAGAGTGACTTCTGAATTTCCTGGATGGTATTAGGTACTTTGGATTGGTCCTCACTCACACCTTTAACAAAAGCCATATGGGTCATCATTATCTCCCATTTCACAAATAAGGTGATGGAGGCTGAGAAAGATCAAGTGGGGTGTCTTAAAAAATCTAAAGTAGGCAAAAATGAACTATTAGGATTTCATCAAGATCAAAAGCTTTTGCACAGCAAAGGAAACAGTTAACAAAACCAAAAGACAACTGACAGAATGGGAGAAGATATTTGTAAACGACATATTAGATAAAGGGCTAGTGTCTAAAATCTATAAAGAACTTAGCAAACTCAACACCCAAAGAACAAATAATCCAATCAAGAAATGGGCAGAAGACATGAACAGACATTTCTGTAAAGAAGACATCCAGATGGCCAACAGACACATGAAAAAGTGCTCCACATCACTTGGCATCAGGGAAATACAAATCAAAACCACAATGAGATACCACCTCACACCAGTCAGAATGGCTAAAATTAACAAGTCTGGAAATGACACATGCTGGCGAGGATGCGGAGAAAGGGGAACCCTCCTACACTGTTGGTGGGAATGCAAGCTGGTGCAACCACTCTGGAAAACAGCATGGAGGTTCCTCAAAATGTTGAAAATAGAACTACCCTATGACCCAGCAATTGCACTACAGGGTATTTACCCTAAAGATACAAACGTAGTGATCCAAAGGGGCACGTGCACCCGAATGTTTATAGCAGCAATGTCTACAATAGCCAAACTATGGAAAGAACCTAGATGTCCATCAACAGATGAATGGATAAAGAAGATGTGGTATATATACACAATGGAATACTATGCAGCCATCCAAAGAAATGAAATCTTGCCATTTACGACGACGTGGATGGAACTAGAGGGTATCATGCTTAGTCAATCGGAGAAAGACAACTATCATATGATCTCCCTGATATGAGGAAGTGGAGATGCAACATGTGGGGGGTGTTAAGGGGGTAGGAGAAGAATAAATGAAACAAGATGGGATTGGGAGGGAGACAAATAAGTGACTCTTAATCTCACAAAAAAAACTGAGGGTTGCTGGGGGGGAGGGGAGTTGGGGGGGGGGGGTGGGGTTATGGACACTGGGGAGGGTATGTGTTATGGTGAGTGCTGTGAAGTGTGTAAACCTGGCTATTCACAGACCTGTACCCCTGGGGATAAAAATACATTATATGTTTATTAAAATAAATAAATATTTTTTTTTAAATCTAAAGTAATTATCTAGGAGGGTTTCATGGAAGGTGAGATTATTTCAAGCAAAAAAGAATGAGTAAAAGGAGAGGATCCAGGAGTGAGGATGGCTTATCTTGGAGATACTGGGTGTAGAAAAGAGCACGTTTCTTCCAGCTCCTCATGGGAGAGACTATTGACCTGGGGACTCATCAGAGCCCGGAATGCCATCTGGGCCACCTTCACCAGTGAACTGCAACACTGTGCTGTCCTAGGTCACTCTCTCATGATGTGGTACACTCTCTCTCTCTCTCTCTCTCTCTCTTGCTCTCCCCTATCTCTTCCTTTCTCTTCCTGCTGCTGCATGATCATCTCAGCTCGGTGGTCAGCTGGTGCTAAGACTGTCCCTTGGAAGAAAGAGGTCCGACTTGGACCTTGAGACAAAGCCATCTGCCTCCAAGACCTGCCTCATTGGGCACTTGTTGGCTGATAACCAAATGGAACTTTGATTTCCTCTTTGTCACTGTCCCTCGAGTGTGTAAAACCACAGCTAGGAGACAGAATGGCTGGGCCAGGCAGGATTCAGGCACTCCCTGGGTCCTCCCACCAAAGTCTGCCAAATGCTGAAGACCCAGCAATCACGAGTAAGGGAGTGTTGGGAGAAGGAGCCATGGAAGGTGAAGAAGAGCCTCTTGCAGTGTCTAGACAAGGCAGCAGCCCTACTAAGAGGGACTGAGGTGCTAACAAGCTTGTTGACCAGCTGAGGAAATGCATCAGACTCAAGAGAATTCTCCCGTAGGAGCCTGTGAGGTGGGTGGGATACCAATTAGGAGGCCACTGCAGGACTCCTGGCCTTCAGCCAGTGACTATTAATTAGGCACCTTCTAACTGTTGAGCACAAGTGCAAGGTACTATTCCAGATGCTGGGGATACAGCAGAGAACAAGAAAGAACAAGATACAGCAGAGACCCCTGCTCTCCTGGGGGTTTACATTCTGGTGAGGAGACACAATTAGCAAGTATACAATAAATAAGCACATTTTTTTCAGTTGATAGTGAGCACTTTGAAAAAATAAAAGTAAATGATGGGATGATGGGGAGCGGAGGGCAAGGGAGCATCTCTGGCTTTAACAGAGACCTAAAAGGTCAGAAGAGGCACCAGGCAAGCAAAGATCTGGGGGTAGAACATCCAGGCAGAGGAAAGAGTAAAAAAAAAGGGGGGCGGTGCTGCTTGATGAGAGAACAGATAGGCCATATGTTTGGAGCAGAGTGAGTGAAGAGGAGAGGGGAAGGGGCTGAGGTCAGATTGGTGGGAATAGAGCCATAATGCAGCCCCTTGTAGGCCAATGTGAGTAATGCAAACTTAACCCAAGTGCAAGGGTGAGCCTTTAGCTGAAGAGTAAATTAAGGGCAGTGGGGAAGAAAGGTTCTAAAGTCCTTTCTAAAGTAGAGCAGACAGGGCATTATGATCCAAGGGAGGTGGAGAACCCAAGAGGAATACTGATCTAGCTGGCTTCAATTCCAGAATACTGATTACCCCATACTGACCAGTGGGTAGGGGAGCTATGTCATGAGAGCTGTGTTCTCATGTCTTCCTCTTCCATCCACAATCTTCATCTGTCCTGCCACTGATCCATGTGATCAGAAAGGTATAAGATCCCAGGAACCCATACTGGGTTTGGGAAAGGACAAAGATCCCTTAATAAACTTAGTAATAAGCTGTGGGTCCAGCCGATCTTACCAAAGAGCCAATCCAATCAGCCCAAGCTAAGCAGATAACAAAATGGCACCTCATCCCCTCTCTCCTACTGTTTCACGTGTACTCATCTCCAGTGGAGACCTTGGGAGAAAAGGGATGGCTGATCCAAGGCTGAATTCTGACATCGAATTCAGATACCATCTAAAGCTTCCCAAAGCTCACAATGGCCACCAACGTGCATAGAAGAAATTCTGAAGGATATATTTCAAACTGTCTTTTAAAAAACAGTTGTCTCATTGGAGGTATTACAGATAGTTTATATTTTCTTTTTTATGCTTAACCATATAACCATATTTTGCAACTCTGCTACAACTAACATTTATTATCTGAATAGCAAAAATAAATAAATCAGAAGGATGATGGTGTGTACAATTAGATGAGACAATCCCCCTATCTTATAAGTGTCCTCAGATTTTGGGAAAAAAACTAAAATATTCTAAAGGAAAATGTTCCCTCCTCACATATCAGAAAGGCATAATCTCCTCTTTTACAAAATGCATCATACCCACAAGTTAAGATCTGAGTTTCTCCAGGATGTACTATTCACAGAACATAACCTTATCCCCAAAAAACCTGACCTTTGAGCTTTGTGTTTTATTACCTTATTTGCTTTTATAGCCTCTGTTGTAAAGATGTTTATTTTCAGCAACACGGGTGATCGATTCTCTTCTTCATCTCTCCCTGCCTGCCTTCTCCTGGTCCTGAAGTGCCTTTGAAAGGCCTAGGACAAAAACCAGCATTCAGTAACGGTAGATGTGCTTTCCTCCAATTGCCTTGTCTGTGCTCGTGCTCAAAGGACCATTTGGTTTTCTCACCTTTGCCCTGACCGATTTCAAATGGTAGTAAAACAAAACAAAACAACAAAGCCTGACAACTGATCAAAATTAATGCGGGCTTCCATCTTGCAACCAGAAATCATCATATATTAAATTTCTCATCAAAAAGCCAAAATGTAGAGCTTACAAACCAGCAGTCTGGGTGGTTAAATTTGGCTGCCATGTGTGTTTTATTTAGTTCCTAATATACATAGCCTGCTTTCAGTTGGATGTTGTTATTAATATTTACAAATCAGGAGATTTTACTCCACAGTCTGGATTCCCATTCTCTCTCAAAAAATCTGAAGGTTTTAACAGTCCTATGGGTTCACACAGCCACTTGGCAACCCCACCTTGGAACTAAGTAACAGGGCATGGGCTCTCCTGTTTAACAAACTCCCCACAACTCCCTATGGTCTGCCAATCCCAGAACCAAGTTTCAGTTGTCATTCATGTTATACCTGGATTACTTGACTTACTTAGCTTACCTGCCAGGCCTCTGTGGGTATCTGAGTTTGCAATTTATCATCTGAGTCAAATAGAGACAATTCAGAAATATTGTTTCATCGTTTCCTTTGTATTTCAAAATTGTATCTGTGCCTCAAATTGCATGAGGACAAAAACATTGTGTAGAGGGAATGGTATAGAATGAGACAAAATATAAAAAGACTAGCAATGACTCAGCTTCTCCGCTTGTAAATTTTCATTTAACAAATGTTTAGTGAGCATTCCCTATTTTCAAGGTGCTGTGCTGGGAATGGAGGGGAAACCAGCTTATGCACCGGAGCAACTTTGAAGCATGCCTGTAATTCTTTGACGTGCCTCCCAGTGCTGGGGGTGGTGGGGGGGGGGGAGGTGTCTTTGGCAAGGATTAGAGATAATGGAGGTTTCTGGAGAAGAAACTGATAGGTAGTCAGAAGATGCCAGTTTACAGTAGTCACAGAGGGACCGAACTGAGGAATTCATCGCAGGGTGACACCCACAAAACCCCAGAAAAGCTTGGAGCTATGAAAAGCAAGATGTAAGCCTAGAAAAAGAGGGAATCATGGGATGTCTCTTTCCCCTGCCCACACCCACTCCCCCACATAGACTCACAGAGCAGGGACAGGAAATTGTAGGTTTCTTCTCTGGAGAAAACAGTGGTCCTCTGAGAAAATCTTACATGCTCTGCATTTGGGGACAGCCAACTCCCCCTCCTAATACCCCAAACAAAATCTGCCAGTCAACCACAACTCAATCCCAAACTCTCCCTCCCTCTTCTCTCTCTATCTCTCTCTCTTTCTTTCTCTAAGTATGGGGAGGTAGTCAAAGATCACTAGTCATCTGTGGAAACCCTCCAATGTAAAAGAGAGCAATTCAGGATAAGCCACAGCAATTTCTGGCATGGACAACGACATCCTAGAGAATGGCCATTCCAAAATGGTCAGCAACCAGCTCAAAGGTTAGGAAGATCTGCTGGATAGGTTTTAGATCTGATCTGGGAAACACCAGGCAAGGCTAGAGGATCATTCAAAGTACACTGATTTCTGGCAATTAATCAGGTAGTAGCTCATTCAGTAATAACGCATGCAGAAAAGGTGGGCTCTCATTGTCATCACAGATCTGTGAGGCTGGGGGCATACATGTCACACTCAATAATATACTTTTCAGGGCCGCCTGGGTGGCTCCATGGGTTAATAAAGCCTCTGCCTTCGGCTCAGGTCATGATCCCAGGGTCCTGGGATTGAGCCCCGCATCAGGCTCTCTGCTCAGCGGGGAGCCTGCTTCCTCCTCTCTCTCTGCCTACTCTCTCTCTGTCGAGTAAATAAAATCTTTTTAAAAATATACATATATATATACTTCTTCAAGTGATGAAATGGTAATTTTTTTCTAGAAGGAAAAATTAGAATGTTCGTAAAGGAAAGGTAGAATCATTGTCCATAACATCCTAATTGTCTATCTATAATGTTATCATCTATTCCAACAGAATATCAATACACCATTTATGTTGTGTCTGAAGACTTGGAAGCCACCCTATAGAGCCAAGAAGGTCATCACAAACAGAATGATCAGTCTGGAGAAGTATGGCAAAGAAAACCAAGTCCAAGATCACAGGATAGAAAGCAGAAATAAGAAGATTCAGAATAGGGACACCTGGGTGGCTCAGTCAGTTAAGCATCTGCCTTCAGCTCAGGTATGATCTCAGGATCCTGGGATTGAGTCCCACATCAGGCTCCTTGCTCAGCAGGGCTGAGCATGTGTCCCTAAGTCATATGCACAACTTTATGCCCACCTCTACAGATGATAACAAGGTTTCCCTATTTCAATATTCATCCTAACCCATGAGTTAGGGGCTCTGCCTGCTTCTCCCCCTGCTTGTGCTCCCACTTTATCTTTCTCTGACAAATAAATAAAATATTTCAAAAAAAAATCAGAATAGAGGGGAGGATACTTCTTCTTGAATTGGAGGATAATAGATGCTTGTTATAAGCTATGTGCACCTTAGCCAAGGAGGTAAAAGAATTTCTAAAGGCATTGCCTGTCCAGTATCTTTCCTCCCCTTTTTCCTTAGCTGTAGAACTCTGATTTTCTTCCAGAAGTCAGCGTGTCTGGCTAAAATAACATGTTTCCCAGCCTCTCATGTAGCTAGGAATGGCCAATGGAAGCCAAGTTTGTGGGAAGGACTTCCTGAAAATCTCCTAAAGAGGGAGGCAGACCCTTTCCCCACTCCATGACTTTCCTTCTTGTCCCTCCCTGGTATGCTAACACGATGCTAGAGCTCAAATGTCATCTTAGATGGTGAGACAAATTTGAGTCCCAAAGCCACATGCTATGAACGTTATTAGAGAAGCAAACTACTAGAAGAAGTTCGGGTTAAGTTTGTGTTGCTATTGCAAGTTTGTGTCGTTGACTTAGCTCTGCTGTTGTTGTTGTAGTTGTTATCTGTGAGAGGGAGACTAAACATTGTGTCAGCCAGGGTGCGTTGGGTTATGATAAAAATTCCCCCAAATCTCAGTGGCTTGAAACAACTAGGTTTATTTCTCACTCTTGCTGCCTACGCATCAAGGTTTAATCTACTCCGGGATCCAGGGTGATATGGCAGCCATCATCTGAAGCATTGCTAGTCACCCTGTGAGAGGGGAGGAGAGAACATGGCTCTTAGAGCAATCACACATATCCCTTCTAGTTACATTTCATTAGCCAAAGAAAGACAAGGCTGTGCCCAGCTGCCAAGTGCGTGAGGAAGAGTGAGTCTACCATGGGTCTTGAAGGCAGAGAGCCAAGAACATTTAGTGAACAATACAAATAACTAGCACCCCTCTTTCCAGTGCAAGCTACTAGTTCTACTAGTTTGGGTTTTCCAGCAGCGAAACCTGATTCCAACTGGGACTGGGGGATCAAGTTGTCCCAAAAAGTTCTATCCCCCTACGGGCCATCATACCATCTTCCTGAGAGAAGCAGGAAGTAGGAACTCCTGTCACCTTCCTTTCTTCCCAGCAGTGAGAAAACAGGACCAGGGTTTAGTAAGCCCAATAATCACCCCCACTGGGGCTCCCAGAGGCACAAGAGTGCTAGTCAGCAGCAGAGTGAAAACAGAACACAGGCTCACTGACTTTGTGACCAGCGAGAACCCAAGACCTGACCTTTACTGCCCCCTGCTTGTACTCACTAGCCTTTGTCTTAGGTTGTCCCTAAACTCTTCTTTCTGGGTTACCTTTTAATCCAGGCAAACAAAACCTGAAACCACCCATCAGGTAATGACTACCGACCACCCAAACCACCCAGACTGGCTGGGTTAAGCCCTGACTCGAGCCTGCACACGTGGACCACAGAGTGACCCCTGGAATGACCAGCAATCACCTTCCCCTCATTATAATACTAAAACTTCCGCCTCAGTTTTAGGAGGAACCTCAGCCTCATTTACATAACATACAATATATGTATAAGCATGTGTCCCTAAGTCATATGCACAACTTTATGCCCGCCTCTACAATTGAGATGATAACAATTTCAATATTCATCCTAACCCTAAACAAAAGGTACCCGTCGACACTTTCTTGGGGAGTCACAGCTTTGGAAGCTGTTTTCCCATACTTTCCTTACCTGCTACCAATAAAGTTTACTTTGTGTGATAATCTACCAGGTGTTATCTGTGACTCACCAAGGAGCAAGCTCACGGTGGTTGGGTTACAACTTGACTTAACCTCAGTGCCTCAGGGCTACCTGCTCCATCACTCAGATGCCCAGAGCCAAGCCCAGGTCTCCAATGGAACCTGCCGTCCTTCTGCCTACCAGCCAGGGTGTCCTTTCTGTCCTAGTGGAGACTGGTTGCTCTTGTGGCCCTTCCCAGATTCCCCTTCTGACCCACGATGCCACACCATGAAGTCTGAAGCATCCTTTTTGTAAGCTTTGCTTTTATAAATAAAATCTTCTCTTCACTTTCATTTCCAACCAGATGCCACCTCCTAGCTGCCTCACCCAAAGCACCCCATTCCTCTCATTTGCCCTGGCAATATGGCATCTGTTAGTGACCGTAGCCAAATGGGTTCAAATGAGGGTTTTTCTGAGTATTTTGCCAGTCAAAACAGAGCTGGAACAGAGCACTAAAGCCAGGAGTCATAAAGAAAAATATTTCTAGACTTAATCACAAGGTTTTGTTTTTTTTTTCCTGTCCACCTTAGACACTAAAAAACAAAGTAAAAGACAAACACCAAATTGTGAGAAAATATCGGAAAAAACGAAAAAGGAGAATCCGCAATGCATAGGTTAGAAAATGAGTTGATATCCATAATATATAAAGAACTGAAAATCAACAAGAAAAAAAAAAGGCAATAGAAAATGGAAACACAACTTAGGAATAGAGACCCAGCCTCCCGAATAACTAAGTAAATATGAGTTTTCTTCATCAGATTAGCAAGCAAATGATCTTTTGCAGAACTGATGATGGTCATTAGAAATGGACATGTTCTTGGGGCACCTGGGTGGCTCAGTCGTTAAGTGTCTGCCTTTAGCTCAGGTCATGATCCCAGGGTCCTGGGATCCAGCCCTGCATTGGGCTCCCTGCTCTGCGGGAAGCCTGCTTCTTCCTCTCGCACTTCCTCTGCTCGTGTTCCCTCTCTTGCTGTGTCTCCCTCTGTCAAAGAAATAAACAAAATCTTTAAAAAAAAAAGAAAGAAAGAAAGAAAGAAAGAAAGAAATGGACATGTTCTTGTGTTGTTGATAAAAGTCCCAATGTTTTGGGAAAGCAATATGGAAAGTCTATTGACGTTTTAACATCAGGTTATGTGACTATAGATTGAATACCCACAGCTTTTTGCATCCTAATCACACCTCAATAAAGGGGTTAAATTAAAAAATAAATAAATAGGGGCGCCTGGGTGGCTCAGTCGTTGAGCATCTGCCTTTGGCTTGGCTCATGATCCCGGGGTCCTGGGATCGAGCCCCGCTTCGGGCTCCCTGCTCAGCGGAAGCCTGCTTCTCCCTCTCCCATTCCCCCTGCTTGTGTTCCCTCCCTTGCTGTGCCTCTCTCTGTCAAATAATAAATAAAATCTTAAAATAAATAAAATAAAAACAATTACATAAACAATATGCCGACTTCCTCGGGTGGCTGGGACATGGCAAGTGCTCAAGGAATATCCAGAAAGCAAATCAATGAGCCGCCACTGTCGCTGCCGCTCAAAGCAGAGGAGCCGGTTTCCCCCCAACGGCCTAAACTCTTCAGGAGGATATTTTCAACCCTGTGGCCTCATTGATCTTTCTGGAACTAAAGCCCGTCTCTCCAGCCTCGCTTTACACTGCTCTCCCCTTCATTCTCATCCCAGCAGCCCAGAAGCAGTTTTCCCCCATTCCTTGATTTCCTGCCTCAGGTCTGCACCTTCTCCACCCTCCACCTGGAGAACCCTCCCCCCTGCTTGTCCAAGCTTGGTCTCCCCTGTCTTGCACCTCTCAGCCGGGATATCCCATCTCAAGCTTCCCTGACAGCCCACTCCAAGCTGGCTGCCCCCTATCAGTCTCTCTCAGATGCGTTGCTTCCTTCCCAACACCTGGCGTGCTCGGTGTCACACATGCGTTCATGACATGGGTTCTGTCCATCTCTCCACCTTCATCGGGCTGTCCGCTTCATGAAGGTATGAAGATGTCTGTTTTGCTCCCAAGCACCCAGCCCAGCAGGACCTCATTAAGCATTGATAAGGGAAGGAGTGCAGGGCTTACTAAGGGACCTTATCAAATGAATGTGGCTTCCCACCTAGGGGGTGGGGGGACCTGTCAGGCCAAGCCGCAGGAGAGCCAGCCTTCCCTGCAGAAATGAAGTTGGCATTCGGATGTTTGCAAGAAGACCAAAAAGGAAGCAGAGTGGACTGCAGCCCCAGAGTGGCGTCGCGGAGTAAGAAAAGAAGCTGTCGCAGACTAGGAGAGTTCCAGGACCCGGGAACAAGACCCGCTGCAGGGCCCTCTCTCATCTGTCACCTTGAACTGCGGTCCTTTGTTTTCCAGTCGGCTTCCCCCAAGCAGGCTGTCGGCAATGGTGGTGGAGACACAAAGTTGCCGTGAATATGCTGTGCCCCCTTCCCCATCTCTTCAGTCTGCACACTCCCCTGACACAGAGCCGCACCCCACCATTATTTGTTGAATGGCTGTTAAACCTGCATCTTGTCTCTTCCCTGCTTCCAGCCTGTTCTGCGAAACAGGTGAAAACCACTGGCTATGTCCAGACCTTTATAGATTTTAACAGGAGATAAGTCCAAACAAGAAGGAATAAAGGTGATTTTCCCTGATAGAAAACCCTCCGTGGCATCGACTTTTTTGTTGCAGACTCCATTTATTTTGTTATCTCTGCATTAAAGGCGAGAGTGAGATCTTAGATAACCAAGGCAAATCAAGTCACAAATATCCTTTCCTCTTGTCCTCACAGCTGCATTTGTCATTCTGATTTCTGGTTCTTGGCTCTGATTTTTAGGAAAAACCCAATAATAGACTTGATGACCTGGGCAGAAAAACTAACCCTTGGGTTTCTTTCATTAATGATAATAATAATGGTTGTCTGGATGGCTAGTTTGTCATGCTTTGGGCGCTGTGCCACGCACCTTGCCAGCACCCCATACCCCTGGAGCCAGGAATTAGGAAGCAGGGTTTGTTTTTCTTCCCATTTGACAGAAGAGGAAACTGAGGTTTGGAGGGGTGAACAGGATGAGCAAGGTCCCTCAGGGAGAAAATGGCAGGCCCGGGCCGGTGTAATGTCAACGCCCAAGCTCGGTGCCGGGTGCCATGATGCTTATTTTGTTTCGTGGTGACCCTTGACAAGAGCTGAGTCAGATCCCTCCTACGCTTGTGAACAAGGCCTGTGCCACAAAGGGGCTTTCATCGGTCAGCCTCTGTAAACAGCAGGGCTACTCTGCTCGACGTAATTCTTTTTCTAACTGCTTGACTTTGTGGGATCTTCACCAGAGTGGAACCATCTTTTTATGAGCCCATAAAGAAGTTCCATCACAGAAAACCAGATCCCAGTGCAGCCAGCAGTAGAAGCCCAGGCCGGAGGAATCCAAAACTTGCAGGCTGGCCAGGGATGCATTCTACCACCTTCTCCTCTTGTGCCTCTTCCTCCTCCCTCCCTAATACTGTCATTTCATTTCCAGTTGTCCCCCCTTTCTGTCCACCCCAGTCTCTTAGAACAGCCTGTGGCAACACCACGATGTCTCTCTCGACATTTGCATGGAGCCGTTCAGTTCTCCCAGCCATTATTAACACTCCAGTGGTGTGCTCTAAGAAAGAGACGGGCCTAGCATTCTCCAAGCCATTAGAGCACCTGAATAATTTACTACTCCCAGAAAAAGGGTCCTTCCTCTGCACAATTTCCTCCCACGCCTTCAGAATTCCTCTAAAGAGCTCCTGTCGGGGACAGGAAGGACTGAAGTAACTTTTGAAAGCAAGGCTTAGGCCAGTTATTATTGGCATCGAAACTTATCTGGGGGCCAGAATCCAATTTTGAAATCAAATAAATTCACATCAAAATTACAGTTTAATTTATGAGTTTAACCCTGCTGGAGAGAGGAGCAAGGGAGGGACTTGGTGGGAAAGCCCAGGGCAGCTTTAACGAAGGGACACAGCCAAACGCTCTTGCACCAACATGTGGATGTCTCTTGAAGAAAAAGCCGTAAGTGAACATGCAGCCTGGATGATGTTGGGAAGCAAGCTGGTGGGAGAGTGAGTTTGATGTATGAACATCCTGTTGGCATGTGCGCCAGCCTCAGACCCATTTGCCCTCAGAGCCATCCTTCCCTGACTCTGTGCTGGGTCACATGGACTACATTTCCCAGACTCCCTTGCTAACTGACTTCAGGTTGGTTCAGCCAATGAGAGCCCCTGGTAGAGATCAGAAATGGAAGAAAGGGAAAAGCCAGGGTATTTCTCCATCTCTGCCTCAAGCAGCTTCTCAAGAAGGAAGTGCATCTCCTCTATGGCTCCTAGCTCCAGCTGCCACCACGGGATCTTAGCTCCTGGACTCTGGGCCTCCAGTCTAAGGATGGCACCAATTTTTCTGCATGGCTACTCTGGCTCCCTCACCAACACCTTTAATTCTCTCTTAAATACTCAGAGTAGTTTCTATTTTTCTAATAGGACCTTAACTGATGCAACCACTGCTACTGACCAATACAACAATGCAAGATTTAGGAATGCAGTTTTGTGCAGTAAGCAATGAATACCTGTGCCAATAATTCAACCCTAGAGATATACACAGAGTTGAAAATCAAGGCCTCCCAGAGATCAAGGATTCACATATACACATGCACACATGCAGAGGTGCACACGCACGTGTGTGTACACACACACACACACACACACGCACACACTTTCCAACCAAACTTTTCCCTTCTTTGGGGTAATACAGTGAAAATAAAAAGAATGAGTTTTTGAGTCAAGCTAACTTGGGTCTGAACACCTAGCTCTGCCTTCACAAGTCATGTAAGCCCCTCAAGCCTCAGTTTTCTCACCTACAAGATGAGGAGAATAATATCTTTGTTTTATAAGGTTGTCCTGAAAATTTAGAGGGCACAGTTCCTGGCATGGTGTTAACTGTTTTGCAAATGTTGGTTCTTTCAACCTTAGAAAAGTTTACAGTCACAACAAACACATTCTGGGGGTTGCAAGCTACCTCTGACACTTGATCTAAGATTTCTGGTCCTTTGAAAACCTTTAAGAAATATGAAAATGTGTCTTCAGCCCCTTGGAAAAACCATGGCTCCTCTTGAGAAAATTCACCTCTTGAGAAAATAAGCGGCAGGGTGGGGGGGGGGAGTTATTTCCTTTAACAGGAAAGTAGCAAGTTCTCCTACAAAATAATAAAACTTTTGACACATGAAATCTGCCCAGTGTGGTTTTAGCTTTGACAGAGATGAAAGAAAGAGATTCAGCCAAGATGTTTCTGCAAATGCCATCCCTTTGGAGCTGAGAAGAGATTGCCTCTGTTTTACAGGTTTGGAAGCTGCCCCGTGGGACCTTACTGCTCAGAATTCTTTAGTCTCTGGTTGCTGTGACAAAACTGAAAAGCCAGCCCTGACTTTCTCTTGTGATGTTTAAAATAAACCAAGGAAGGAAAGCCGCTGAGTGAGACTGTTGATTGGGTCTTGATTTTTTTCCAAATAAACCCCTGCTTATAACTTTCTACTGCCCATCAGATAAGGGATTATCCTGCTGCTGCTGCTGCTGCTGCTGCTGCTGCTGCTGCTGCTGAACCTTTTTGGCAGGAGCTTTTTACATAAAAACTGGGATAGCTGATCCTCAGGAGTGCGGGATGAAACTTATTCTGATATCTTGATGGATTCCTGGACAGGGTCAGAAATAACAAATCTATATTCTCACTACCTCCAGATGTTCACAGGAGGATAGCCTGGGAGGGCTTGTATAACTCAAGAGAGTTGAAATGGGGAGAAAGAGAGAGAGAGAGAATGAGAAAGCAGGAGAGAGATGGGTTCTTATTGGTTCTGTTTTTCTGGAGAACTCTAACACAAAGCCCCAGTCTGGCCTTCAAAGACTGGGCCTTGATACTCTCTGCTACTCTTTAATTTATAAACTGGGAAGTGCCTCTAATTCCCATGCTACAGATGTGCTCTTTAGTTCAACTGATACTTCTTCATAAAGCTCTGGTCTACCTGGGGAAAATGCAAAATGGAACACAGGCCTTGTCTCTCAATAGCCATTCTTCCCTTCTTTCTTTAGTAAGAGAGTCCTTGCATTTTAACAGGGCACACAGCCAACCAAACTAAAGACTATCCTTCCCTTATAGCTAGCTGTGGCCATGAGACTAAGTCTGAGAAAATGAGATATGAGCAGAAGTGGTATGTCCAACTTCTGAGTAGTACATTTAAAGGGAAGAGGCATGCCCCTACCTCTTCTTTCCTCCTTACCACTGGAATGTAGAGGTAATGGCAGGAACCGAAGCAGCCATTTTAGGCAATGTAATGTTAACCATGAGTTTGAGGATGGGAAAACTAAGAAGAAGAAGAAGAAGAAGCCTGCCTAAAATTCTACTGACTTGGAAACAACCACATCAATCCTAGACAGTATTCCCAGACATTTACTAAATAAAGAAATAAACATATCATTTTTAGGTCTTTTTATTACAGCAGCCAAGGCCACATCTTAACTAATATAGAGTCCAAGTAGGAATTGGCCCCTGACCATTGCTTCTGTGACCACTTCTCAAAGTCACACACAACCACCCACCACCTTTGTAATCTATTAATCATAAAAATAAATGACTCCTCGATGGTGGCTCAGAAATTGGAACAATGTTTCAAGACCAAGCTTTTTTTTTTTTTTTTTTTTTTTTTTTTTTAACAGCCAAACGTGTACATCTCCCCTAGTGGTTGATAAATTGCATTCATGGTCTCAGTTAATGACTTCCCAGTATCCCTCAAGAGGTGAAATCTGCTTTCCCAGCCCCTTAATCTAAGCTGGCTTTGTTCTGGCCATTAACATTAGCAGAAGTGATGATGTGCCAATTCTAAGCCTATGGTTCAAAAGACTTTGTGTTCTTCTATTCTGTCTTGGAACCTGTCAGCCTGAGAACAAGGCTGAAATAGAGGATTAGACATTAGGTAGAGCAGATATCACTCACTGCATCCCAGACCATCCTCTTCACTTCCCCTCTAGCTGACGACAGAAAGATGAGAACCCAGTCAATATCAGCCAAGCCCAGCCCACACAGGAAGGATCACCTGCTTAGTCCAGCTTAAATTGCCAACCCACAAAATCATGAGCTAAACAAAAGGTTGTTGCTTTAAGCCACTAAATTTGGAGCTAGTATACTACATAGTAATAGCTACTGTGAATAGCTATTATTCACATAGCTCTTATTCTATGTGCTGTTCAAGAGTTCAGAAACAAAAAGCCAGACACTTTTGGCTACCTGCAGATGAATGAGTTAACAGATACCATGTTTTGAAAAGACTCTTGGTAATATCTGGGAGGAATATTTTAAATGCATACACCCTTTAAGCCAGCATTCTTATTTCTGGAAATAGATCCTACAGAAACATTTGTGCATAAACTGAAATACATACATGTATATCCCAAAGATGAAGATTACAGCATTGTTTATAATAACAAGACATGGGAAGCATCAATTGGAGACTGAGTAAATAAATCATGCTGTCACCATACAATGGAATAGTATGCAACCATGAAAAAGAACGAGGTAGGCCTTTATGTGCTGACATAGAAAAACATACAAGATATATGGTGAAGAAAACAAGCACTATAAAAATATGTTTAGTGTTATCTCATTTATATAAATTATGAATATTGAACACATGTGTATACACTCTAAAAAATAGGTTTATATTTACAGAGACATTTTAAAAATTGGGAAGTAGACCAAGCAAACTTTTTTCAAGATTTTATTTATTTATTTGACAGAGAGAGAAAGATCGCAAGTAGGCAGAGAGGCAGGCAGAGGCGGGGGTGGGAAACAGGCTCCCTGCTGAGCTGAGAGCCCAATGTGGGGCTCAATCCCTGGACCCTAGATCATGACCTGAGATGAAGGCAGAGGCTTAACCCACTGAGCAACACAGCATCCCCCAAAGCAAACTTTTAGTAGTGATTGGTTTTGTGGAGCTTAAGGGGATTGGGGGTGGGGTGTTAATTTTAACTCTTATTTCTTTGTGATTTGGACTTATTTATAAAAATGGATATTGTCTTTGTATCTTAAAAAATAATCACCGGGAAAACTTTCAAGCATCAATCGTCACAGTAAGCTGGTGGCAACAGATTTGTAAGAGTTTTTCACCAACGTTTTTTTTTTTTTTTTTTTTCACCACAAGCCAGCTTTGTTCTTAACTATTATGTTCAGGGTCACTGCTAGTTCATATAGCCTTCTGTACAAATTAAAAGGACCCCTTTTTCTGACTCCATCCAGGCAGTAAGCAGAGTAAGCTGGACTTTAACCCTCATTCACCTGTCACCTTGAGTAGTGAGCATCCTGCACAACCATACCTAGCAACCCTGGCTAGCAATGATACATTGCTGTCTTAGGTGAAGTCAGATAAAGTCAGGGATTTGGAACAGAGAGTAGAAGAAAATTTCTTATTCATTTTTCATTGCTCATGAAGCTACTGAGAAGACAAATGTCTGCATATGAATCCATGTTGGTATTTTGCTCTGAACCCAAGAGAATAAAAGCCGTAAGGATTCCTGAGAGAGTGAAGCAAGAGTGATCCCATCCTCCACCAAGCTCCCTGACATTCATCTCTTTGCCACTCTAGCTAGTGCTTTCTCAATCAATTCACTCTGATCAGAAAGAAGATTGCAGGGGTGCCTGGGTGGCTCAGTCCACTAAGCGTCTGCCTTCGGTTCAGGTCATGATCCCAGGGTCCTCAGATCGAGCCCCACATTGGGCTCGCTGCTCAACAGATAGAGAGCCTGCTTCTCCCTCTCCTTCTTCTGCTCCCCCTGCTTGTGCTTCCTCTCTCTCTCTCTCTGTCAAATAAATAAATAAAATCCTTTTAAGAAAAAAGCAGCAGCTTGCATTTGGGAGTCAAGGGGGGTGGTGGGAAGAAGCCCTTCTGCCTCTGATTCTCCCAAGTCTCAACACTACAGAGAGAGAAACTAGAGCAGCCTGATTTTTTTTCACACCCTCAACTGCCTGGCTGGCTGGACTGTAGCGGTGAAAGATGAGAGGTTTGGGGTAAGGCCAATACCAACTATAGGTGTCAGAACTCAAGAAAAGGGGGAACATGAGTTGGTTGCAAAGGCAGGGAGAGTTGATGGCAATGAGAGTTCAAGATTATCCAGGGAAGAAAATTCAGATATGGTCACCAATCTAGTGGATGAACCAGAACCCTAAGAGGAAAGGCTTTCAGACATACCCTCCACTGTCTCTGAACCATTAAAATGCCCCTGGCACCACACAGCAGAGGAAAAAAAAAGACATAAGCTATTAAGTTCCGTTTCTGTCTGAAACAGCCGCAAGATAATTTCCTGTCCGTGACCTACATTGTGACTGTAGCCATGGCTGAATCTGAAAAACCTGACTCCCAGCTCAGGTAAATGCAAGACTCAGGAGTCGTCTGATATATCAGTGCTTGTTCCAAGGGAGCAGCAAGGGGGCTGGTCCGCAAGTCTTGAACCTGATGCTTTTGACTCTAGATTCACTTAGAGTCACCTGACCAGAACATGGCTTTGTGCCTTTGCAGTTACTGTGACCATAAAATGGTCACATATAGCCCAAGAAGGCTTTGCAATAGCATGGTAGCTTCCAGGGAATCTGATGTTTTTAAAATCTGCATTTATAAAAACAGTTAAGGGTGATCATTTGCATTATAAGAAGATGATGTTTCTTTTTCAAATGAATTCACAACCAGGTTTCAATAAGTAAGTGCCATCTCCTTATCTAATTAAGGTTTTGTTTATAGACCATAAACTCAGAGGATAAAAGAAATTTGAAGACTACTAATAGCCAAAATCAAGAAAACATTTTAAAGCAGGCAAAGAGCAGGGGGCGCCTGGGTGGCTCAGTCCGTTAAGTGTCTGCCTTCGGCAGGTCATGATCCCAGAGTCCTGGGATCAATCCTTGCTCAGCAGGGAGTGTGCTTCTCCCTCTCCTTCTGCCCCTCCCCTCTGCTCTCGCTCTCTAATAAATAAATAAAATATTTGAAAAAAATAAGTAAAATAAAAGCAGGCAAATAGAAATAATGCTACTAATAACAAAAATTTGTAGAATATCCTTATGCTTATGCCATAACCTTATGCTAGGCACTGTTCCAAACCCTTTATCGGTATTTACTCATTTAATCTTTACAACATTTAACCTCTGAGAGAGGGATAATTATTATCCCCATTTTACAGATGAGGAAGCTGAGGCACAGGATGTCTAGTGATTTGTCCACTTCTAATAAATGGAGCAGCCAGGATTCAAACCTGGATGTATTGAATCATGTAAGTCAGTGGGATATTATGGCCTTCAGACGCAGGAGGTTTAAGAATTCAGATAGGATTGAATAACATTGGAGCCATATCCCGCATTTGCTTCTGGATTTTAAGGAGGGCCACTCTAGTTTGGACTACTTCAAAAGCAAAACCTGAGATGGGGACTTAGATGCAGAACTTATTTGGGTGGTGACCCCAGTAAGAGAGATGAGGGAGTAAAACATTGATATGATGAAGAAAGAAAAGCTGTTAAAAGTGTGTTCATGAACTGGTTATCTCTGTGTATAACTAGGGTTCATCTTTGCTGGGGAGCCTCCAAGGAACTATGGAGAATATGCTTCATGATAGGTAAGTTTTATCCACCAGCTCTTGTCTCCTACTGGGAGTGTTAAGGTCCCAGTCCTTCTAGCCTGTGCCTGGGCTCAGTGGTCTCCTGCACTGTGGAAAAGAGCTGTGAGGCAGAAAAGCATAGAGACGATGCAGTATGTGGTAGGTTGTAATGCTTACAGGGATGTGGAGCTGTCCGTCCCGGCAGTGCTGACATAGGCAGAGCTGGTAGAGTACAGAGCACAAAACTCCTTTCCTACAGTAACCAGTGGCCAACCTGTCTTGCTGCCAATGATCCAAAACTGCCCTTGTCTGCTGTAGGTTTTCTTCCAAACAAAATGAGTTTTTAGGGATGGACATGTGACCCAGGCTTAGTAACCAAAGACTTTCTTTGGGTTTTTCTTCCTTGGGAATGAAGAAAGAACAATTCACTAGAAACCAAAACCTCAGTGAGCCAATCCAACAGACTGGCTGATTAACTATACAAAGAAGCACATCCAAAAGACATGTTCCCACATCCTGCATCCACTTCTACATATCTGGGTAACTACAGATATTCCTTATGTTTTATATCCTTCCCTGTATCTAGTCTGGCCCAATCTTCAACCTACCACCAAAGGCTACTGTCAAGAGAGAGAATCTGATCAGCCATCTCTTGTGTGACTTCCCCAAATAGATCCCCACTGCCTTATGTGACATAATCTGAATATGACTTAAACAATCTTGTCATGACTTACATATTGTCTTTCCTTCTTCCTTCCTGGCCCGACCTCTGCCCTTTCTTATCTCCAACCTCATTTCCTTACAATTTCTCTATATGTACTTTATCTTTTTATCTGTAAGCCCCCTGAACTCCCAGCATTCCCTTATACTTCTGTCTCTGCACTTGCTGTTCCCTCTGCCTGAAATATTTGTACTTTTCCATGAACACCCTTCAAGACTCAACCCAAGAATTATTCCCTTTGGAAACTGCTGGTTTGGGCTTCTCAGAACATGTCCCACAGACTTCTTTCCCCATCCCCCAGCCAATCAGTCAACTAGAATCTTCCATCCTTCTGAACAAAATGAATTCTAGGGATGGACAAGTGACCCAAGATTTGCAACTAGAGGCCTGCCTTGGAATTTCCTGTTAAAACTATTGAGGAAGACAACCCCTTTCTCTGGGTTATGATGCTAGAAAGATGTGACTCTATGACTGTTGGAAGCCATGTTTCTAACCACATGGGAACACTGAGTCTGTATTATGAAACTATGAGGCCAAGACACTGGGGCTATTAGTCTGGACTCTTGGTTTGAAGTGACAGAAATCCAATTCAAACATATTTAAGCAAATAAATAGGGGTTTATAGGTTCATATCACTGGGGAATCTAGGAGTATATATTCAACTTAGCTCAGGCCTGGCTGAATTCAAAAGCTTCACCAATAATATCTCTTTCTCTCTCTCTCCCCTCTACCAATTGTTTGGCCATTTTTATCTCTGCTTGGCTTCACTTGACATGATGGTCACCTCCACCCCACACTCTCATTCTACTAGCTTAGCAACAGTGAAAAGCATACTTCTCCTTTTATCATCATCTTATCAATCCTAGAGAAGTCTCTGATTGGCCCAGCTTGGTCATGTGCCCAACCGTGTAGCTGGGGGTTCAGGAAGAATGGGCTACCATGATTCACATGGAATCAAGACCTCAAGACCATGGAGCAAGGGTCCACAGACTATGGCCCATGGGTCAAATCTGGCCTGCATCCTGTTTTTAAAAAACAAAGTTTTATTGGACTACAGTCACACTCATTCATTGGCATGTTGTCTATCATTGCTTTCATGCTATGATGGCAGAGTTCGGCAGTTGTGAAATGAACTGTATGGCCTACAAAACCTAAAATAATTACTCTCCGGTCCTTTATAGAAAACATTTGCTGATCCTCACCACAAACCAAGGGAGAGGAGTGAGCCCTCTCTTACTTAGAGCAAAATCCAGTATTTCCTATTGACTGCATAACCTTAGGTATATCACAACCTCTCTGACCTGACAGTTTCTTATCATTATGTTGGAAAGAGCAATATCTTCTTCACAAGATGGATGGACAGATACATGCATGCAGGCAGGCAAAGGATCCCATACTCTGTCTAGCATTGCATTCCTTTGGAGTTAGATTTAATTGGGGAAATGGCTAATCTGGAAAGAGCTGAATGGGAGACGTGAGAGGAAAATGCTCCTCTATAAAAAAGAAAGAGCTTAATATAGAGTTACGACACAGTAAGCATTCAATATATGGTCGATGAGAAAAAGAAGTTAATGGAAATTCAAAGAGAGCAAAGCTGCCCTGCTGAATGAAAACAAAGTAAATAACTTTGTAAAGGTACAGACTAACTTTCAGCATTTTGCCCTCCCTCCTCCCTACTGAGATCCTGATACAATTATGTCTCAATCAGAAGAATGCAATTTTGTCCCCATTGTGAAGAGAGGAGAGGACTGTCCCTGCTTTGATGTTCAAACACCTCATGATATTTGGATACAGCTGCAGATAGCTACTAACTCAGAATGCAGTTGGTGGCTTATTTTGGTGGGGGAGGAGGTTTGTTCAAAGCTGCTGTGGAAACTGTTTTCGTTTTAATCAGAAGTGCTTCGAGAATAACTCTTCCTTAATTGCTCACAGAACATAACACAACCAGTTTTTAAAATTTTTTCTCTAAATTCAATTTAGTTAACATATAGTGTATCATTAGTTCCAGAGGCAGAATTTAGTGATTCATCTGTTGCATATACTACCCAGTGCTCATTCCATTACATGCCTTCCTTAATGCCCATCACCCAACTATCCCATCCCTCCATCCCCCTCACCTCCAGCAGTCCTCAGTTTGTTCCCTATAGTTAAGAGTCTCTTATGGTTTGCCACCCTCTCTGTTTTTATCTATTTTATTTTTCCTTCCTTTCCCTAAGTTCATCTGTTTTGTTTCTTAAATTCCACATATGAATGAAATCATATGGTACTTGCCTGTCTCGGACTGACTTATTTTGCTTAGCATAATTTCCTCTAGTTCCACCCAGGTCATTGCAAATGGTTAAAATTTCATTCTTTTTGATGGCTGAGTAATATTCCATTGCATTTAATTATATATATGCAATATATAATTATTATATATATAATTTTTATATGTATGTATGTATATATCTATATATATGCCACATCTCCTTTATCCATTCATCTATCAATGGACATCTGGGCTCTTTCCATAGTTTGGCTATTATGGACATTGATGCTATAAACATTGGGGTGCAGGTGCCCCTTCGAGTCACTATTTTTGTATCCTTTGGATAAATACCCAGTAGTGTGATTGTTAGGTCATAGGGGCACATCCACTTTTTTTTTTTTTTTTTTTTTTTTTTTAAGATTTTATTTATTTATTTGACAGAGAGAGATCACAAGTAGGCAGAGAGGCAGGCAGAGAGAGAGGGAAGCAGACTCCCCGCAGAGCAGAGAGCCCGATGCGGGGCTCGATCCCAGGACCCTGAGATCATGACCTGAGCCGAAGGCAGAGGCTTTAACCCACTGAGCCACCCAGGCGCCCCGGCACATCCACTTTTAATGGAATATTCTAAAGTCTGAACAGGAAACAAAACTTTAAAAGCCATATCTGCTTCTTATCAAGAACCTCTTACTCTTTCTGGGACTCAGTAGCCTTATCTGTAAAATGGGAAGACAATACTATACTTCTGTGAAAACCCTCCCATGGGCATAGGCCAAACTGTGACTCTAATTAATATTTCCCCCTTTTCTTTCAAAAGGGGGAAATTCTCTCACACCTAAACAAGAATCCCAGAAGCACATTTACCAACCAGTTACCATGGATCAGGTCCTCTGCTAGGTGCTCTACACATATCACAGCTAGCAAAATCCACACACCCAGCTGAGAAAGCAGGTGCTGTAATTACTCTCTTTTTCAAATGCAGGAAGTAAGGCTTAGAGAACTATTCTGCCTTTCCCAAGGCTATCCAACAAGTCAATGGAAGATCCAAGATTTGAACTTAAGTCTGTCTGACTTACAGCCTTTCATTCCTAGCCATGTCATCCTAGAGAAAACTGAGACACCCAAAGGCTAAGTGGAGTAACTTATGGCCAAATGATTTCGTGGGGGGAAAAATATTGCTACTGTACCCCCAATTTACCTGTAAGTGTGTGATTATTTCAAAAACTTTTTCTAAATATATAAGTGAATATTTATCTGCTGTGCAAGAGGGGAGTGCTAGGAACAGTGCTGCGCATCAAATAAGTTCTCAATCAAGATTAGCTGTTCTCATTATCAGCATCTTCTTCCTCTTCCTCCGAATCTGAGTAGAGAGACCATGAGGCACCCACAGGTGAAGGTCAATTAATCTGATCATCTGGGTACCAGCCCAACAGCAACATTATCTATTAACAGACTGATCTTACCCCAGTATACCAAATACTTAAGAGCCACTTCTACCCATGCAGCAAAACATTTGTTTTTCTTTAAAGCATTTTACTGACAAACAAGTCACACAATCCATCAGCAAATTCCATTGGCTCAGCCTGGCAGCACATACCCAGAATCCAAAGGCTTCTCCTCACCCCCACGGCTAACATCCGGGAGCACACTCCCATCTTCTGCACCTGGATCCTTGTAACTGCCTCCTAACTGATCTCCCTGACTGTTCGCAGGTAAGCCTTGCAGTCTACTCTCAACACAGCAGGTGGTATAATACCACTTTTAAAAAAAAAGAAAGAAAATAAAAGAAAATCAGATCCCATTATTCCTCCAGTCAAAATTTTCCAGAGATGCCCCACTTCAGCTCAGATAGGAAGTCACCGACGTTACAGTGGCCAAGGCCCTATGAAGTCTGCCCCCATGATCTCACCAGCTTCACCTCCTCCCCCTCTTCCTCCTGGTCCTTTTGCCCCAGCCATGCTGTTTGCAGAGACACGAGGGAGGCTTCTTTGTCAGGGTCTCTGTACTGGCTGTTCCCTCTGCCGGAAATGCTAGTCCCTTTATCCACACAACTAACTCCCCCTCCTCCTTCAGGTCTTTGCTCAAAAACTACCTTATAGGCATGTGACCCCCTGCTTTAAGACTGCAACACCCTTGTCCAAGAGCTGCCTGTGCCACATTCCATTTTTCCATAACAATCTTCACCTTCTAAAACTTCTGGATTATTTATTCATTTTTTTTGTTTTACTGTTTATAATTACCATAGCATTAGCTCCTTAAGGGCAGAGGTATTGGCTGCTTATTTTTTCCCAAATAACCCAGAACCTAAAACCATGCCTGAAATATGGCAAAGGTAATCAATATTTTGTGCATTGAAAAATGAATGAATGAATGAATGAATGAGTCTTTGAATGAGGCAGAAGACAGAAAGGAGGAGAAGAACAAATGTGCATGGAAATCACACCAGGTGGTGGAGGTTCTCCAAGGCCAGAGTTTCATGTTCTCTCTTGGGTCCCTCACCAGCACACCTACCCACCCATCCACTCTGACGTTGTACTTATGGCCACAAACACAGGGAATGACTGTTTTTTTAAGTAAAGGTTCCAGTTTGGTTGTTCCTCAAAAAGAATTACCATATGATCCAGTAGTTCCACTTCCCAGTATGTACCCAAAAGAACTGAAAGCAGGAACTCAAAGAGATATTTGCACACCCATGTTAACGGCAGCATTATTCACAACAGCCAAATGGTGGAAACAACCCAAGTGCCCATGGACGGATGGATCAACGAAATGTGATCAACCCATACAAGGGGATATTATTTCAACCTTTAAAGAGAAATAAAATTCTGATATGCTACAACATGGATGAACCTCAAAAAACATTATGCTAAGTAAAATAAACCAAACACAAAAGGACAAATATTGTACGATTCCATTATACGAAGTACCTAGAACAGTCAAGTTCTAGAGGCAGAAAGTAGAATACTGATTCCCAGAAGCTCAGGGAAGAGGAGAATGAGAACTTAGGATTTACTGGGGACAGGGTTTCTGTCTGCAGTGAGGGGAAAGTCCTGGAAGCAAATAGCAGTGATGGTTGCAAAACGCTGTGAAGACATTTAACACCACTCAACTGTACACTTAAAAATGTTTAAAATGGGGATGCCTGGGTGGCTCAGTCAGTTAAGCGTCTGCCTTTATCTCAGGTCATGATCCCAGGGCCCTAGGATCGAGTCCCACATCAGGCTCCTTGCTCAGCGGGGAGCCTGCTTCTCCCTCTGCCTCTGCCTGTTCTGCCTGCAGCTCTCCGTGCTTCTGCTCTCTCTCTGACAAATAAATAAATAAAATCTTTTTTTAAAATGTTTAAAATGGTAAATTTTGTGTTATGAATATTTTATTAAAATAAAAAATGAAGGTTCATGTAGTCTATTGCACCCAGTGTCTCTGGTGGGTCTCTAGTGCTAACATGCAAAAATACTGAGATAGAATTAAGTTTTAAAAAAGTCAAGTGGAAGGGCACCTGTGTGGCTCAGTGGGTTAAAGCCTCTGCCTTTGGCTTGGGTCATGATCCCAGGGTCCTGGGATGGAGCCCCACATCGGACTCTCTGCTCGACGGGGAGCCTGCTTCCTCCTCTCTCTCTGCCTGCCTCTCTGTCTTCTTGTGATCTCTGTGTGCCAAATAAATAAATAAAATCTTTTTTTAAAAAAACACTGCAGAAATATATACTTTTAAAAAATAAATAAATGAAAAATAAAAAAGTCAACTGGTATTTATACTATGAACCCATGTGTATTTTTAAAAAGGAAAGGTGAACATAGATTCATTAAGTCATTCAACATATTTACTGAGTGATTTTAATATTTATTACATAGAGAGAGAGAGACTCCACTTTTGGACCCCCAAATCATCCCTCACTGTGCAAATATTTCTTCTTGGCTTCCTCTTACCCACTCTGATCAGAAAAATCTGAGTTCGGGGCACCGGGGTGGCTCAGTGGGTTAAAGCCTCTGCCTTCGGCTTAGGGCATGATCCCAGGGTCCTGGGATCGAGCCCCCTGTCGGGCTCTCTGCTCAGCAGGGAACCTGCTTCCTCCTCTCTCTCTGTCTGCCTCTCTGCCTACTTGTGATCTCTGTCTGTCAAATAAATAAATAAAATCTTTAAAAAAAAAGAAAAAAGAAAAATCTGAGTTCAACAAAAAAGAAGATTTGTAGAAAATTCTAAACCTTCCTGAACTTCCATTCCTGGAATCTAAACTAGATATCTGACCTCATAGAGCTTATACACCACTCAGAGAGCGGGTGCCCAGTTGGTGTAAGAACCTGTGTCAGTGAATGCAGTCTTTATTACACATGGGGAAACTGAGGCCCACTGAGATGGTGTGGCTGCCTCAGGTCACAGAACTGGTTAGCAGATCCACTTTTTTCACCCCGCCACTCCTATAGCCTGCTTCACCTGAGAGCCAGTATCACCACGAGTCAGAAAGTCTTACAAAGGTAGTGGATGGAGACCATTTTTTAAATAATTTAAAATGGAAAGTGCCAGAAACACCAAATAGCAAATCTCATTACTCTCAGGGATGAATGGACAAGAGCTTTCCAACTCTAAAAGGGAATAAAATGGAACGTAGCTCTCTCTGAAGGCCAACAAGAGATCTGGTATATAACCCCGTCACCGCCCCCGCAAAAATCGTTCATTTTTAAACTTCCGTGAGTGAATAACCAACCACCTTGAATTTTGAATTTCATATTTGAAAATGCCAACTAAGAAAACAATTCTAAGTATAAGGAGGGGGAAAAATATTGTGCACATTATGCATATAGGGAAAAATGAAAACCAATTTAAATGTCCATTAACTGAGGAATGGGTTAGTGTGTTGTACTCAGCAGAGCATTATTCAGCTGTAACAAATCGTGTTTATGGTACATTTATATTATGAGAAATATTTATGTCATCGAGTGAAATAAAAAAAAAGCAAAGAGAATTGCACACACACACTGTAGTGATTGCAGTTGTAATGGATTAAAAACTAAGCACATAAAAATACCAGCGGGAAATACACTAGACATTTAATGGTGGATGTCTCCATCTGTCTCCATCTGGATTTTCCAAATTGCCTACAGTGATCATAGACATATTCCTTTCAACATTAAAAACAATGAATTTCCTTTTTTAATATGTTATATAATATTGCGGAAATGTATACCTTCGCTTCCCCCCCAAAATGAATCTTATATTCTTAAGACGGATAGCCATAATAATCACAGTGACAAGTCACATTTATGAAGCATTTTCTATTGTGCTAGGCACTCCTGCAAGCACTGAACTTTGATTAACCTGCTTAAACCTTTGCTCACTCACTCTGTTCCACCTGCACTACCCTCCTTGCTATTCTTCAAACTCTTTCTGCCACAGGGCCTTTGCACTTATAGTTCTTGCTGCCTGGAATTCTCTTCCCCGAGATGTTCATCCACGTGGGTCGCTTTCTCCAGGTCTCTGCTCAAATGTCACCTACCACCTGCCCTAGCACAACAGACACTCCTCCTTTCTAGCCCCGTTACTCTGGTTTGTTCTTCTGCATGGCACTTACCCCATCTGCCATATTGTATAGTTTACCTGTTTACAGTCATCCCCCACCCATTAGAATATCTGTCTGGTTTTATTCACTGCTATCTCCAGCACTGAGAATAGCACACCTATCACGTACTATATGTGCAATAAAAGTGAACAGAAGTAGCAATCCTATGAGGTAGGCACCTTTATTAACCCCATTTTACAGATTACAAAACTGAGACTCAAATTCTAAGCTACTTACTCAAGATCAAGATAGGGCCAGATAGTGGCAGAGCAGAGGCTCAGATATGGAGAGTCTGGCCCCAGAACCTACGTTCTTGAGGTGGAGTTATAACACTCAGAATATTGATGAAATGGAACAGATTTTAAAGAGATAGCATCAGGAAAGACAGACCAAGGGAAACATAACTTCCATTCATTAAGCATAAAGTTTGGGTCTTGGAGCCAGAAAAAAAAAAAAAAAGATTCATTTATGCAAAATGTAATACATCCAAGCTCCTTGATTTTTGGCATATTCTGGGCTCAGGAAGAAACAAAACTCATGTCTGACTAAATCCACATTCAGAGCAGGCTGTGGCCTAAAAGAATTAGCAGCTCCCCAAATCATAGGACATTAGCAAAGTGCCCATTTACAAAGTGATATCCACAATTACAGTCAGGACCTCCCTGCCAGCTGGGAACTGTCACCGGCCATCAGCAACAGGGGGACTGAGACCACGTCTTTGTTGTTCAGGGCTGAGTCCCAGGCCCCTCGATGGACATCTGGCAGGCAACCAGCCAACAATAAAGATCAGAAGTGTAATGAATATTAGAGATGAGAAAACGGAGGCTCCAAGAGGACACCACTATTCCAAAGTCAATTGCCACTAGTAGGCAGCCAGTTCCTTTGACTCCAACTCCCCAGGGAGTGTTGTTTCTCCTGCAGGACAAGGACAATTGAGGTTGTCAGACCTCACCCCACACTTGATGGTTTTAAGGTGGAGAAGAGGGAAGCTCCCCAAACCTGTTGGATGCCGCTGGCACTGGCGTGACGGCCAGAGAGGGCAGGGCTCAGATCTGCAGGCGGCAGAGTTCTGCGATTGGCTGCCATCCTCTATCTGCCCCACCTTCTGGAGACCCCAAGACCTGCTTTCCCTGGGCTGCTCTCACCTAGTGACTGAGCAGGACACGGATAGCACAGTTGGCCACTCATAAGAGACGTGGGGTTCCGTGAAGGGCAAGCCACACTCCAGGGCTCTCCATCAAGCCAGGCCGAGAACTCTTGGCTGCACTGGGGTCACCCAGCCCTCCTTCCTGCCCCTCCCTCACACATCTGTCAGACCCCCATTGTACTCTATTCCTGCTCCCCTTCCTCGTTATCCTTCACAGACACTCACCCCCATCATTCTCATCTCACATCTGAACAGGCACTGATTCTCAGATGGAAACCTAATTCATCCAACAGGCTTTCAAAGGACTCTGGGTGATCGTGGAAGGGTGAACAGTGTCTCCCCTACCCCCAAAGCTGTCTACGCCCTAATCTGTGAAACCCAGGGAGATGCTACCTTATATGGCAAAAGGACTTTGCAGATGTGATTAAGGTCGGGATCTTGGGATGGAAAGAAAATCTACCTGGATTTTCTAGGTGAACCCAATGTTATTACAAAGGCCCTTACAAGAGGGAAGCAGAAGGTCAGAAAGAGAGAGAGAGAAGATGCTACAATGCCAGTTTTAGAGATGGAGGGAGGCGCCCCGAGCAGTCTCCAGTGCCTGGAAGAGGGGAGTGACGGATTGTCCCACGGAGACTGCAGAAGGAACTGGCCCTCCTTACACCTGGATCCTAGCCCTTGATTTCAGCCTTCAGGAAGACTCATTTCAAACTGCTGATCTCCAGAACTGCGAAGAGGAATAAATATGCGTTGTTTTAAGCTACTCTGTCTTGTGACAGCAGCATTTGTAAACTAATACGGTAATGAAGTAAAACAGAGGGCAGCTGGATGGTCACGTTGACAAAATTTCAAACCCAAGCTCCTCGATCACACAAGGCTGTATGCTTACGACGTCATAACTAGGTCATGTATCAGTGGCACGGCCGCTGGAAACAGCAAATAGAAATCCATCTCAAATGTTAACAAGCAGCCTTGGCAGGGTGAGGGACACAGCTCAAATTTACTTTGTCTTGGGTTCTTTGAGACCATCAGACCCCCAGAGGAGGACACATCTGCTTATGCTCCCAGTGTCAAGGTCAGAGGCCAGTCCAGGTTTCAGATTTTCAGATCCCAGCTCTTGCCACTGTTTACCAGCTGCAAGACCTTGAGAAAGTCGCCTATCAGCCTGAGCCACCATTTCTTTCCCAGAATAACAGAGCTGGTCATGCCACGCTCTGGGGGTTCTCTAGAGGCATGAGGTCACAGAGGGGCTAATAATGTGACCGGCGGAGAAGGGCTCAGGAAAAAATCTAATGAGGATTCATGATAGGATTAACAAGCCCTCTACAAAGGAGAAAAAGGGCTTATGGGATCTGCATTTTTTAAAATTTTACTACACGCAATGCACAAATATTTCTTGAGAGTCAGCTATGTGTGTAGTCACTTAGGGGGCATCCTAGAGCAAGGGACAGCAAACTTATGGAAAGGACCAGATGGTAAATATCTTAGGCTTTGCAGTATATACCGTCCCTGTCATATATATATACCACTGCTCAACTCTGCCATTGTAGAGAGTGAAAGGAGCTGTGGACATACTTGAATGAGCGTGCCTGTGTTCTAATAAAACTTTAATCATAAAACCGGGTAGCTGGACCACAGGCCATAGTCTGTTGACCTCTGTCTTAGATACTAGATCTACCTCAGAGAATAAAATAGACATGGTTCTTGCCCTCATGAAATTTCCCATCTGCATTCAATATTTTTCTTAAATTAAAAAAAAAAGAAGAAGAAGTTGGCTCCTCTCCTTCTCTGTATCACTGAGACAGTAGGAATAGAGCACAAGCTTTGGAACCAGACCTCCTGGGTTCTAGTCCTCCTCCACACCTTGCTGTGTGACTTTGAGCCAGTTACTTAACCTCTCTGTGTGTGTTTGAGTTTCTTTATCAGTCAAATGAGAGGAGAATAATAGCTACTCATAGGAGTGTAGTGGGAATTAAATCAAGCAGTTGTTTGGGACCCAGCAAGGACAATCAATGGCTTAATTGTTGTCATTGCTAGTGAAAACTCATCACTAAATATACAAGATGTCGTGAGAATGATTATCTCAGTGACCTCACACCTACTCTCTAAGGCAGGAAAATTATACCTATATTAAAGATGAGGAAACAAAGGCTCAGAAAGGTGACTGACAAAGGCACACAGCTAGTAAACTACCTGATTTCACCCCACTTCTGTCTGGCTCCAGAGTTGGGGGCCCTCGGTCACTACGCTCAGCAGCCCCATGTGCTTAAGTCTTGTATTCTCTGATTTTCAGGGGAAATAGTTAAGTAATCGTGTTTTGGATCCTTCCAACTCCAAAGCATCAGATAAACAATAAATTCTGTTTTGAACCCCTGTTGAGGTCCCCGGATGTGCTGGCTCTCTCTGCACCTGCTGAAATATCTCACGACTTGGTTGGGGGCTGGGAGGTGGCACAGGAAATCATACCTCCCTCAGACCCTCCTTCCTCGTTCCCCCCAAGACATTCTGTCCAGGCACAAAGCATGTGAAATCCAGCCCCTGATATTACCGTGAGTCTTGGCCATCCCCAGCTTCACGCCCTTCCCATCACTTTGGTGAGAGTCTCTTTTTTTTATGCTTCTTGACTAGACATTTCAGCTAGGCTTGTGGGAGAACTGTCTGAGCTCCCAGCCCCTCCCTCCCCTGCTCATGCATTCATTCATCCCTTTGTCGGGCATTTGCTGAGCACCTACTGCATGCCCCATGTCATGCTGAGTGCTGGGGACGTGTAGTGCCAAGACAGAGCATAACTCTGTCTTCATGGAGCGCCTTGTCCAGAGCAGAAGCCCCATGTGAATGATGACATCACAACGTGGGAGCCTCGACGGGATAGGACAGGTAACTGCCCGCGAGAGTGGGTATGCGGTTGTTGTTTAATGGGTGCAGAGCTTCAATCCTGCTGGGAACACACTTGACGCTACTGAACTGAACACTGAAAGGTGGCTGAAATGGTCAACTTTATGTAGGTTTTATCAGTTTTTTAAAACTGTCTGCCCTTCGGCAACTGGCTAAATTTTCTCCTTTCCACCTCCTTTCAAAGTGTCTGCACCCCTTGGCAGTGAATTATGCCTCATTTAGTCCCTCTAATCATGAAATGTTCCAAATACATGAATTTGCCAGACACTTGAAGTTTATTCCTACACAGGGAAGGAATCTAGCATTTGCTGGAAGCCCACCGTGTGCCCCTGAGGGGAAGGGTTCATATTTAATACCCATAACAACTCAGCCAGGTATTTTTCTTCCCATTTTACAAGCAAGGTAACCGAGGCTCGAGGAGCCCACGGACATTATTTGAGAATTCATCGCTAAGAAGGGGCAGCCCAGGATTCGGACCTGCATCCGCCCAGTCACAGCGCCTGTGACTCTCTGTTCACCCTGTCATTACAACAAACTTTTAAGATAAAATTATTTCCCTGGAAATCTTCCTTGAACAGAGCACATATTCCCTGGTGAATGTACGTTAGTCCCCAGGATTGCCCTTGCTGGGACAGGCCAGCATTTACCAAAGCATGTACCATGCTTTAATTTCCAGAATGTTAATAGATAGGACATTTTTTTAAAAATGTCACATGCACAAATGTGTTTGGGAAACACTGTGTTTACAAAGACCAATGTGCTTCTTACTAGCAGGACTTGTCAGACCCTTTAATAGGCAAGTTGACATCGTGAAGCCACAAGAGGAATCTGAAACAAGGCAGTGTTTCCAAGACTCAACCTCAGATCTCTCTTCAAGGGGTGCCTCGGTGGCTGAGTGGGTTAAAGCCTCTGCCTTCAGCTTGGGTCACGATCCCAGGGTCCTGGGATCAAGCCCCGCATTGGGCTCTCTGCACAGCAGAGAGCCTGCTTCCCTTCCTCTCTCTCTGCCTCTCTGCCTACTTGTGATCTCTATCTGTCAAATAAATAAAAATAAAATCTTTGAAAAAATAAAATTAAAAAAAAAAAATGAACTCTTTTCGACATAGCACCTTGAAGTCCAAGTTCGGAAATTGGTCAATTGTTCTTCAACTTTCTTGGGCATGTGAATCGCAGGGATGCTTGTTAAAAGGCAGATTCCCAAGACTTACCACTGAGGACAGATCTGGAAATTCAGACAATCTGGGTAGAGTTTAGAGTCTGAGCCACGTCTAATGCTCCTGGTCTACAGACGGTTCTCTGAGAATCATTCACTAGAGGCTGGTGTTCTGGTTAGTTTCAGAGCTGCGCTAGCAATGGACTTGCTCAGACAAAGGATGACTAAGAAATCAGGTTAGTCAAGGCAAGCCTCAAACATGCACAAATGAATGAATGAGAGAGTGAATTAATGAAATGAGTCAGCTGGCAATTGAACAAAGATCCAGGATGGTCCAGAAATTCCATGTCTTTACAAGCAAGAGTGGATCAAAAGGAAAGCATATCCATCAGCAGAAACTCATGGCAACTGAGAGAAATCCAAACCATTTTTATGTTTTGATGCTTGGTACACTGATAAATAATGAAGAAAGGCCAAAAGAGAGGAACAGAAATTGTAGTATAGCTTAAATGTTGACACTTAATAAATTAGTGATTTCTGGCCATACACATGGGTGCATGTTAACCTAACTTAGAGAGACCATTAGAAGTCTGAATTTGAATGCTTTCATAAAAGTAAGACCAGACCTACCTCCCTTTGCTGCCAGTGGTGGACTCTCGGACATGCAGAAGAGAACTTATCCACCAGGGCTAGAAGTGTAACTTAACTAAATTCCAGTCTACTGTTATAATCATCATCTTCTTTAACTATGTAGCAAATGCAAGCGATTGCCTTCCCAACATTCTTTTCTCCCTTCCTCCTTTCCATCAGTTTTGCCCAGGGGTCTGCTTACCTATTATGGTTATCTTTTCCTGCGTAATAAACCACTCCAAAACTTAGTGGTTTAAAATGACAACAACCAATAAAATCACGTAAAATAAAATAAGTAAAATGACAACAACCATTTATTTTGCTCAGAAGTCTGCAGCTTGAACAGATCTCAGTGAGGATAGCTCATCCCTACTCTGTACAATGCGGGGAGCTTGACCAGAGCTGGGGGACCCACTTTCAAGATGGCTCACTCACAAGGCTGGCAAGATGATACTGGCTGTTGGACAGAGCTCAGCCATGACTATGGGCTGGGAGCCTTGGTTCCTCCACATGGGAGTCGCCATAAGCTGTCTGGGCTCCTCAAAGCATGGCAGCTGGGTTCCAAGAGTAAGCATCCCAAAAAAACAAGATGGTATCTCTATTGGGTTTTCAAAACCTAGCTTCAAAAGTCACATGGTTTCATGCCACCATAGTCTGAAGCTTGCTCAGATTCAAGGGGAGAGGACTCGGCCACCACAACTTAATGGAAAGAGAAACAAGATCACATTATAAGAAAATGTATGAGATGGAAGATATTATTGTGACACCTGGATAATGCAATCTGCCACAAGATTCTTGGGCAAGGGTGACTCTCTCCCACGGTCATCATTCTGGTTCCATTCCCTTGACTGGCTTAGGCATGTGAGGCAGTTTTAGCCAGTGAATTCTGACTAAGTTGGCTAAGGTCTTCAGAAAAGGGTATTTTTGCCCTTAAAAAGAGAAACACAAAAAGAAATGGAATTTCTTTTAAGACTGGACATTAAATTATACCTGACAATGACATCCAGAACTGGGAGAGCTATCTTGGGACCATCAGGGCTGCGGACATTAAGGTGACAGAGGAGAAATAAGAGAAGAACATTGGTCCTTGGTGAGGTTATCAAGGTACTGAATTCATCCTGAAATCACTGTGACTTGAGATAATAAATTTTCCTTATTGCTTATGCCAGTTGGATGGGATTTTGTCACAATAAAAGCATCCTTGCTGATACAAATAGCTACCATTTATTGAGCATTTACTATACCCACAGCACCTAGGACCACAACTCTGCCACTGAGCCGAGGGTTATACATTTGTTATCAGATGCAATCCCCACAGCAACCCAGGAGGCAGGCACTGTTATTAGCCTCATTTTATAGAGGGGAAACTGAAAATCAGAGACAATATGAACATTGCTCAGGATCCCAGAGTGAAGGGCAGAGATGGGATTTGAACCTGGGGTGGAGGCCCTTGTAATTCATCTCTCTCCTATAAAACGGCCTCCAGGTACTGTCCACTGGCTCTCTGCCCCATCCCCCTCCATTCAAAACTCTAGGTGATTCAGACAGCAGCTGTTGTAGCCATGAATCAGATCTTCTAGAAGCAACTGCAATCTTCAAACAAGTCTATGAAGATACTTAAGAGTCATACTATGAAATCCAAACCAGATGTGATTTACCCCCCAACGATGGTGGTTCAAGTTCCAACTGGAGGGGAAAGATGAGATTTGCTGAGGAGAGCTCTCTTCTGCTTTGAAACACTCTAGACCTGTGTCCTCACAAGCAAGATTATAATTTAGCTTAAGAACTGCTTACAGGGGGCACTGGGTGGCTCAGTGGGTTAAAGCCTCTGCCTTCGGCTCAGGTCATGATCCCAGGGTCCTGGGATCGAGCCCCACATCGGGCTTTCTGCTCAGCAGGGAGCCTGCTTCCCTCTCTCTCTCTCTGCCTTCCTTTCTGTCTACTTGTGATCTCTGTCAAATAAATAAATAAAATCTTTAAAAAAAAAAAAGAACTACATGTTTCTTTAAAAAAAAAAGAACTGCTTACAGAATTTGGGGGGGGCTTGTGATAACAATCTTAAAACACAGATCAAGTGCTTTGCTCAAGTGTTTAAAGCACACCTTTCAGAGAACAGCAAGGATTCCTGGCAATAAACTAAATAAATCCGTAAAGTGCCTGGATGATCTATACTCAGAGGATCTAGAAAAGGCCACAGAGATAAGAGTATCATTTGACAAAAGCAAAGACATCAACAGGTGTTTAAAGAAACCAAGTATACTAACTTCAAACAAGGCAGAAATACACATACTGATGTTGGACAATATGAACCTTCATTGTGGGGTCAGAGGAATCAAAGGTAACATTAAAATGAACAATGCCTGGTGGTTGGATCTAATAACTATCAGTTCAAACTCTGGACCTTGTAAGCTTCATTTCTGCAATTCTCTCAGTACCTCCCTATTTGACATATTAGTTAGAAGTCTTTATGTTATATCTGAACAAAACCCAACCTGGGAGGTTTCCCCTTAAAATGAGACACTATTGTTTGGGGTAAATAAAATGACCAGAGCTTCAGGTACAGCTGGATCCAGGCATTCAAATGATATGACCAAGGCTTTTCTCTGTGTTGAGTGAATGAAGGCAGCTGTACTTCTACCACATCTCAAGCCATACAAGAATCCACTTATCTTTCTTGTAACAACACAATCACAGATCTCCAAAATTTCTAGCACTTAACTAAGATTAAGAATCTAACCTTCACATTCAACCACATTTAATATCCCTCTCTGATCCAAGTCACTTATAGCCTACTGTTCCAAGCAATGGCTAGAATCCTCGGATACACTCACCAGAATAAAGTAAGCAAACAAGCAGAGATTTCTCTGTGGAGCTTTGAATTTAATAGAGCCAAGATGCAGGCTGGCTACAAGAGGCAAAAATTAAATGGTGACCTTTTCAAAATTTGCTTTCTCCAATGCAAATGTTAGCCCATGGCTGCAACTGGACATTTATCATGTCTGATTAGTTGATTTATAGTATGACCATGCTAAACATACAGAAAACAGAAACATGCCCTAATGTAACAGCACCCAGCCCCCTTTCTTAACCAAGCTCCTGAATGTTTGACTGCTCAATGTGACCCAGCCACGTGCCATGCCCCAGACACACAAATGTCCCATTAAGAGTGACTACATTTACACTGCAGTCATTTGTTTACACATCAGTGCTGAGCTGGGGGGGCAGGGGGTGTGAGCGGGGAGGATGCTTCAGCGGAGAGAGGGGGAAACTGGCAAGGAAAAGGAAAGGCAAAATCTCCAGTGCTGAGAGGAAGACATCAGAGACCAAAGGATTCCCGCCTGTCATGTTCATCATTCTTCACGCTCCTCTGCTCCATGCCCCTCTGAGGATTTCCGGCTGAGATTAAATTTCCTGGCCACAATCCCCTACTTCCACAAAACTTGCATGGACTCAAATTTCTCTGATAGTTGAGTCCATCAAAATTTAGTGAACTAAGCATCTATTGCCAAACTGGGATGCTATTCAATTCAAAAAATATTTATTGGGCATTACGTGTCCCAGGATAACTATCCTGAGAAGAGAGAGGGAACGAGGGAGAAAAAGAGGAGATGGGAAAGGAAGGGAGAGAGGGGAAGAGGGAAGGGAAAGGAAGAGGAGGGAGAGTGAGTGAGCATCTGTGTGATGTGTGATGAGGCTGTGTAGTGCAATGGTTAAGGTTACAGCTTTCAGCCAGAGCCTGATCTTGAACCCTGACTCCATTGTTCCCCAGCTGTGTGACTCCTCATGAGTTACCAAACCTCTCTGAGCTTCCCCTTTCGTCTTTGTAAAATAGAGATAAAACTAACCCTGGAGTACAGATGTCAGCATGTTTGCAGGTCAGGTTATGGGGCTGAAGCCTATCCCCGGCTCAGCCCTTCAGTGTCCTCCACCCACTTCCAGCTGCCAATATCTGCATCTTTGTGGGGCTTTTTAGAGCACTACGGAAATCTCTCTGGCTGTGTAAGCAGAGCCAGAAGAGCAAGGTGCTGGCCCCACCCACCTCCAGGAAGTAGCCTTTACTTTTGACTCCTTGGGCCCCTCTGGAGGTGGGCTGAATGCTGCCTTTCTTTCCACCATCCCTCCCTTTACCACTCCCACTCTTCTAGAACTTCGCAAATAAAACACTTGCACAGGAATCCTTGCCTTTGGATCCTTTTCTTAATAGAGGCCCAGAGAGGTTGAGGCAATTGTCCAAGGACACACAATTTTTAAGTAAGGGCACATCTGGGAAATACTAGATGAGGGACTAACCAGAGAGAGAAGCCTTCGTCTTTCTTGTTATGGAGGATTTAATTAACTTGGATGGTTAGCTAATTAGCATGTGTGGATCCGGCCATGGGGATACGATGAACATGGGTTTAAGGAGCACACCTGGTGCCGATAAGCCAACCCCAACTGAATCCATCCAGGAAATATTATGATGCCAATTGCTGGGTACTTACTATCTATATCCCAACACACCATGAAACTAAGGGATGTAGGAGAGCCAGGCAGACCTGTGGAAAGGACCCTCAAAAGCTCTGTCCCCAGCCTCAATTCATCAGTGTCCCTGCTGTGGATCATGTGTTGTGTGACATGGTGACAAGCAGTAGTTGACTATAGAAGAATATGAAAAAGCGAATGTAATAAGAAAAAGGGCCTGGCTCCAGGAACTATGGGAGAGTCAATTTCTTCAACATTCAAAAAGTACCTATTCATGTTTAGACATTACCCCCAAAATAAAATGGGAGTAAGGAAGTAGTCAGGGGCACAGATTGAACCACACGGGTCCTCAGATAAGAGGTGACAGAGTGACAGGGACATTCAGGCTCATTCTACTATTCTGTCTACTTCTGCACATGTTTGACCCGCCCATTTAAAAAGTCCGAAGTTGGGGCTCCTGGGTGGCTCAGTGGGTTAGGGCCTCTGCATCTGGCTCTCTGCTCAGCGAGGAGCATGCTTCCTCCTCTCTCTCTCTCTCTGCCTGCCTCTCTGCCTACTTGTGATCTCTGTCTGTCAAATAAATAAATAAAATCTTTTTTTAAAAAAATTTTTTTTTAAAAGTCCAAAGTATCAGGGCATCTGGGTGGCTCAGTTGGTTAAGCGTTTGCTTTTGGCTCAGGTCATGATCCTGGGGTTCTGGGATCGAGCCCTGCATCAGGCTCCTTGCTCAGCAGAGAGTCTGCTTCTCCCTCTGCCCTTCCCACCCAGCTCATGCTTTCTCTCTCTCAAATAAATAAACAAAATCTTTTTTTTTTTTAAAGTACAAAGTATGTATTTGAGCAGAGCACTGGAGAAAAATCAGAGCACGTGTTAAAGACCCACGGGCACTCAGCAGAGGCTTTCTCCCCGGCCTCATCAGGACTGAATGTGACCGGAAAAGAACACACTCTTCTCTCTAGGAAGCATGAGGTTATGTAATGCCGTGCCCCGAATCATCTCGTGGCCCACCAGAAATCATATTACAAGCATCGGGGAAGCACACCCCTGCATCGGGGGTGATACTCAACAAATTCACTGTATGAGTTACAAAGCAAACATTGATTGACATGGATGTCATCCACTCAAACCAGTGACCTATTTATTTTTTAAATTGGCATTAGACACAAACATCACTGCCAGCGCCAAGAACAATGTCCTTTGGGCAGACAGTGTTTACTTCCTGTTGGACGCGGAAGGTGGAGGCCATCTTGCAGACCGAAAATCAGGAAGCAGAGAAGCACAAGCAATGTGTGTCTGGAGAAAGGCATCAACAGAGATTTCAGATAAGCTGCTGCGGGTCACCTGGCTGAACAGAGATTCGGATGAACCCCACCCCAGGTTCTGAAATATTCCTAAATTCTCAACTTCAAGCAATAGGTAGTCTCCAAGCTCAAAATCATAAGAGAAGATCTGTTATCTTTCAGTGAAAACAGGGCTCCTTATGAAAACAAAGATAACACGACGAACAATTACTATTTTGAAGGATGATTCATAAAGATCAAGTTTTTAAATATAAGCTCCTTCAAATGGCCTAAGGGTTCACATGATCTAGCCCTGTCCTTCTCTCAGACGTTGCCCCTCCCCTCCCTGCTTGTCCCCTCTGCTCCAGCCACACTGGCCAACAGTTCTGGGGGCCTGTCCTGTGCCCTGTGGGATTCTGAACCACATTCCAGGCCTCTACCTGCCAGATGCCACTAGCTACTCAACCCCCTCGATGATGATGATCAAAACCATCTCCAGGCATTGCCAAATGTCCCCTGGAGGGGCAGAGCACCAATATCACACCCTTTGCTCTATCTTTCACGTGCGTCCATATATAAGCTGATAAGCCACTTGGGGAGAGACATTCTGAACAGGCACTGGGTCGGTTCCATCACCTGGAGGACACGCTGTGGCTTATCCACTCTGCCAGGATGGGGCAGACTGGCACTGCTTGCCATAAGAGGGATTGAGGAATTGGATTGAGGTTTCAAGAAAAGAGTTGGGGGAGTCGAAGGCTGTACCCCTCACCCCAGTGGAAAGGAAAACTCAACGCCAGGTAGTTCCAGGGAGAACAGAAATGTCTGAGGAACTTTTTTTTTTTTCCCCGAGTTATCAATCCTGGTTTGTGTGATGCAAGCTCGCCTCTATCTCACTATGAAATCTCTAGCAAAGTCCACATAGCTCAATAATGCTTTCCCTTGGGAGCCCTGAAGAGACAACCCTATGTCCAGGCTGCCGCAAGGTTAAAACAGAAAAAACATGAGCAGAGGCGGAAGCCAGAGGACAAGGGGACAGTGGCCATCTGAGCTGCTCTCCAAGCACCTGTGAAAATTCTACAGACGGGGAGGATCGGCAGTAATGCAGCCCCCACATCGCCCTGTTTCTTCCACCTGGGACATCTTCCCACCATGCCACCCCTGTCCACCCCACCAGGTCATCAGGCCTGCTGGGTGTAGTTTAACCATCACTTCCCACCCCAGGTCCTGAGCCCACCATGACCTGTTGAATGTTTGTCTCCCTCCCCTCACCCCCCACCAGACTGGGAGATAATGACGACAAGCACTGTTCACCCCAATATCCCCATTGCCTACCTGGCCTAGAGGGAGCCATCAGCAGCAGTGCATGGCCCAGTGGCCTTCCAGGCTGGCCGGAGCAGGAGATATGCAGAGGAAGTAGACGCTGTTGACGCCCTACCCAGAACCTCTTTGCCCAGTGGAAGCACCATCCCTCAGCTCCTATGGGTGTTGGCTGTTAAGGGCTCCCGGCTGGAGCCTTCTCCAAAGAACTGCCCTCCAAATGGGAGTCACCTGGCCAGGGAGCTTATACCCCAACCGGCCCCTGGGGCAGCCCCAGCTGATAACAGGCGGGCCCTGTGGTACAGAAGGCGGGCCCCTTCTCTCAAGATGCACCAACCTCATGGTGCTGTTTATGCTCCAGAGCTCCCCCAACGGAATCAGGCTGAAGATCTCCCCTCTTGGGCCTTGTTCCTGCCTTCTCTGACTTTCCCCACTCTCTTTCTTCTGAGAACTCTTCCCTCAGAAAAAAAAAAAAAAAAATCACTTGAACAAGAAGTCCCACCTCAGTGAATTCACCTCAGTGAATCCTAAAATGGGAATAAATCATTGTGACATTAGAGAGGAGATCATCAGAGAAACCGGGGTCTGGATCATTCTTTACCTCCTCTTAGTTCCGTGACCTTCAGCAAACTACAATACATCTCTGGGCCTCAGTTTGCTCATCTGTAATATGGGGGAGAGTCATGATACTTACGGCATAGGGTTTTTATAATGAGCCAGGGATTTAATGTATATATAAAGCTCATACCACAGTACTTGGCACATAGTACGCCCTTGATAGACAGCCTCTGTTACTACCATCATTTTTATTCTTACTATGCACCCGGCAAAGAGTAAATACCAAGTGCATTCCCCAACTGCATCACAGTATGGTCAAACAAACAAAATCTGGTTAAGAAAAAAAACAAAAAAGCCAACACCAGTACCTCATTGTTCAAAAGGGAGAGATTAAAGCTCAAGGAAGTGAGCTTTTCCTTGTTTTGGTAAAATTAAACCCAACACAGAAGAGCAGGTTAATTTCTTGGGTAAAGAAAGTAATAATCTCATCAGCGGGAGACACCCCATATGAGCTCTGCGAGCCTGAGACCTCAAGAGAAACATTTGTCAGTATTTTAACACCCTGGCCTTTTCATCTAGAGCTAATCGATAAGCATCTCCTGCTTCCTCCTAGGTTACGATTAGTTGTTTTCATTATTTATGATTTGCTACATACAGATGGAATGAAGTTTTCACAGAATCCCTAAATGCCAGGAATTAACAGCATAGAAAATTCTGAAAGGACGAGGCATTGGGCCAAGCGTTGAGGGCAGGCAAGAATAAATGACACACTGCTTCTCTCTTCCACCCCCTCACTCCCCCAACCCCCACCACTGCAACACTCCTGTTGAAGCAACCATCAGGAGCCTCCTCCCTGGTCTTCCTACTTCCTCCCTCACCCCACTGTTACAGATTCCTCTCACAGAAGCCTCAGGAATCCTGTTAAGATGTAAAGTCTGATCAGGTCACTCCTCTAAAGTCTCCTGTGGCTCCCCATCTTAATCAGAGCCACAGCCAAAGTCCTACAGTGGCCCCAAGGCCCCACCCACTCTGTTCCATATCAACTCACTGGTTTTGCCTCTTATCACTCACCCCTTTGCCTGCTCCACCTCCAACCCGACTGGCTTCTTTACCTTTGGCTAAACATTCCAGGTATACTTCAACCTCAGGGCCTTTGCACTTGCTCTTGTGGTTGCCTGGGATACTCTTCCCCAATTAATAATATGCCTCATCTTCCCACTTCTTCAGGTCTCCACTCAAATATCACCTTCTCAGTGAAAACTTCCCTATCTACATGAAAGACACACCCACCCCTCTCCCACACTCCCTATTTCTCCTTTCTCAGTTTTAACTTTCTCCTAGCACATTATCTCCCCCATTTGATATGTCTGTCTACCCACCAGAAGGTCACACTATACGAGCATGAATCCTTGTCTTTTGTTCCTTGCTATAACCCCAGCCCCTACAAGAGTGTCTGGCATGATAAACAAATAGTAGACTAGATGTAATATGTAATATAAATATAAGTAGTATTAACATAATATGTAACATATCATTATATGTAAATGCACATGTATTTAATTATAATTACAGCACAATGAAATAATTATCAATTACAATAACCTTATATATAGGATACATAATATCTCCATATTATAATATGTCACATATAATACATGTATCTTAGTTTGGCGTGCTGTAACAAAAATGTCACAGGTTTGGATGGCTTAACAAATATTTATTTCTCACAGTTCCGGTGGCTGGGAAGTTAAGGATCAGGGCAGATTCCATCTCTGATGAGGACTCATTTCCTGGTTCATAGATAGCCATCTTCTCCTTAAGTCCTCACACGGCAGAAGGGGCGAGGAAGCTCTCTGGGGTCTTCTTCTTCTTTTTTTTTTATTTTCCTTAGACTTTATTTATTTATTTATTTATTTGAGAGAGTGCGAGTGAGGGAGGTGTTGGGGGGTAGGAGCAGAGCGAGAGAATCTCAAGCTGACTCCCCACTGAGTAAGGAGCCCGATGCAGGGCTTGGTCTCACAACTCTGAGTTCATGACCTGAGCTGAAATCAAGAGTCTGACGCTTAACCAACTGAGCCACCCCTAAAAGGCCCCATCTCTTAATAGCATCACCTTGGGGGTTAGGATTTCAACATGAGTTTGTGGGGGACACAAACATCCAACCCATAACAATATGTAATATATAATAATGCATGCACTACATAATAATATATAAAATATATCACCTAAAAAATGAATTAATTAAAAATTAAAAATTTGGGGGGCGCCTAGGTGGCTCAGTTGTTAAGTGTCTGCCTTCAGCTCAGGACATGATCCCAGGGTCCTGGAATTGAGCGCCACATCGTGTTCCCTGCTCAACGGGAAGTCTGCTTTTCCCTCTTCCACTCCCCCTAGCTGTGTTCTCTCTCTCGCTGTGTCTCTCTGTCAAATAAATAAAGTCATTTTTAAAAAATTTAAATGTTTAAAAATAAAATATATTACATATAATTACAATATATAATATATTATAATTATATCCTAAATATAATAATTATAAAAAATACAAACTATATTACATAATACAAATAGTACTATTGAAAAGTAGCAGCTCAATAAATAGCCACTGAACGAATCAATTAATTAATTGTTGACATTCATGCCCAGAGCAACTCTTCTGAGCACTGACCTTCCCTTCCCTCCTGCACCAGCCCCGCCAATTTCCCACCAGGGCCCCAAACCCTTCCTTATGCCTCTTCCAGGTCTGAGATAGTGCTGGTCTCCTTGCCCTGAAAGCTTTCTCTACCCACAAGTCCAAATCCTAGTCCGGCTATCCATCTAGGCCCAGTTCGAGAACACGAGGCATCTGAGAGACTCTTCTCATTATCCCAGCCTCTGGGACAATTCCCTTTGCTAACTGAGGCTGGCACTCGCCCTCTCCGCCAGGCAAGCTGGCACGTGATCATGTCCAATTTAACACTTCATCTCTTCTTTGATCATTTGACGTGTATTAATCATGTCTGCCTCTACCCAGCAGAACTCAAGAAACATGGGGGGTTTCCCAGACTTGCCTCCCACTCAATAAACCCCAAACCACGCCTCTTTTCCTTTAGCTGAAGATGATCTATTGGCCACCCAAGCTCTCACTGGGCATGGTCATATGTTACAGACGCAGTGTACATGTTAATAACGTGTTTCCCTTGTTAATCCATCCCTTGTTGCAGAGCCCCAGCTGAGAACCTAGCAGGGTAGAAGGAAAGGTTTCATGTCGTCCCCAACCCCTCGAAATGTAATCCCTTCCTCTGCCTCTCCCAAGTAGGTCCCACAAAAACCTCGGGCTTTTGCACCCATGGGCAGATTCTTCTATAAGAATTCAAAAATGTGCTAGGTTCTACGTTTGGCCTCGGGAAAACAACAAAGCACCCTAGGACCTGGAAGCTGACAACGGGGATACACATATAGGCAAGGACAGAAAAACTTGGAAAGGAGAGAGAAGGCACCAATAATAGCGGTTAGTTCTGTTGGAAGAATGGACAGCAAATAACAAGAGGCCTTTTGTTTCATTTACATGCTTCTGTCTTGTTTGAACTTGTCACAACAAACATGAACTATTCTGTCCTGAAAAGGTAAAAAAAGGCGATTCCAATGCCTTCCCCTCCAGGAAGCCTCCGAGACAGACGAATGGACTCCATGTTGCAATTAACGCTGTTGCTTCTGCTATTTCTGTGCTTGCCATAGGAGGACAATTGACTGCCCTGGCCGCCCGGGAGGGCACAGGTTGTTCATCTTGTCTCTCTGAGACCGAGCCTATGAAGGGAACTTAGTAATGCTCTCTGGGGAAGGAATGAATTGGGTGCTGAGTGAGGGAATGAATGAGCTCAGCTCCGCCCACAAGCAACAAGGGATCCCACCAGCCTTTGCCCAAGCTCATGCTGTTGAGACAGCCAAATGACAAGAGGGGCCATTTGGGGATGCTGGGCACCCCCTCCCCCCGCAGGTGCCTGAGATTAATTACACGGCCGGCTGCCAGCACCTCCCCGGCGAGGTTTTTCAAGTCTTAATTACATGCAGGAACCCAGCAGGAGCGCTCAGTCCCCAACCCAGACACCTGAGTCGTCGGTGTTATTCTTTGCCCCCTTTCTCTTCTCCTTCTGACACCTCCAGCTCCCGAAGGAAAGCGAGGGACAAAGATGGGGCGGAAATGTGCCTCATACAGGGACGGAGGGAGGGCTCAGCTGCAGAGGGCACCTCCACTTGGCTCCAGATCTCAGGATTTTCAAGGGGGAAAATGTCTTCTTGTATTTTTAGGAAATGGCTCAGCCAGAGGTGGGGGGCTGGGTCCTTGCCCAGAGTCGGATCTGCATTACAAATACCCCTCAAAGCCCCCTAGGAAGATGGGAGGTTTCTGACAAAGTCCGTTCTCCCAGCTGAGCTGAGAGGGACTGGAGCCACGTTGGTCTCCAGCAACCTCCTGAGTTTTCGCTACTGGACCAGTATCTGACTGCTGGTTTCAGGGCATCTGACTGATAAGGCTCCCTATGCATCACTGTGGGTGAAACATTAGAGAGACTAAGTGGGAAAGGAAAAGAGAATGTTGAGATCAGTAGAAGAGCATTCCCAGGTTCCAATGCCAGCTTCACCACTTGCTGGCCGTGTGGCCTTGAATAAATGAATTGACTTCTCTGAGCTTCAGGGCCACCATTTTTTTTTAATCCTCCCACTGCCTGGTACCCAGAAACCTTTACCCTCCCAAGCTTTTGTCTTGGCATTAAGTCATCATCATCACTGGGAATCCTCTTCTAAGATGCAAAAGAACTTTAAAAGCCCCCAACTCAGCCTTGAACATTTGAGAACAGACCCAAGCATCAGAGAGAAAGAACCAGCTGTTTACCCTGATGACCAGGGTAAACAACACGGAAGTTTTGATGGGGGGCTGGGGGTGGGTAGAGCTAGAAGCCCGAAGAAGTTGCTCCCAGAGGAAAGGAGAGCAGGGCTGATGACTGAGAGGGTCCTGAGGACAGTATCCAGGCCTCCATTTCCCCCATCTCAAACAACAGATAACGTAGAGTGTACTTTAAGTACTTACTTTCAGGCATCATGCTAAGGGCATCACACATTCCCTCTTCATGTTAACAACAACCCGTCCAGAGCTGACAAAACCAAGGTCCAGCAAGGTTAAATCATTTACTCAAGGTCGCACCACCAGGAAGTACATGGGAAGGGGTTTGGCGGGGGTGGGGGGGGCAGCTTGAAATCCCAGAGCCTTTAGCTGGCAACAGTGGCTAAGTGATAGTTCTTCAGAGGCACAGAGTTGGGGAAGGGAGGACCTGACAAAAAGCAGGGAGCAAGTATGAAAAGAAGTCACAGAAAGACAAGGCCCAGCCACTCCTCATTTGCTCCGGGGACCTGTCCCACCCCGCAGCTGAGATCTCTCTGGGTCCCTGAGAAGGGCTGACTGGGCACCGACACCCTTCCCTCCTCGGCTCCTCTGGTTCCAGGTGGCCTGATGCACCCCAAACTGTTACCATGGAGATTACTTCTCTGGTGAGCAGAGCGCAGAGCTGGGGCTGTTGGCAGGAGGCTGAGGTCAAGGGCTGGCACCAGGTCTGGGGAGTGAGCTCTGGGGACCCTGGCGATGTAGTGCCAGGGTCTGCCAGATGGCTGGGGGCAGGAGGCCAGCCCATCTCCATAAGGCAGGTCCCCAGTGATGCCAGGGTCTGCCAGACTCTCTCCCCAAAGCTCCCGGGAAAACAATAACAAAAAGCACAGAAACACACATTTTTCTGTCTTTAATCATGCCTTAGCTACTCACAAAGCACTTAGTGTTGGCCACACGTTATGCAGGGTGGAGTGACGGGGACCGCACAGGACCCCTAAAACTCATCCATGAGTCCCCACTATAGAATAAGTCCCCCCAAATAAAATAGTGTAAGATCCCCCCAAGAGAGAAGATATGATTTAGCCCAACGAGAAGTCACTCCTGGGCTGGAGGGTTTTTTTTGTTTTTTTTTTTTAAGATTTTATTTATTTATTTATTTCACCGACAGAGATCACAAGTAGGCAGAGGGGCAGTCAGAGAGAGAAAGAGGAGGAAGCAGACTCCCTGCTGAGCAGAGAACCTGATGCGGGGGGCTCAATCCCAGGACCCTGAGATCATGATCTGAGCCGAAGGCAGAGGCTTTAACCCACTGAGCCACCCAGGTGCCCCCTGGGCTGGTTTTTATTCCAGGGCTCTTTACCTGTCATGCACTAGTTTTCATATAAGTGCTAATAATAATAATTATCAGTGGGTGGCAGTGGTAGTAACAACTGATATTGAATCCACACATTCTGTGCTGACACGGAGGACCTGATACACGTCGACTCCTTTCACCTTCACTCCCGGGCAACCACAGGGCATTATCATCCCATTTCACAGATAATGTGCTGAGGCTCAGAGAGGTTCATACTTTAACCCAGAGACAGCCATCAGCTGTATTCATTTCTCATTGCCACTGTAACAAGTTACGATCAACATCGGAGCTGATGACACTGCAGATGTATTCTCTTCCAGTTCTGGAGGTCAGAAGTCCAAAGTCAGTCTCCCCGGGCTCATGTCAAGGTGTCAGCAAGGCCGGTTCCTTCCAGAGGCTCGGAGGGGAGGACGCTCTTCCTCCCCTTCTCCAGCTTCTGGTGATTGACTGCCTGCCTTCCTGGGCTCAGGGTCCCTTCCTCTTTCTCCAAAGCACATCTTTCTCTGCTCCCACTGTCACGACAGACTAGAATTTGCGTCCCCCTGCCCAAAGTACGTGTGTGGAAACATGATCCCCAGCGTGACTGTATTTGGAGGTGGGGCCTTTCTAAGGTTATCTAGGCCCCAAAGAGTCCCTCTCTCCTTCGATCAGGGGAGGACACAGCAAGCAGATGGGGGGGGGGGCGATCTATGAACCATGGAGCAGGACCCCACCAGTCACCAGATCCGCTGGCACCTTGATCTTGGATTCCCAGCCTCCCAGCGTGTGAGAAATCACATGTGCTGCTTATCACATGTGCTGTTTATCAGCCCCTCTGTCTGCGGTATCAGTTCCAAAAGGATGGGACAGACACAGCTGACGTGCTTCTTTTCACCCTGACCCTCCTGCCTCCCTCTTACAAGGATCCTTGTGGTGGCAGTGGGCCCGCCAGATACTCCAAGAGGATCTCCCTGTCTCAAGGTCCGTAACTTAATCGTACCTGCAAAGTCCCCTTTGCCGTATTGCATAACGTTCACGAGTTTCAGAGATGAGGATATATTCGGGGGCCATTGTTTGGCCTACCATAGCAGTGTGGCAGAGCCAGGATTCAAACCCCCAGGGCTGACTGCAGGGTCCATTCCCTGAACGACTGGGCCAGTGAGAGCATCTCTGACTCCTCATTCCTGGGTTGAGGGATGCCTGTGCTCTCTCCATCAGCACACTGCGGGGCTTCTCAGATGGCCAGGCCCTAACCATTTAAACCTCAGCATGGGGGCTATATTCGGATATCAGCATCCTTGAGCATGGGTCTGGAGCACCCGTGGGCCTAGAAGTCAAACAGTCCTGCGTGTCAATCTCCACGTCAATTTCTACTAGCTCTGTGACCTTGGGCATGCACTCTGCCCTCTCTGAGTCTCAGTTTCTCCATCTGCAAGGTGGGCATCATGACCCCCACCTCCCAGGGCTACCGTGCAGGTTTGATGAAGCTGTGGACAGAGAGGGCTTCGCAGACCCAGCACAGAGTGGGTGCTCAGCAGATAGAAATTACTGTTGAAAAGGTAGAGCTCTGTCATGAGCCAACAATTCGTGAAAACCTTGTTTACAAGCAGCTGGGAATCTCTCCTTGGCTTTCACCCTAAAGATCTTGGAAGTTAAAAACTAAAACTCTCTCCGTGGACCAGACTCCTCCTGGGACACTCTCTGGGGCCAGACCCTCCTCGGGGAGCCCCAAGGACGGACAAGAGAGCCCCGATCACCAGTGAAAAGTTTACCAGAACAAATGTGAAATGAAGCCATGCCCTGAGAGGCAAAGAGAGACAACGGTCCCACCCTGCTTCCCAGCCCTACTAAGCTGGTGTGTGTTCTGAGAACAAGGGTCACGACACATTTAACCCCAATCACAGCAACAGCCTCTCCAAAGCCAGAAAGGCGGTGTGTAAAATATTCCTTTCAGCCCTGACAAGGCACGGAAGTCTGTAATTAAAAGGCTCCTGGAGTATTTCCAAATGAATAGCCCACCCCCCAAAAAATATTTTGACAGGAGGGGCTGAATTATTCAGTAGATGTTGCTCCTTATTTAAAGCAGAGCGTGGGTTGGCAAGAGGTTGTTTTGTTTCCACTTTATTTCTTCACCGGCGTCTCTACAGTCCGGATTTCATTATGGTTCCAAGAATGCCACACTGCAGATCCGGGGAAATCTGGGAGCAATGGCGAGGATGCTGGCGGATGTGCCTATATTTGACAAATGTTTCAGCCACTAGCCATATGCACATCCATTTAAATTAAGGAGGAGGAGGGACAGTTACCTTACAGCAGGCTCCTAATTTCATTGAGAGGACTCTAATTATTTTCCCTTTTTTTTCTCCTTCCTGGGCAGAACAATGCCAGTTATATAAGAGTATTTCTATTTGCTGGAATTAAACATTAAGTAAGAAAGGGATGACAGTGATTTCTCTCCAAGATGCTCTGGATGGGATGAGGAAGGATCTCGTCAGGGCTAAAACATTCCCAGAAGAGAGGCAGAAATGGCTTTCCTAGAGTGGAATTCTTACCTTTCCCGGAGTAGTAAAAAGAATGTTCAGCTGGCTGTATCTGATTGTGGTAGTGGTTACATGACTGCATTCGTTTGTCTAAATTCATAAAACTGTGGGACTGTGAACCAGTCCTATCATATTAAAATGAAAAGATAAAATTGCAACTGATAAAACTGTTGAGCAAATTAAAAGGTAAGAAAGAAGCATGTTTGGGGATCTGCCTAAACTTGTCCCTGGGACTATTTCTGCTTCCTGAAAAAGCTTAATTCTCTAGGTGTGCCTTGAACCAGTATTTACGGAGCACCTACTAGATTCAAGGCACTGTTCTAGGCACTGGGAAAGCAGCAATAAATGAGATGACAAAATCCTCGTCCTCAAGCTTGGGAGAGACAAACTGTAAACAAGAAAATATATACATATATTATAAGACAACCTCAGACAAGAGTAAGTGTTATGAAGACAACAAAATAAGATAATGGATTGCAGAGGGACTGGATGAGGAGCTACTTTAGGTAGGTTAAGGAAAGCTTCTCAGAGGAAGAACCATTTGAACTAAAATCAGAAGGATAAGAGGGCCCAGTCACAAGGAACAGCAAGTGCAAAGGCCCTGTGGTAGAAAGAGAAGACTGGAATAGTGTGGCTGGAACTAAATGAGCCAGAGTAGGGTGATGACGAAGAAGGGGAGTGGGGAAAATGATATGGGAGAGGTGGTCAGGTTCAGATCATTCCTACCTTATAGACTGTATGGAGAACCTGAGTTGTATTCTAAATGCAATGGAAAGATATTGGTATGTTTCAAAAAAGCATGCAAAAGTGCAAGCAACAATTACTCCAGTGGATTAAGGGAGATATGTTAACCCTTCTGGGAGATATGTTAACCCTTCTGTCACCACAGACACCAGGACCATTTGTCCACTATGTGTCAGACTTGTCCTGGTAACTGATTTTCCAGAGAGTATGGCTGAATCTACTTCCCATCACTGGGATACTTCTAAATAATATGACAAAAATGGCAGGTTGGTTTGGGGGGCATGATCTGTAATTTATTTAAGTTCTATTACCAGGCACCTAGTCTAAGCACTGGGAATTCAGCAGTGCAGAAAGCAACCCAGTCCATCCTTACACAGAGTTCTGTCATCAATGCCAGAGGGTGGCAGGGCTGGGGAAGTACCAGAGATGTGACAGCACCGAGGAGCCCCTAATGCAGACATGAGGAAATCTGGGGAGGCTTCTCCAAGGAGGTAAACTGAAGGACAGACAGAATGGGAAAGGGGAAAAGAAATGGCATTCTAGACAGACAGAATATCATGTACAAAGGCCCAGAGTCACAGGGGAAACTGAAGAGATATCGTTACAACTTGACTGGAACAGAAAATGAGAGAATGTGAGGGAAGGGTGTCAGGAGGGCCTCGTAAATCCCACTGAGGGACTTGGAATTTATCCCAGGAGTCCTAGGGAGCCGTGGAAAAGATTTGAGCTGCAGGAGGACTGGACGATCAGATGTGCTTGTTAGACAGATCAAGCCATGTGCAGGTGGAGAAGAGACTGGCCGTGGGTGGGGCAAAGACGACAGGAGCTGGGAACTCCAATGAGGAGATGGCATAGTCATTCATGTGAGAGACCGCAAGAACCCCACCTAGAGAGGTAACACTGCAGATGAGAGAGGAAAATGTATTCGTGAGCCATGGATGAGGCAGATTCAACAGGACTCATGACTGGTGGGATGCTAGGATGGGGACCGGTGGGGTCAAGGATACGCGGCACATTTCTAACTTACAGATTAATTGTATAACGGTGCCACCTGACACAAAACTGTCCTTGAAGGGTTGGGGAAGATGATGCCCAAGAAAAACCCAAACATGCATTGTCCAATACAGTAGCTGCGAGCCACATGTGGCTCCGGAGTACTTGAAAAGGGGAGAGTATGACTGCAGACATGAATGTTTTTCATTTTATTTCATTTTAATTGCAAAACCGAGATCTGATTTGGCTACCAGAAAAGTTTTTAAGTATGTTCGAGACTTAGTTATGTGAGTCGACTTTGCCAGTTGTAAATTTTATGAAATCTAAATCCAGATCAAATATTTCTGATGAAAATTTGGCATACGGATTGAAATGTGCTGTAAGTGTAAAGTACAGACGAGATTTCAAAGATTTAGTACAAAAAAAGGAAAAGGATCGTGCCTCTGTTTCAGGTCTGTCTTCAAAGCAGACTGTATGTTGACCACAGAGGCTCTCGGGTCGCTGGGAATCACGGACCACAATCAGCTTCCACAAGCTGACTGGCATTTGCCTGGTATTAAGTCCTAGCATCTCAGATGCTAATTCCCCCAAATATCCTAAGGAATTAACATCTCATTTGAAAGCAGAAGTCCTTAATTAATGAAACAAATCATTAACCCTGAAAACAAAAGTGTTTCCCAAAGCACAATACATGAATTTGCTAATTTCATGCAATAACTATTTACTCAGAAACTACCTCGGGCAGGGCACTTTTTAACACTGTGTATTCATTAACTGTTGCTATGTAACAACCATCCCAAGCCTCAGCCAACAACCATTGACTTCTCATACACACACAGATCAGCAGATTAAGGTTGGGCTCAGCCAGGGCAGCTCTGTTCCATGGGTCTCTCTGCTGCTTTGGACCTGTGGTCCCATGACTTCCCCCTTACTTCTGCCAAAGGAAGACATATTGGCTGACCCCAAAGTCCAGGGGTAAGGAGACACAGGGTGTCCCAGAAGTTTTAGTGCAGCTTTAAGATTTTGTTGTTTGTTTGTTTAGATTTTATTTATTTATTTGACACAGAAAGAGATCACAAGTAGGCAGAGAGGCGGGCAGTGGGGTGGGGGGAGAAGCAGGCTCCCTGCTGAGCAGAGAGCCCCATGTAGGGCTCGATCCCAGGACCCTGAGACCATGAACTGAGCCGAAGGCAGAGGCTTACTTAACCCACTGAGCCACCCAGGTGCCCCAGCTTTAAGTTTTGTTTTGTTTTGATTTTTGAGTGCAGCTTGAAGTTTTCAAAACCTTGAAAGTATACGTGCTACAAACGTGGAAAACCCATCACTTAAAATTTTATTTAACTTTGTTTTGATGCTTATTTGGTATCTAACTTCGAGTACAAAACTTATAATTTTTTTTTTGGTTCAATCCCTCTGATTGAAGATGACAAATGTTGACCCAAACGAGTCACTTGCAAAGTGACATGAGCGAGGACTTAAGAAAGAAGAAATAATTCAGGTCAGTGATACAGCTTACAAAGAAAAGTGTGCAAGGAGCTTGCATTCTGATTGGAATGTTAAGTGGAGGAGGGTGGGCACTGGTTATGGTACGTGCAACAAAGAAACACAAATAAATATTTTTTAAAAATGGTAATTTGGACTTCTATTTCTGAAAATAAACCTGTGCTAGACAGCATGCTGCCACAGACATCACTTCGCTGACCTCCCACAACAACAAAATGAAATAGACAGATGTTAAATATGAAGATCAGAGAGGGTGAGTGGCTTTGCCAAGATCACACAGTGACTGAATCCAGATTCAGTCCCCGATATGATTACAAAGCTGGCGCTGTTAACCTCTTGACTGGATACTGAGTTCCCGAAATTAAATGTAACAATAATCCAGAAGAGAAAGAAGGAACTGAAAGTCTTCATGAAAGAGAAACCCTTTTTCTCTGGGTCCCAGAAGCTTGAGTTTGTTAAAAAGAAAACCACAGGTCCAAAATGGCATCTCTTAAGCCAAGTCACCAAACTGGAGTTTCATACTTAACCGAATTGCACTTTAAACCTCCCCCAGAAATGTGTGTAGTCCTAACTGATTCGTCAGGAATTTTCTGGTCAGCACAATCTGTCACAAGGGTCCTCTCCGCCCGCCCCCGCCCCCCGCAAAGAAGATGAAGTAATCCACCTACTAAGACCTTTTTGCTCCAAACGAAGGGGACCGCTCCTGAATCCTTTTTTCTGTTTATAACTTCCTTGTCCTGCCTTTAAAAAGTCTTCCCTCTCTGCAGCCCTTTGGAACTCCCCTCTCCTTGCTAGATGGGATGCTGCCTAAGAATTAAATGATAATTAATCATTTAATAATAATTTAATAAGGGCAATGAGATCTTCAAATATAGTAGGCTGAATTTTTTTTTAACAAGTTTGACAAACAAACAAAAATAAAATAAAATCAGGGGAAGGAGAGGCAAAGAGCCACGGAAAATATACTGAACAGAATGAATCAGCATGGGGAGGCAAAGTTTAAAGTCCCTGAGCCCGCGCAGAAAGGACCAAGCCACCCACTTTGGCTTCCCAAGAAAGTTGAGATCAGATTCCAGGCTGAGGAGTCTGTACTCGATGCCATAGAGGCAATGGGGAGGTGCTGGTTTTATAGCAAGCAAGTGAGTTCAAAGCAAACTGCCTTTCTGGTTAGCCAAAAAATGAACAGTGAGCTGAGCAAAAAGCAGTGCATTTAAGAGACAAGAGCCACCCCCACCTCCAAAAAAAGAGAGAGAGAGAGAGAGACAAGAGTCCAGGCCAGAATCACAGCGAGGCATTTCGGGGGCAGGAGAAACCGGAGGAGAGAAGCCAAGAACAATACCGTTCGTTGGTGTTGGTGAGTTTCAGCAAGAGGCACTCTGAGGTTTACCTCATCAAGTACAGTGAGGAAAGGAAAAGCATTCCCTCATGGGGTGCCAAGCTCACCTTCAAACCCTTCAGACACTCAAATTCAGGTAAGTGATTAAAAAGCACTTTGTACAGCTGAGTGCTTCTCTCCCTCTCAGCTATGCCATTTGGTTTGTCTTCAGATTTACATAAAACTGCATTAGCCAGTTTTCTGAGCCAATGGGAAGGGAAAGAAATCCCTGGTTGCTTTTTACTATGCCCTGTTAGAGTGCAAAGGGAAAAGAAGGGGTAATTATGTACATCAGTATATTGCTCAATCCCTGCATTAAAAAAAAAAATTCTGAACAATCCCTCTGGCTTCTGTTAATTCTGTGCAACTATTATCTAAAATTATTACAGCAAGCAAGAGCAAGCAGGAAATACTGAATAGATTTTTTTAAATAAACAGTTTGGGTGTGCTGCATAGGCAATCCAGGGGCAGTGGATTGTTCAAGATGAAAGGTACCTCAGAAATTATACAATCAACACCCCCCTCATTTTATAAGGGAAAGTAGCTAAGGAGTCAAGCGACTTCTCGAAGACCCATAGCAAGCTGGGATCCCGGTGTGTGGGGAAGTGGCTTCTCTAAGGGAAGATGTGTTGTTAGCAAAGTCGGATGCCTTTTCATGAAATGTTGACTGTCCGCCACTCACTAAGCTACATACTTTTTATGAATTATCTAATCTGTGTAACAGTCCAATAAGATGGGTACTTTTCATCCCCATTATACAGATGAGAAAACCAAGATTCAAAGCAGTAAAGTTGCTTGTGCAAGGCCCCACAGCTAGTACTTGGTGAAGCTAGGATTTGAACCCAACTCTAATATGCTCTTTTCACAAGCATATTTGCAAATTATAATGTTAACTCTGAAGAAGACCAGCATATGCCACCCCAAAATATCCCACTCTGGCATAAAGATTATTTTGAGCTAAAGGCAGTTGAGAAAACAAGACACGGGAAAAGCTCTCTGTCCTCCGTCTTTCTGACTCAAAGCAGGCCATACATTTCCCTTTGTAAAAGTGACATAAGTTTCCATTTATAAAAGTGTCCCTCCCCCTCTCCCACACCAGGAAAAGGAGATCATCAGAGATGACTTGAGTCTGCATAATGATCCCTACTAAACAATCCTTATCCATTATACATTGCCTAATTACCTTCCCATAGTTTACCACCTCTAGGGGCCAAAACCCCATTTCCTTTGTCCAGTCACCTCTCCCCAATTTATTACCCTTTGTTAAAATAAGTCCCCAATCTAATCTCTTCTTTGGGTTTTTAGATCTTTTCTATGAAACCCTGTGCACATAAAAATATTAATATGAATAAAATTTGTATGCCTTTTCTCCCATGAATCTGTTTATACTGATTCAATCTTTTGTCAGTTTAATTCACAGGCCTCAGTGATAGAATCTAAGAGGGTGGAAAAAAGTATTTTTCTCCCCTACAACTCCCAAGACCGCAAGCTCCTATGGCTCGTCCCACTACAGGACCCAGTAGGAAGACAGAGGAGCGGCCTGTGGAGGAGAAGAAGCCAGCCCGAACCTAGTACTAAGAGAAGGACGAAGCATAAATAAGTGATGGCTCAGCACTCAGCTCATCCAGAAGATGAGATCACTTGCTCCCATTTATTAAAGGGTTTTGGGGAGAATTGAGTGATATCCTGCATATAAATTAGCTTTGAAAACTGACAAATTATACAAAAAATAAACAGACCCTTATTATTATTTCATCCAAAAATTACCCCAAAATCTCAGAGACCTGCGAGATCATGAAGAAACTGGAAGAGAATAAAAAAGCTCTTTGAGCACTCTAAAACGTTACAAATGTTACCTATTAAAAGAGAAATCCCAAATTCACTCAGAGTCTACTGACTCTTGGTTTACACACAATCCACACTGAAAGTTACAGGGAGAAATCACAGTAGAGTGAAAAGAGAAGATTATGGAGCCCTCTTGGGCTTGCAGTTGAATCTGACCTCCAACACTTATGAGCTGTGTCGACTTCAGCATGTCACCACACCTCTCTGAGTATGCTGGTTTTAAAATATGTCTACTGGGGTGCCTGGGTGGCTCAGTGGGTTAAAGCCTTTGCCTTCAGCTTAGGTCATAATCCCAGGGTCCTGGGATCAAGCCCTGCATTGAGCTCTCTGTTCAGCGGGGAGCCTGTTTCCCTTCCTCTCTCTCTGCCTGCCTCTCTGCCTACTTGTGATCTCTGTCTGTCAAATAAATAAATAAAATCTTTTAAAAATAAATAAAATATGTCTACTGATTCACTGATAGTCCCCTTTTCAGGAGGTAGAAGCTACTTCTCCTCCCCTTCTAACAAAGAGAATAAAGTAGAATTGACATTGGACAGCTTCAAAGACCAGGTCATAAAAGGCATTATGGCTTCTATCTTTATCTCTCCTGGATCACTCACTCTGGGGGAAGCCAGCTGCCATCATGTGAGGTCACAGGAGCTCTATGGAAATGTTCAAGAAGCAAAGAACTGAGTCCTCCAGCCAACAACAATGTGAGTGTGCCATCTTGAAAGTGAAATCTCCAGCCACGGTCAAGCCTTCAGATGACTGCAGCCCCCTGCCACATTCTGACTGCAAACTCATGAGAAATCCTCAGCTAGAACCATCCTGCTAAGCTGCTCCTGAAAGACTGACCCTCAGACACTATGAATAATCATTAATGTTTGTTGGTTCAGGCTGCTACATTCTGGGTTAATCTGTCATACAACAGTAGATAACTAATATACCAAGCCACAGTTTCTCCATCTGTAAAATGGGAATAATAACAGAGAATAGAGAACACAAATAAGAATATGTAAGATGTCTTAGAGATGCCTGGCACATGGCAGTCAAATTTATGTTAGTTTCCTTTCCCACATTGCCTTCAATTACACCTGAGAGCATACCTGCAAAATGGGTGGAGAGCTTACTTTCACAATATGGAGAAAAGTGAAGTTGTTTCTGTGTCCTCTTTTAGAAAGCAAAACAATTTTTAAAGCAGGTGAATGTTAGAATGCCTGTCCTTAAAAATCACCCTCAGTAAAATAGAAGTTTTACTAACACACTAGCAAATACTAACACACACAATCCTTGACTTGGGACAGATTGAGGTTCCAGGTTATCAACTCTGCCACTTTACCAGCTGCACACCCTTGGGAAAATTACTTAACCTCTCTGAACCTCATGTTCTGCAAATAAGTATAGATGACCTCAGGGGGTATGTTTCAGTCACCTGGAAAATATACTTATTTAGAACTCCTCCTATCTTGGCATTCCAGATAATAGGGCCAATTGTTGAAGACCAGAGCTGACTGCCTGGTAAATTTGGCTTCTCCTGTCTTTCACAAACCAAGACATATACACACATGCCCATGTGTGTCCACTCACACACTAATAGGCAGTATGCTAGAGGGAGTGAAGGGAGGATTACGTAATATCCCCCTTTCCCTTCAAAAGTGCTTTTGCTACTCACTTTAATTAAGCTTCACTTTTGTAAATATCTTGGAATTTGAGTAGGGGAGCCCCATCACATGCTTTGACTTGTCTAAGCCCTGCCCTAACTAAGGCTGGCCCAATTTCTATGGTAATGAGAATACCTCTCTCCTCCTACCCCCCCCCCTTCAATGGAATAAAAGAGCCATTTGGGTGCCTGGGAGTGTTTGGAAGTGGGCAGGTCATAAAGCCAGGCAGGTAAAGGTAATTAAAACACTGGTGTAGAGGTGCACTTGGGAGGCTCAGTCAGTTAAGCATCCAACTCGTGATTTCAGCTCAGGTCATGATTGCAGGGTCCTGAGATCAAGCCCCACATGGGGCTCCACACTGGGCAGGAGTCTGCTTGAGGATTCTCTCTCTTTCTCTCTCCCTCTGTGCCTTCCCCCACTTGCACTCGCTCTCAAATAAATAAATCTTTTTTTAAAGATTGTATTTATTTATCAGATAGAGATCACAAGCAGGCAAAGGGGCAGGCAGAGAGAGGGGGGAAGCAGGCTCCCTGCTGAGCAGAGAGCCCGATGTGGGGCTTGATCCCAGGAGGCTGGGATCATGACCTGAGCCGAAAGCAGAGGCTTTAACCCACTGAGCCACCCAGGTGCCCCTCAAATAAATAAATCTTAAAAATAAAACAGAACTGGGGCTCCACAGGGAGCCTGCTTCCTCCTGCCTCTCTGCCTAGTTGTGATTTCTCTCTGTCAAATAAATAAAATATTCAAAAAAAAAAAAAAACAGAACTACTAATGGAGAAAGGTGGGCTCCTTTGACATGCAAATTGAAGACCTCAGCTGCCTGGAAGCTCTGTTTTGAGCCTGATGGGCTGGGGTCTTTGTTAGTGAGGTTCTAGGAAGAAATGGAGGTCATTGCAGGGAAAGTGCAGGTTCAGGAAAGTTAAAGAACCTCATTTGGAAAGGGGAGCTCAAGAATACAGAGAGAGCCCCCCCCAGACCCTCTCCCTGTGGCTAGGGTAGCAAAATATTAAGAAACATACATCCCCAAAATATCCAAAGACTCTCATGTGCCCCTCCACAACTGCACTGCCACTGCCTCCACAGAGGGAGTACAATGTACAAATACTCGGAATTTGGTATTTGCAATCCCAGGCATGCCATTGTACTTCTACTACTTATTTGTGTAATGTGTATGTCTAACCTGATATAATTTCTTTACATTTTTTTTTAAAGATTTACTTATTTGAGAAAGAGAGAGAGAGGGTGCATGCACAAGCGGGGAGAGAGGCAGAGGGAGAAGGAGAAAGAGACTCTCCAGCAGACTCCCCACTGAACACAGAGCCTGATACAGGGCTCAATCCCAAGACTTGACCCCCAAGATCATGACCAGAGCCAAAGTCAGGAGTCCAATGCTTAACCCAATGAGCCACCCAGGCACCCTGCTTTATGTAAATAATATTCCATGTGCATTTTTGTGCAACTTTCTGTTATTGCCCTTGACATTATGTTTTTTGGAGACTCCCCCCTGTTGATTCACAGAGTTCTAGCTCATTCATTTTCAGTGGCATGAATTTAATGTATATATCTACTTTCCTGTTGATAAGGAGCTAATTTACATCCCCAACCCCAAATATACTGTGAAGAAGATTATAAAGGGAAATGGAATGAAATACTGAAGGCGCCTGTTTTTAGAGCTCTGCTGTATGAAGTGAGCCAAATATTTTTCATATCTACCTCAAAGAGTTGTCATAAGGATTAAGGAACATGATGATAATAAAGTTTAACATTGATCAAGTGCTTACAGCCCACCCGGCTTCAGGCTTAGACCTTCACATTTATTGGGCATTTGATCTTCAACACAACCCTGTTAAGGGAGCAGCTAATCTTGTCCCATTTTACAGATGAGGAAACCGAGGCTTGGAGAAGAAGATCGAAGTTGCTCAAAGGAGGCAACAGTGTGACTCAGAGTCCCTGAGAACACTTTACTCTACACTCAAAACTAGAAAAGGATTCAGGGCCGAGTCTGGCACAGAGGGAGCACTCAATAAATGGTACTTGTTGTTATCAGTAATAATGAGCCATTTTGAAGCCAGGCAGGATTATCAGAGCTGGCATTAATTATTCAGCTCACCTGGGGAGAGTGGCTTGCAGTATAGTCTGTATTTAAATTAAGAGGGAAAAAAAAAAACAGATGACTGAGTGAATCAACCTTTCCCAAAATCTGATTCTAATTATACCCCCAGGGAGTGCCCTAAATCTGCAAACACTGGAAAAATTGCACCACTCTGATTTAGAATATGTGTTATGCAATTCTGTTTAACCAGACTGAGGGTTCAGGGTTCAGAAATAGTGCACTTATTTGAGGATATATGCCATACCAGTGTTGGGAAGAAAGAATTTTCTCCACACTTCAAGGTCCTTCTGGCTGGACTAAGAATCAAATTGACGTGGGGCAGATTAACAGGTGAAAATCAAATTTAACAGCATATATATGAGGAATCCACACAGATATGGAAATTCCAAAGACAGTGAGGCAACATTATGTTTCTAAGAGGTAAGGAGAGAGGTAAAAATCTGAAGATACAAAGGAAAGATGGACCGTTAAAAAGAAGGTGAAAGCAGATATCTGGAAAACAAAGGTTGCTTTATTATGCAGGTAAGTGTTTTATGTAAAGAGGAATCTCTGTTAATAGCACTCTTCCTGGTGCAAGCAGGCAGTTGAGGGAAAGGTAAAGAGATTTTCCTTAATCTGGTGGGTTTTGATTGCTTTTAACTCAAAATAATGTTCATGCAAAAAGGGGCCCATCTTGGGGCAACCCACCCTTAGCCCCTACACCAGGCAAGATAGATAGTGCTAAATCCTCCATGCATATTTACTCACTCAGTCCTCACAGCAATCCAGGAGGCAGGGACTGTTGTCATCCCATGGTACACACCAGAGGCTGCTGCTGGGGGGGGGGGGGGGGGGGGTGGGGGCAGGCTTCAAGCCACTTACCTAAAGTCACTGGGATAGTTGGTGGTTGTGACATAATAAGACATAGATATTTGGTCTCTGTCTCCAGTTCCTGACACTGAACTCCTAAAACCCTTCTGGTTTCCTGAGTGATGGGGTGCTAGGAGCATCTTTTGTTATATTTGGTCCTAGTCTCCTGTTGCTGACACTGGAGCATCTAAGACCCTTGGAATCCTTACACTGATAAGTGTCTTTTTGTATGTTAATGAATATAACTGGTGGCTGGGGGCCCCCACTTACCTTCAGGCCAGAGGGCTGGTCACCAGAACGACCAAGGCATGATTAAAGGTTGGAGCTTTCAGCCCAGACCCCCTTCCCAAACTCCAGAGAGAGGAGGGGACTAGAGACTGAGTTAATTGCAATGGCCAGTGATTTCATCAATTGTGTCTACGTAAAGGAATCTCCATAAAAATCCTAAACAGAAGGGTTTGGAGAGCTTCTAGGTTGGTGAACGCATCCATATGCCAAGAGGGCGGAAACCTCAACTCCACAGATAGGAGCTCCTACACTTAGATATCTCACCATATGAAGATATCTCTCCATCTGGCTGTTCAACCATATCTTTTATAATATCCTTTATAATAAACCAGTAAACATAAGTAAAGTGTTTCCCTGGCTTCTGTAAGCCAATATAGCAAGTTAGTCAAACCCAAAGAGGCTGTTGTGGGAACTCCCAATTTATGGTCAGTTGGTCAGAAGCACAGGTCACAACCTGGAACTTGCAACTGGCATGTGAACTGAAGGGAAGGGCAGTCTTGTGGAACTGAGACCTTAACCTGTGGGGTCTGTGCTAACTAGAGTCAGAATGGAGCCAGTTGGTGTCCAGAGAGTTGGAGCATTGCTTGATGTAAGGGAAAAAAAAACCCACACATTTGGTGTCATTAGTGTGATTAGAGAGACTGAGTTTTCCCTTTTAGAGGCAGACACAGTGTGCCTGACTGCTGGCCACTCTGCAAGGGGCAGGAGCAGGGCAGGTAAATCCCAAATTTCCCCACCTTCTAGCAAAGTTTGGAAACACTGCATTTAAACTTTTAAAACATATCGGAGGGTGGGGGGGGAAGGGTGATGGGACATCACTAATAGTTTGCTTTATACCTGATTGTATTTATTATGCTATTCCAACAAAAATAAATTTACTTTTGCAATTAAAACCTTTAAGTTCTAAAGAACATCCCCCCAAAAAATAAAATCAGGTGAGCAGTTTGCAAAAGGCCATGGGATCCCAAGCTCTAAATAACCCATACATTTGTAAATCAAATTCTTGCAAACCAAATTCTGATCAGCAAGGTGTGCCCAGGGTCCCATTTAAACCCTGTAGAGCTTGACAAGAGATGCCCTCAGCTCAAATATAAAAATATTAAAACATAACCATGTAAAATAAAATATATAAAGAACCGTAAGTTGACTTGCCTCTGACTAGCTCACGTATGTTATAATATGCATAGTGCTTCATGAAATCAAACATGTGTCAACCTCAATTATATAAAGTCAAACTCCTAGAACCAAAAAGTAGAAAGGTGATTGCCAGGGGTAAATGATGAGCTACTGGTCAACAGATATAAAATTTCAGTTAGAAAAATGAATAGGTTCTGAAGATGTAACGTGATTATATGTAAGATGTAAGGTGATTATAGTTAGTAATACTGTATTCTCTGATAATTCTCTGATAATTCTACTTGAAATCTGCTAAGAGACTAAATCTAAACTGTCCTCACCACACATAAACATACACACACCCACAAATGGTAACTCTCTGAGGTCACAGATGTGTTCACTAATTTGATTATGGTAATCACATCACAATGTATACACATATTAAATCATCTCATCGCACAGCTTCAGCAGAAATGTTGTACAACCTAAATATATATAATTTTTACTTGTCAATCATACCTCAGTAAAGCAAAAAAAAAAAAAAAAGAATAAAAAGAAATAAAATTTAAAATGTTTTGGGGGCACCTGGGTGGCTCAATGGGTTAAAGCCTCTGCCTTTTGCTCAGGTCATGATCCCAGGGTCCTGGGATCGAGCCCTACATAAGTCTCTCTGCTTAGCAGGGAGCCTGCTTCCTCCTCTCTCTCTCTCTGCCTGTCTCTCTGCCTACTTGTGATCTCTGTCAAATAAATAAATAAAATCTTTTAAAAAATAAATAAAAATAGAATGTTTTTAATTTTATGGTTTTCTTTTCATATTGCAGAGGCCACACTTCTTTTTTAGGTACAATCATTCTCATTGGCCCTTGTAAGGCTGCACATGGACATTTTTTTTCCATTTTGGACATGTATTTTATTATATAGATATTTCCAGCAGAGCTATCATTAAGTACCTTTATCAGGAGATGTCTATGAGAACCTAAATTGGAAAACAGCTTGTCCTGCAAAACCACAATACACTGAACAACCACCAGCCGGGCCTCAGCCTACAAGGTGAGGGGTCACCCGAGGCAGAGTCCAGCATCCCCCATGTGTGGATCTAGATGAACAACAGGAAATTTTGCAGGTGTAGATTTAAAGCATGACCCCAAATGACAAGCGACTTTCTTTGGCGGTACCCAAACGACACACCAGCACTGGACCGCAAGGCACCTGCTGGATAAAGCGGCTCTCCTCCGGGCCACGTGAACAGAAAGTCCACTTTGTCTTGCTACAGGGACCCTATCACTCACTTTTGTATTCCTCCACATCAGCCCTGCTAATATGTCAAAACCAATGCAGCAGGCGATGTGGAAAGAGCTGACAGCCGAACGCCAAGAAGACAAATGATGAATGGCTGCAGCCTGGAACAGAGAGGTTAATTACTGGCAACTAACATATCTGAGGGGAAGATGTTACACACCCATATTACCAATTAACCTCACCTCTAAGAAATCTCCATCACCGCAATTAATAGAAAATGCCTGTCATCCTAATTACGAGGTCTACACAAGAGGCCAGCATTAGGTGTGGAGACGTCTTTCATTACCTCCTTCTGGTTGGTTCTGAATTTTTTTTTTTTGGCATCCTTTTTGTAAGTTACACTCTGTTCTACTTCTTCCTTAAAACTGTCCCTTGAAATAGTTGCTGCCACCAGGTGTTCTGTACATAACTTTCACTGAGCATTCACCACCTGCAAAGTACCGTGCCAAGCACTTCCTAGACATTTCCCCCTCTTCCGTCCACTTCACTTATTCCTGGTCCCTGCCTGGTGCAACTTTTCACTTTCCAGCTTCCAAACTTGGTCTAAAAAATTCAATTTTGCCAAGTACTCCCATGAAGGGGCCATCGTTCTTGACTCCTAACTCACAAGAGAGCAATGCATCAATCCGGTGCCAATTTATTGACTGCTGTTGAGAACCAGAAGGGCTCAGGGGAATAAACTCATCTTCTCTTCTCAGCACATGTCTTCTTGTTTACAAGTCTCTACAGCAAGCCATACTGTACACTGTTGGTGTCCCTTTCACCATCCCTCACACATTGAGTTCATAACTTCTATAAATACCTGTGATTCTTTGCCAGGATTTTCTCTGGTTGCCAAAGCAGGTTAATCCAGTATGGAGAACAGGTCAGAAGTGTCAACGAGAAAACAAGACAATGCCCGCAGGAGAAGCCTCAACCAATGGCTGCTGTGAGTAAGGGATAAGTGCTTCCTCATGTTTACCAAGAGCAACTCGGAAATATGTGCTTCACAGCCTCCCAGAGCCCCAAGCAAGACTGAGCCTAGCTGGCCCTCAGCAAAACACTATAGCTTACTGCCCTTCTCTGTCTCACTTACCCCCCTGACGAGTGCTTCATGGAATCACCTGCCAAATGAAGTCCTTGCACTCAGATGCTCGTCTCTGGGTCTGCTTCTGGGGGCCCCAGCTGAAGACAGACCTTGTAGGTTGGCCTGTGATCCAAGAGTCAGTCGGATGATCACAATATCGAGCCCTTCCATTTTAGGAATTTACCTGATGCCCAGGCAGGTTCTCTTGCTTGTAGTCTAGGAACTCTCTTTTCTAAACAATTCTGGACACACACGCTGATCAGTCTGGCCTCCCTGGACTTGCTTCTACAGATTCTCAATTAACACCATCTCTCTGCAGAGAACAACCCAAATGATCAGACTTTTGTGCTTTTAATTACAATTAAAATCAATCCAGGAACCTTCCTGACATGGGTGGGAGGGAGTCCTGGGGCTCCACGAATTCATCAGTCACACACATAGTCCCCAGTAGATTTTTAATTATGCAAGTAACACATTAAAATATTCCCTTTTATGTAAGAATTAAAACATGACAGATAAGGCTAATATCCCTCTTGAGCACAACCTTTTCCCAAGAATCAGAGTCCCAATCTCCCCACAGAAGTTATTGTTGTGATCAGTTTGGTGTGTACATTTCCAGGCTTTTTCCTATGAATTTACATAGACAGACTAAGTTGCAGAAGAAGTTTGGGAGGGGGAGGTTGGCATTAATGGCCTCCTGCTGTACATAGGCTCCACTACACTAGCAACGAACAATAGAAAAAGGAAATTAAAATGCATCACTGGGGCACCAGTCTGGCTCAGCCAGTGGAGCATGGAGCTCTTGATCTTGGGGTCGTGAGGTCAAGCCCCACATTGGGTGTGGAGTCTACTTAAAAAGTAAACAAATAATAAAATAAAATAAAATAAAATGTCATTTACCATACAGTCAAAAAATACTTTTAATCTGGGAACAACTTCAACAAAAGATAAGCAAGATTTCTATACTGAGAACTACAAATGTTGCAGATAGAGGTTAAAGAATATTCACATAAATAGAGAAATGTCCCATGTCAGTGGGTTCTTGAGATTTTAGTTCTCCCCAAAATGATCTATGGATTCGCTGGATTCCCAATCAAAACTTACTAGGTTTTTTTCGTTGAAATTTATAAGCAGATTCTAAAATTTATAAGGAAATGCAAAGAACCTAAAAAAAAAAAAAAAAGCAACAGAGAAGAAAGACAAAGAGAAAACTTAAACCAGCAGATTTCAAGTCTTACCTAAAGCCATAGTTATTAAGGTTTTGTGGTGTTGGCACATGATAGACAAATAGAGGAATGGCACAAAATAAAGTCATAGGGCATAACCACTCATAGACAGTCATGTGATTTACAATAAAGGCATTGCTGTTGTACAGAAGGATCATTTGAATAAATGATGCTGGATAAAGTGGATATTCATATGGACAAAAAAAAGAAAGAAAGAAACACCTTGGGGCGCCTGGATGCCTGTGTGGGTTAAAGCCTCTGCCTTCAGCTCAGGTCATGATCTCAGGGTCCTGGGATCAAGCCCCTCATAGGGCTCTCTGCTCAGCAGGGAGCCTGCTTCTCCCTCTCTCTCTGCCTGCCTCTCTGCCTACTTGTGATCTCTCTCTCTGTCAAATAAGTAAATAAAATCTTTAAAAAAAAAAAAAAGAAAGAAAAAGTAAAAGAAAAAAAGAAACATCTTGATTCCCTACCTCACACCACATACAAAATTTAATTCCAAAAAGAATACAGATATACTTAACATGGTCTTCATCTTGCTTTTCTCACTCAATGATATGCTTAGAGAATCTACCCTTCTCTGTTCATAACCACCCTACTTAATTTTTTTTAATGACTGCCACTTACCCCATGCCAGGATATACCATGGTTTATTGAACTGTTCCTCTCACACAGGTGTATGTACTTTCTCCAGTAGCATCAGAGAAGTGGAATTTCTTGGTCATTTCCTTCAGACCCATTATATTCAGTTTCTCCAAATTCACTCTGTCAACATTAGCGTTATGGTTGCCCCATGGAAGGTGGAATCAAAACCCTACCCAAAGTTGGTTTGGATGTCAAGATTGATGACGCCACACAGGCACCAAGAGGGTGGGTCATGATCTGTTACTCATGTAATGAAATTTTCTGGGGATAGCAGGGCAAGCACTCAAGCTGATCTGGAATGTCCTCACCAAAGAGAGGGATAAGACAATTATTTTATTGTGTTTTAGGGAATGGAGCTGGGTGAAGGTTCCTGCACACATGGCACCAAAGGAAATATGGGATGGGATTTTCTTACATGGTATTTCTTACTGGCTTGATCAGAAATGGGGCAAAGGGAAAAGGGGAAAGGAGAGATCTTGAAAGCTGTTAGTGGTCAAACATCAAAATGGAGTCACACTTAATATTATAACTGGTTTATGTCAGCTTGGGTAAGTACCTAGCTACATGAACTACATACCCTCTAGATCAATGAATAGTCACTAACCCATTTATCATAGACTCCAGGTTCAGCTGATCATGTCAGGTTTGGATAGGTCATGCTCCTAACTCAGTTTCCCCATCTGAAAAATTCTTAAAGAAAGCCACCAAGTGCAAACATATCTAAGCTGCTCACTAGTCTTTTACTGAGCGCTTAGTATATGCTAGGTACTACGCCGAGAGCTTTTGCATTAAATAACTATTTGCCATATAGCAATCTATGAACTGACTATTATCATCTTTATTTTACAGGCTAGGAAATTGAAGCACAGAGAGCTGAAGTGATTTGACAAAACTGCATAGCCAATAAGTGGCAGAAATGGTACTCAAAGCCAAGCTGTCTAGGTCCCGAACCCAAGTTCTTAATCATTATACTAGGGCTGTGGACTCCTTTAAGACAGTGACAAATGCATGATCCCACTATCCTGTACCACGCTAGAATCAACTAGAACACAATGTTACAGATGGCCTCTAGAGCCGTGGAACAAGTTGGGTCTTGTGTGCACTTAACAGTGCCTGGCATATAGTGAGTGCTCAATAAACCCTGGTTAATTAACTAATGTGTTTACATGTAATAATAACAACACAGCCTTATATTATCCATGAGGATATAAAAACCAATACAGTAAAATCAACTGAAGAGCTCAGTTCACACATTGGGCATTAATTCAATACCCTACATTAACAGCAGCACAGGAGAAAGCTCCCTATACTCATGAAACTGAGACTCTGGGAGGATAGGAACTGAGTTGGTTGGACCCTGGTACCCCAGCACAGGGCCTGGTATAGAGTAGTCACTCCAAAAGTACTTGTTGAAGAATATATGGATACTTGGACAGAAAATCCCTGGATGAATAAATGGATGGAAGCTTGCATGCATGGAGGGATGGATGTTTGGAGAGATGGTAAATATATGAATGTATGAGTGATCGTATGAGCAGGAGGATGAATGATGGTGGATAAACGGAAGGAGAGACAGAGCAGCAGATGGGTGGAAAAAGCAGTTAAAATCATGGACTGTTTTTTGGGTTTGTTTAAGATTTTATTTTTAAGTAATCTCTATACCTGACATGTGGCTTGAACTCACAACTCAAGAGTTGCAAGCTCCACCTAATGAGCCAGCCAGGTGGTCCTCCCATGGACTGTTTAGACTGCCTAGATTCAAATCCCAGCTCTGTCAGTGACTCCAGGTATAGAAATGGAATTAAAATGATGAGAAAGTAACCCCAAATGAGACCCTGAGGAGGAATAAGAGAGTAATTTGTGAATGAAATATTTATGGAATACTGAAGCCAAACACCTTCCTTCTATAAACAGGAGCGCTAGAATTCACAGAGGTAAAATGACTTGTCCAAGATGACACCATTGAGGAATGACAGTACCAGAACAAAAGTCTGGGTTTTCTGCCTCCCTTTTATTCATTGAACAAACATCTATTTAGTACTTCCTATTTGCCAGCCAGTGTACTAGATGCTGGAGATACAGCACTGAGCAAGACAGACACAGGACCTACCCTCAGAGCACTGAAAATCTAGTGGGAAATGATAATATTATATGGGGAAGTTCCAGGAGTTAGGAGAACATGTAACAGTGAGAAATAATCTAGTCTGGTGATCAGGGAAGGCATTATAGTCAAAATCTGAAGACAACTGAAAAGATGGATAGGAGACATTTTGGCAGAATCATCTATTAGACAGCTCTATGACCTTGGGCAAACTGCATAATCTGCATGGGCTTCTTTTTCCTCACCTTTAAATGTGGGTCATAAATGACTAAATCAATCATGCTCAATAAATGTTAGTTCTCCTTTTTTTCCCCAAGAGGGTCTCTTTCACTCTTTTCTTTTCTTTCTTTCTTTCTTTTTTTTTTAAGATTTTATTCATTTATTTGGCAGAGAGAGATACAGTGAGAGAGGGAACACAAGCAGGGAGAGTGGGAAAGGGAGAAGCAGGCTTCCTGCTGAGCAGGGAGCCCAATGCAAGGCTCTATCCCAGGACCCTGGGACCATGACCTGAGCCGAAGGCAGATGCCCAATGACTGAACCACCAAGGCGGCCTGTAGGGGTGTGTCTTTCTAAGCTAACATCTCATCCCAGGAGAAAGAAGAGTTGGGTATATCTATAGTCGAAAAAACACAAATTGTACTGGTTTCTTTATCCCTTATAATATTTATTGAACACTGGCAGGTGGTCAAAAGCTTTTGTAGACACAGACATGTAGTCCCTACTCATCAAGTCTAAGAGGATGTCTCAGTCAGCTTTAGCCAGGTTATGCTGCAGTAACAAACACACCAAGGTCTCCATGGCTTCACACAACAAAAGCTGTGTGAACTTTTAATTAATAAAATTAATTAATTATTAAGTAGACAAAAGTCTACCGTGGGTCTATGGAGCTTAGAAATCCAGGCTAAAATGATAGTCTGACTTCCCATTTTGATCATGAGGCCTTCACAGTCCACACAGCATAGCAAGATGCACAGAAAACTCACACCCTTTTCTGCACTGATAGCTGGAGGTACCCCACACCCTCTCCTCCTAGCTCATTGGCCAACACGAATCCCAGGAACCCAATTCACCCCAAGGCGGGTGGGAAGGTAACCGAGCATACGGCCTGTCTGATGAGCACCACTATCTCTGCCACAGTGGACACACACAAACACACAAACAAGCACACAAACAAGGATGTAATTAAAATTGCAATATGCTCCAGGAAGGGTCTGATTGCAGATGGCCTGGCTAAGGCTCCAGAAGGAAGACTTCAGAAAGCAGCAAACACAAACGTAAAACTATAGATAAGAAGAAAAAAATCACGGTCTATCACAGACCTGAATTTTCAAAACCAGGTTAGGAGTTCTGCTGAGTTTACCCATCCCTGCATCCTGGAAACATCCAAGTGATGATTTCACTTCTCTAAGCCCAAACCACCAAAAACAACGCGGAGCACAGAAATTCAGCCACACAATTCCTACAGCACCTGTAAAAACAGCCTGACATGGCACGCTGCCCAGGATGCATTTACTGGGTCCTGTTCGGAGAGTGAAAAGTTCAGCACGTCACAGTCTGGGCCTGACTGGTACCAGGCTTCAGCTCGAACACAATCAACTCACTAGAGGGCTCAAACTCAAATGCCCACAGGGACCAGTAAATGAGAGGAGGTGGTCTCAGGGGGCTGGAGAAACAAGGAGACCGTGTCCATCGAAGGAGACAATGGCCACCTGCACATTGCTGCCTAAGATTATTTTTACATTTCTTTTTATTTATTTATTCGACAGACAGAGATCACAAGTAGGCAGAGAGGCAGGCAGAGAGAGAGGGAGAAGCAGGCTCCCTGTTGTGCAGAGAGCCCGATGTGGGGCTCGATCCCAGGACCCTGAGATCATTACCTGAGCCAAAGGCAGAGGCTTAACCCACTGAGCCACCCAGGCGCCCCTATCTTTACATTTCTAAGAGAAGTTGGAAATCTAGACTTTGGTGTGAAACTGTAGGTTTTTTTCAATATGGGAGTTAAATAAAATTAATTAATTATTAAAAACCTTCTTTAGGTTGAACAAAAGATACCTGCTGTCCAGATTCACCCAGTAGGCCTGTATGGAGGGGGCGTCCCTGTGAAGCTGGACCTCAGTTCTCTGTTCAAGCTCTAAAACAATGCAGAGGAGCCTTAGACAAATCTGGCTAAAGCAGCCATAAAAGAGAAAAGCTGACATCAACCAAGATGCTTAGGAATCAGGGAATGGTTATGGAAATCCAGGCGCTGGACAAAATACTATGTACCCACTACAAACGTTCATAAAGACAGAGGACAGAGAGAGACATGCCCAAGGAGGAAATTCTAACTGAAAAGCATTACACATAATATAAACAACCCATATATTAAAACTATGTATCAAAAAAAGATTGAAAGGAAATGCATCAAATTGTTCATGGTGCTCTTTGGGTGGTAGGATTATGGATAGTTTTCTTTTGTTCATTTTTTATTATTGTCCTCTTCATCACAGGGGCAAAAATGCATATTAAAAATTCAAAACTCGTTGGCATGTGTGTCAGAGAATTTTAGACCAGGAAAAAATATATTAGTGGTCATGTACTCCCAAAAACATCTCACTCAACACAAGAAGACACTTAAGCCCAGAGAAACTCAGTAAGTTTCCTAAGGCCACGCAGCTGGTGAGCAGCAAGGCTGGGATTGAACTCAGGTGCCTTGAATGTCAGTTCAGGGTCAAGCACAGGAGGCTACAGACCCAGGCATAATATAGATGGAAAGAATGCCACACAGAACGGAAAAGGAAGGGAGGGAGGAAGGGAAGGAAGGAAGAAAGGGAGAAAGGGAGAGAAAGAGGAAGAAGAATCTTAAAATTCTTCCTAAGCCATGTATAGTTGGAGTTTTTCCCCCAAACATTTCATCTGTGGATCTGCTCATTTCCATAAAAGCAGATACTCTTAATTTTGTCAAGACTCTGCAAAACATTTCTTCTTGCTAATGTTCCCCAAGGTAAGAAAACTTGCAGGAAGTAACCAAAGAACAATTTCTGCACTTCTGATTTAATTACCACTGTTCTCCTCTATTAGGGGAGCTCACCAAGAACTTGGATTTGAACGTTCCTCCTCAAAACCATTGTGTAATGCAGTGACCACAAAATTAAGAAAAATTAATTTTAAACATCAGCAGAACTCCTATGGGAGCACATGCCTCTATAATCTACCTCTCCAATCCATTAGTGCTTTGACAGTGAGGGAATTTGATATTTTAGTTACATCTTACAACCTGTGAACCAATTTGCACAAATTTGCTAATACAAAGTCTGTCTTGACTAAACTATATCAAAGTGCAAAGCAGCTAACTTCCCCCACTGCCGTCATACACAAAAATACAAAAATGATGTTAGTTAAGTCCTTGGTTACAAATGGTCTCGTTGAGGGACTAGACTATTTCCATAAAATCGCAGAATGTGAAAGAAGGAGGGGGAGCCTGGATGGCCACAGGGGGTTATGCATCCAACTCCTGGTTCCAGCTCAGGTCATGATCTTAAGGTCCTGGGACTGAGCCCTGTGTCGGGCTCTGCACTGAGGGCAGAGTCTGCTTGAGTTTCTCTCTCCCTCTCCCTCTGCCCCTAATCCCTCCTCTAAAATAAATTTTTTTTAAATGTTAAAGACGGGCTCAGAAGATGGGAGAGATGTGGGAGGTGGGCAAGGGAGGCTGAAAGAGACCGAGAGATCAAAAGAAACAATTTAATGTTACATCCAGAGAGAAATGGAGGGATGAGCAGAGAAAAATAAAGACAGGAGATTGAGACGCGAACAGCAGAGAGACACAGAGAGAGGCAAAGAGATTAAAAAAATTAATAATAATAATGGAAGACAGACAGAAGCAGAGGCAGACAGGAAGACAAACTGCAGACAGAGATAGAATGAAGCACAACGAGGAAGAGAGACAGAGGGAGAGGCAGAAGGAGGAAGGGGGAAAGAGAGAGAGATGCTAGTCTTCCTGCATCGTATTATCAACATTGTTGTAACAAACTATAAACAACCTGTCACCTGGGCTCAGGGTGTCCGCCATGATCAGGGACAAGGTCAAAATAGAGTGTGTTGTTAGAATCCCAGGCAAGACAGAAAGACAATGACCAGCACAATCCTCTGGCCAAAGGCTAGACTCCCAGGATTCTGAGCCTTGGGCATGTCGGCAGAGTCTTACAGTGCATTCTAGGCATGCTGCCCCCAAAGCATCCATTCTCTGCCTCCTGCCCAGACAGTCCTAATAGGGAGCAAAAGAGAGATTCCACACAGCTCTAAAGCACTTCATGTAATCAGAGCTAATGGCTGCAGACCAGGAAAACACCAAGTTCAGGGTGACTTTCAAACCCCATGTGTTCTCTCTCTGCTGTGATCTGAAGACATCAGACATGGTCACTAGCTCAAACCCAAGCTTTGTTTGTCCCCCAGACTCTGCTAGCCTTCGCAACTTCAGGATTCGGCCAAGATGTGCCCCATCAGCTTATATTTATATAGTAAAGGGGGAAAAAATGATACAGTGATAATATCAGTGAGCATTTTTTGACCACTTATTGTTTGACAGGCACTGAGCAAAACTTCACAAGAATTATGTCATTTTGTGCTCATCGCCAAACCCTCTACATTTTAGGAACGGTATTTTTTCAGATAAGAAAACTGAGACTCAGAAGTTAGGTGTCTTATCTGAGGGCAAACAACTAATGAGTTGGGGAGAGAAGATTTGAACCCGTGATCCAGATCTTAAGCACAATGCCTCTCTTCTAAGTCTCCACTATGAAGGTTCATTCAGAGTTTTTAGTTCCAAGTGGCCAGGGAAATGGCTTCTGATATCCACAATATTCCCTCCCCTCCGCTGGGTTTTGCATATGCTGTTCCCTCTATCTGAAATGCTTGTCCTTTCCTCCCTTGCCTCTCACCCAGGGCTTTTTTTTTTTTTTTCAAGATTTTATTTATTCATTTGTCAGACAGAGAGAGAATGCACACAAACACGGGGAATGGCAGGCAGAGGCAGAAGCAGGTTCCCAGCTGAGCAGGGAGCCCAATGCAGGATATGATCCCAGGACCCCAGAATCATGACCTGAGCTGAAGGCAGATGCCCAGCCAACTGAGCCACCCAGGCATCCCTCTCCCAGGGCTAGGTCTCCTCACTTTTTAGATCTCAGTTCAATCAACTTCCTTCAGGGAAGCATTTGCTGATTTCCTTGACCATATCAAATTCCCCTTTATGCTCTTATGGCGCAATGTTCCTTTCCTGGGTTTGCTTACTACAGGTGCCATTTTACATATAATTGTGTGCTTCTATGAGGAATCACAGATCAGACCCTCCGCTAGTGAGGAAGTCCATAAAGGAGGGACTGAATCTAGTTTTGCTCATCCCTCTATCAATAGCAGCACGGGGCCCTATCCCATAGTAGGTGTTTTCTGTATGTGTTTAATTAATTGACTGATTGAGTGAATGAGAGAGTTAATGAAATAACTAAAACTACAAACGCAAGAATAGAAATATGAAGATGGGGAAATGCCCTAAGAATCAGCTAAGGGAGTTGAAAATAGTTGTCTCTAGGGATAGACTAGGAGAGGAACAGGAAACTAGTAATTTGTTATAATTGTTATAATCTGTCTTTTTAACTGTGTACTTGCATTACTCTGATAGACTAAATTTTTAACTGAGATCATAAAAACTAAAAGTAACTACTTTACCAGATTTTTCATATAAAAAAAGATTTTTTTTATGTTTTTATGTTTTTATATAAAAGAAGATGTTTTCCAAATGGAAAGAGAATGGAGGGATGGGAGAAATGTCAGTGAGGAGGCATCCTGGAGAGCAATCCATGAAGTTCAAATATCTGGGAGCCCATGGCTACCGCTTTTTTTTTTTTTTTAAGATTTTATTTATTTATTTGACAGAGGTCACAAGTACGCAGAGAGGCAGGCAGAGAGAGAGAGGAGGAGGAAGCAGGCTCACTGCCAAGCAGAGAGCCCGATGCGCGGCTCGATCCCAGGACCCTGGGGTCATGACCCCAGGCGAAGTCAGAGGCTTTAACCCACTGAGCCACCCAGGTGCCCCCATGGCTACTTTTGAGAAAAGCAACTCCTGAGATACTTCGTTCTTGAAAGTTATGGGGGCTGGAGCCCATGCCTTGGGTACATCCAGCCCTGCAGCCACTGGCCACACCTGATTGGACGCAGAATCAGTGCTCAAGCTAAAGGCAACCAGTCACAACATGAGACGGAGAGCATGAATGAAACTCTACCCAATAGAAGTGCTGCACATTAGATGATGGCATATCCAGCCAATCAGATCCTCTCTTGGAAAGTATACCCAGCAGAGCAGTGTTAGCTCGGACCAACAGGCACACAGTGGAACTGTTGGAGACTCTACGAAATTGTATACAAAATAAATTTCCCAGGCTCTATTGCTTTGATCAGATTATCAAAGGAAGTTGTGATTAGCAAAGGTTAAGAACTAGTAGATAAGCCAGGTAAATATTTTTTTATATTCTTAAACACTGAAAGATTTCATGTAAACATTTAGATTTCCAAGCTCTGTTTCAAAAATTACAGTAACACTGAGACTATAATTTCTCATGGTAATGATGGCCCAGAGCTGAGTCATAACTGCTCCCTGTAGATGGGGCATGTGTTCTCCAGCTCATCTTATTCCCACCATGCCTAGCCCATTTCACTTGTTGACATGTCACGCCTGGATCCTGTAAACAGTTGAGTTTGCAACTCTCAGCTGCCAACAAGCAGTTAATTCAGACTAAGACGTGAGTGGTTGATATGTTCTCCTTCTTTCTCTCTCTCTCTCTCTTTTTAATAGGAGCTTAACCCATTAAGATCTCTCGTGATGGAATTCATGGGAGAAATAATTTTGAGTCCCTCTCAGGTCATGTTTATGCTCCCTACTGTCTCTCCCATTCAGGTTGGACCAGGACAGAAATCCAGTTCCAGGCATTTTATCCCTATTCTAATCTTCTGTAGACCTTCCTATTTTTGTTTTGTTTTGGTTTGATTTGGTTGGGTGTTGATTTGGGGTTGTTTTGTTTTGTTGGGGGGTTTGGGGGGTTGTTTCTGGTTTGGGGAGTTTTGGTGGTTTAAGGAGCTTTTTTGTTAGGTTTTGTTTTTGCCTTTTTAAGACTCTTATTAGCTGCTGGAAATACAGTTTTGCCTCTCAAAAGAATCTTGGTCCCTAACAAACTGGGGACATAGCAGCTCCCTTTGATTGACACCTAGTACTGAAATCTTCTGTTTTCCTTCCTGACTCAGGTAACAATCATAGGTGGCACTGTGGCTAGGGTCGCGGCTGAGAAAAACCCTGTTACCTTTGCATAATAAAATGCTGCATGGTTTGAAATTGTTTCATGCTGGGCCCATTCTCCTAGCTGCTTGGCACCTGCAAAGGGACAAAATGACTTTGAATTGAGGGATGGCAATGAGAGAAACAAAGGCATCCAAAGTCAGTCTGTGATGTTCTTTATACTGCAAGCTTGAGAACAGTGACTTCCACTGGAACTCAGAGGGGTAGAGAGATTTCTTGCCTGAAGCTGGTGTCTCAGAGACTGAATCTCTACTTGAGTCAATTACATTTGATTCAGTACTTCCCGAACATCAATCATTATGTGAAATGCAATACATCTGCTGTGTGGGGACACAAAGAGGAGGAAGATAGAGCCACAGCTCTCAATGAACTTGAAGTCCAGTAGGGGAGATCAGACAAAATCAGTAATGAATGATCTGAATTCAATGAATATGGTTTCCAACTAAGAGACATCTGGTCCTCCCGTGCCAACAATTTATTTCCCACTCTTTGTTTTTGTTTTTCAGTTTTGGGGTTCTTTTGTTTTTGTAAACCACATGCTCCCAATCTTAACAATTTTGGTCCAGGTGAGCCATCCTGTGTTGCCCCTACTGCCTTTTCTGAGACAGAGAGACACCAAGTTCCAAGTACATTATCTAAGCCCCTGGATCCAGCCATACTTGAAATCCTCTAGTCTTTTACAAGCCTTGAAACTATAAAATTGTGTATTTATTTAGCCTAAACTGGTTTAACTTATCTCTTTTCACTGAAAGAGTCCTGACCAATAAAAATATACACAAATTCTCTTACTTGTATTAACTCATTTCACCTTCAAAACAATCCTATAAGATTTATAAAAGAGAAGAGCTCAGGTAAGGCCCTGAAGAGGGTAAGACTAGTGTGAACACCATCAGGTTTACTGTGTAAAATAACCTATCCTTCCTAAAGAATATTCTTCCCTCCACCTAGTTACCCTGGAGGCAGGAAGACAAATCAGGAAAGAGAATAATAAAAATTGTTCAGGCAAAAAGGCCTAGAGCACTGTTTCTCAAACCTTAACATGTATTTGGATCAGCTGGGGATCTCATTAAAATCCAGAATCTAATTCAGTTAGGTGTGGGGCGGGGCCTGAGATTCAGCATTTCTGCTCCCAAGTGGTGCTGATTCTGCTGGTCCAGGACCACACTTTGAATAGCCCAGGCTTAGACCAAGGCAGTGAGTAGCCAGAAGTGGCCAGTGAATAGGTTTTATTTGATTCACAGAGTATTTTAAAAATAAAAATTTTGTATTATACTTGTTTCCCCATTTTCATGTATGTTCAAAACTTTTCATTATAAAAAGTGTTTTTAAGTTAATTGCCAAAATCCAAAGGTGATTTTTACACAAGTGTCTCACTTTCTGGCTTCCCAAGAATTTGACCCATCTGGCCACACTGGGCACACAATCCTGCCTAGCAACCATGAGTGTCCCTGGTGGGTCTCCAGTTGGCCCCACGGTCCATCCATTCAGCACAGCACAGTGGTGAGGCAACCCCTGGGACCGCAGGTTAGGCGAACACCCAACACCCGGTGGCTTCCCCAGCGAGGTGTTAACCCCCTGCCGGCCTGGGAAAGAGGGACATTGCTGCGGTCAGTGACGAGCCGCTGCGCCCGCGAGGGACCGCTAGCACCCGGCGACCACCTGTTTTCCGCGCTCTGAAGCAGCCATTCGCACACCCTTGCAGGGACCCGCCCCCCCAAACCCAGGGGATCCGCGGGTCGCGTGCCTTCTCCTGGCCGTCCAATTCCGTCGTCGCCCCACCCCCAGTTCTAGCGCATCCTCAGGCTCCAGCAACCCCATTCTCGCAGACGGCGTCCTGCGTTTCCCTCCCCGCCCCAGATGGCCCCCTTCGACCCCCTTACCCAAGGCAGGCTGCAGCTTGGGGAGGCGAGACCCGCGGCGGCCCGCCCCCTTCCCCTCCCCGCAGCCCCTGCGGTGCCCACCTTACCTGTCCGCAGCGATGGTGGTGGGCCTGCCCTCCCTCCTCCTCTGCCTCCAGCGGTGGCGCCTCTGCGACCGCCGCCACCACCGCGGCAAAGCCACCTGCGCGTGACCCTCGATCACCAAGTCCTCCCCACACACATACACACACATGCGCGCGCGCGCGCTCTGCCCTTAGAGGTGGGAGCCGTGGCCTGGGAGGAAGCCATAAAGGGTTCTCAAGACAAGTCTGCGGGTGAGGAGCGCCACCGCCCCCTCTCCCTCCTCTGCCAGGAAAAGTTAGTTGTCTCTGCAGTTGGGTTTCTCGGTGGGCTGGACCTGTTCGCACGTTCCTCCTCCCCATTCAGTCAATCACTCACGTTGCTGATCCCCAGATACACAGGGGTCCTCCGCCGGCCCCCAGGAGGATGTGCGCTTGCTGTCCCTCTACCGGGAACCCCTCTCCCTGTCCTAAGGGGCCTCAAAGGAAAATCAAAGGCCGGGGTACTGGGCCCGCAGAGGCAATCTTCGTCTCCTAAGTCTCCAAAGGAGCTGTGGGCTCCTACCTGCAGTTTTTAATCCCGGACGACTTAAATGTTGCTGAAAATGGACTTTCCCCTGGTTCATTTAACCCCTTTGTGACCCAAATGAAAAAGCGTTGTTGTTGGGGGTATCACATGAACAGTTTTAGGTGAAGGGCCTAGAACAGCAGGCACTGGGTAGGGTTAGCTGATATTACCCTGGTTCGCATTCCGCACGGCGCCCTGCACCAAAGCGGAAACGGAACAAAACGTCTCTCCAGCATGGAAACCATCTCATTCCCTTCCTCTTTAAGGCAAGTGATGTAAACCCGAGGATGGTGGCCAAGTGTGTCCTGCAGAATCCGTTCTGTTTGGTTGAGTTGCTGTTTTAGGAAAATGTGAATTGATTGTCAACGCTCAAAAACCTGAGAGATCACATCAACAAAGGGGATATTCAGTAACTTCGAAACAACAAAAAGTTGGGGTCAGACAGAGCCCACTTTCCTGGAGGCTGGAGGTCACAAGCAGTGGGCTCTTCAAAGAGGTGTTTGCTCCGGTTAGTCCCAGTTTCCACGAGACTCACTTGCTCCTTTACAAGATCTTCCCAGTCCCTGTAAGACCTTTTGAGTTTCACCTATGGTCTAATGCTGAGTTTTGTCCAGTTTCCCCAAAAAGTAGGTTTCATTCTCCCCATCTTAACAGAAAAGGAAACTGAGGCTCAGAAAGATCTAGTAAGGGGCACTTGAGTGGCTCAGTTGGTTAAGCATCTGCCTTACACTCAGGTCATGGTCCTGGCATCCTTGAATGGACCCCCCCATGAGGCTCCCTGCTCAGGGGGAGGTCTGCTCCCTCTGCCCCCCACTCGTGCTCGCTCTCTACCTTAACAAAATAAATAAAATCTTTTAAAAAAGAAAGAAAAGATCTAGTAAATTGTCCAAGGTCACAAAGCTAATACACAGCAAAAACTGAAGTTGGGATGCAGGCTTTATGCCCTGAGGGTCTGAGCACAGCAAGGGAAGCATAAAGGGGGAAAAAGTGGTTTACACCAAGTCATCTTTTTGAAAGGAGCATTTTTATTAATAGCACACTTTGAATGCCAATGTGTTGGGATTGTTAAACAAGAATTTAAATTTTTAGCTTCATCCACTTTGGCAGTGTCCTCTCCCACACTCACTCCACCTCCTTATTTTTCCTCATTTAAGCACTCTGAAAAATTCTAAAGGTCTAACTGAAATCGAAAACGTTTCTTGTTTCATCCGTCTCAAGTTACTGCCAACCGTAGGTGTTCTTTCCTTTCCATTTCTTCTTTTTAGCTTCTTTATTTATATTTTACTCTTTGTAGTTTGTAAATTCTCTCTTACCAGCTGCTTGCAAAATCAAAATGTCTTTACTGTTAAGTTTTCAGTTAGGGTTGTTTTTTGGCCCAATAAACATACATCGGGGGGGGGGGGGGGGATGTGTGCACACAGACACCTATAAGTACAGCCCCTAAAAGGTTCTTGATGTCTCTCCAGGTCTCAGTGTCCCAAAATATTTTCACAGATCTTAAACCCAAACGCCAGAATCACTCATAGCATAACCATACCCTTTACATTTAGAACAGTTGGTTGCAACCATTAACCAGAAGTATGATCCTATGTTACTGTCAATTTATAAATGTTGACAACTCATTCAAAAGAATTTAAACACAGTGAAGACAACCCCCCTGCCACCACCACCACAAAAAAAAAAAAAAAAAAAAAAAACCATATCCAGGTCAGGTATAACAAGTTCATGACTTCTGTTCCCAACTTTCAGGGTGACTGCTGTGTCTACCCCTTCAAAGTCAGTGGGGGAAGCTCTCTGCCTTGATGTTTTTCCCTCTCTTCCTTGGTCCCTGGGGCCCCTGGACCCCCTGATCCTCTCCACCTTGATGGAGTGGGTTGTCAATCATTCTGTGCCATACAGCTACTCTGCAGGGTCGGAGGAGTGGATGGGCAGAGGAAGGGGAAGCTACAGAGACTACAGATTGGAGGAGAAGAAGGGAAAGTAAGAGCTCGTCACCACAGTCTAACTTCAGCCTCAGTCATCTCTCAGGTGCTACTCAAAGTGTGGTCCCTAGGCAGGCAGCTTAGGTGCCAACTGGGAACTTGTTAGAAATACAGATTCTTTGGCCCCCACCCCAGACCTACGCATCAGTCCCTCTGGGGCAGGGGTCTAAGGGAATCTACAGTTTAGTCCTCTGGCAGACTCCCATGAGTCCTAATGTTTGGGGTTAACCTCCACCTGAGTGTTTTTATGCTAAAATAATCTTTCTGCACCTTAAGTTACTTTACCAAAGCTGCTCCCCCGCCCCACCCTGTTATCCTGGCCAGACTCCCAGAGAGAAAGAGAGGCTAGGAACCCCCCTTATCACACTGAGAATTCTGAATAACTTCATTCCTTGCCTTTGGAGTATCATCTTATAATTCAATAATAAGCGAATAACCCAATAAAATGTGGGCAAAAGATCTAAACAAACAGGTCACAAAAGAAGGTATGTAAATGGCCAATAGACACCTGAAAAGGTGTGCGACACCATTAGTCATCAGGGGAATGCAAACTAAGACTTCAGTGAGATAATACGCCACCTCCCAGAATGGCTAAGACTAGTAAGACTGACAACACTGAGTGTTTGTGAGGATGTGGAACCAATGGAACTTTCACGCATTGCCGGTAGGAATACAAAATGGTACAACTTTGGAAAAGAATCTGACAATTTCTTATAAAGCTAGATAGAAATTCATCGCACAATCCATCAACTCTACTCCTAGGCATTTACCCAAGAGAAAGGAAAACATGTGCCCGCACAGAGACTTGCACAAAACAGGTTTATGCATCAAAGCCCCAAACTACAAGTGTCCATCGATGTGTGCAGAGAGAAACAAACTGTGGCATATCCACAGAATAGAATACTATTTAGCAACAGAAAGAGAATGAAGTACTGACACGCGCAGTAAAAGGGGTGAATAACGAAAACGAAAACGTTATGCCCCGCAAGAGAAGCCAAACGGGAAATGTTACACATTGTATCATCCCATTCATAGGAAACGCTGGGGATATAGAGTAATACAAAACAGGTCAGTCGGTAGCTGTGTGGGGTTGAAAGGATGGTGATTAGTGGCAAAGGGATATATGGAAATAGAAGAATACGGAAATGTAAGAAATATAAGAATATGGAAATATTCTCTATCTTTACTGGAGCGGTGGTTTACATAGGTATATAAATCTGTCAAAACTCATCCAACTGTCCACCGAAAATGGGTGCACTGTTGCACGTAAACCATACTGCCATTGAGATGACTGTTCTTAGCACGCCTGCCCATAAATGACACTTCAATAAACATGATTATTTTGAAGTGCCTGTCCTGGCCCAGCTGCGCCCAGGAGGGAATCGCTGACGCCAAAAGGGACAGAGGCATCTCTGCCCTCCATTCCTGCTGCTGCCTGGAGGTAGGTCAGCAGTGCAGAGGTTTTTCCCACATTAAATAACTTCAAAAGTCCAGTAATTGGGAAGCAAGTGTCTCCAGCGCAATGCAATTCCCAAGCACTCCTCACTCTGCCCCCTGCACCAGGAGACAACCCTGGGCTGGAGAATGGCTTAGCAATGGATCCCAGGGGCCATTCTCAGGGCCATCCAGACACTCTCACCAGCACCTGCAGCACCCCCTGGGCTTCAGCCTCCAACACTGCTTTCCTAATTGGAGTCTGGGTCACCAAGCCCACGTTCCCTGGTTCCTGAGGCTTTTGGAAAAGAGAAGAGAGCCACTGACATTTCCAGCAAGCTGGGTCCCTGTCTGCCAGGGAAAGCAGAGCTGCCGTGTCCCCCCTAGGCGCGACCCGTGGAGAATGACTACCATTTGAATGGCGACCAGGGACCTGGGCAGCACAGCGGCCCCAGGCAACGGGGGAAACTATGCCTCAGCTGCCTGAGTAGGTCTCTGGCAACCACCCATCTCCTCTCTCTCCAGATCTGCCTGTTCTGGATGTTTCATATAAGTGGGATTATACGATATGTGGTCTTTTGTAACTGGCAATTCTTCCATTGAGCCTCGTGTTTTCATGGTAGCACTGATGGGTATTCCATCGCCCGGATGCATATCAGCTTTTCTTGACCCACTCGTTAGTTGATGAACAATGAGTGTTTACAGTGCCTTGGACAGCCCTTACTCATCTCAGTCCTCAGAAGGGAGCAGGCCTGTGAGTTCCTCCAAGGACAAGTCCACGCCTTCTGAACTCTCCACACATCCCTGGGGCTCTCAGGCTTCAACAACAAACATTATTGCTCAGGGTCCTGAGGCCTGGAGGTCTGACAGGAGGCAGGCATGGCCGAGTCCCTGAGGAGGGCTCTCTTGCTGGTCCTGTCCTCACATGGCTTTCCTTGGAGCGGGGACACCGAGAGAGCTCTTGTCTTTTACAAGGACACGAGGAACCCACACTCCTAACCTAATCTCACTTAATCACGTCCCCAAAACTCCACCTCCAAATACCATCACATTAGCGTTAGGATTTATCAGACGCATTTTAGGACACAACATCCAATCCACAGACAGCACTTGCCTCTGACCCACGCTGCCACCCCTCCCGTGCCTCCTGCCAGTTCCTGGTGGGGATGTAAAATGGTAAATAACCCCAGAAATCAGTTTGCTGCCCCTTATAAAGGTCAAGATACAACTTACCATATGACTCAGCCGTCCCACTCCTAGACATGTACCGAAGACACAGTGCTGGGTCTGAATCCAGCTCCCTTTACTTTCCAGACGTGTGACCTTGACCAAGTGATTCAGCCACCTTGTGTCAGCTTACTCATCTGTGAAATGGGATAATCATAACACTTTATTCATTCATTTAATCAATATTTACTGAGCACCTCTGCGAACCAGGCTATGAGCGGGCAGTGGTGGATGAGACAGATATGGCTATCCTCAGAGAGGGTCACAGTTTGGGAAGGAACGTAAACAGTAAACAAATAAGGAGACAAATAGTGATACATGCTAGGAACAAAAGCAACAGGGAGCTGACAGAAGGGATAACATGGGCTGATGGATTTTTTTTTTTTTTAAGATTTTATTTATTTGACAGAGACAGATCACAAGTAGGCAGAGAGGCAGGCAGAGAGAGAGAGAGAGAGAGAAGCAGGCTCTCCGCTGAGCAGAGAGGCAGATGCAGGGCTCGATCCCAGGAGACTGAGATCATGACCTGAGCCGAAGCAGCAGCTTAACCCACTGAGCCACCCAGGCGCCCATATTTTTTTTTATTTTTAAGTAATTTCTATACTCAACGTGGAACCCAAACCACAGCCCTGAGATGGAGAGTCTCGGGCTCCACTGACTGAGACAGCCAGACGTCCCTGGGGTGCTGAATTTAAACTGAGGAGTGAGAGAAGGCTTTTCTGGGGGAAATGGCCCATAAATGAACCCAGAAGGACACAGGAGCCTGTGAAAAGGCCCTGAGCCACAGAACCTCTGTGTGTCTGCGGAGAAGCACAGGGCACTGGAGTAAGGAAGGAGGCGGGAGTGGGGACCAGGTTATACCTGCACTGTAGACCAGATGTGGCATTTGGACATTACCGAACCAGCAGCGGGGACTGTCCAATTCTGGCTTTTCCCGAAACTGGATGTCAGTTCATAAACTGCCCCCCACGTCTGCGCACCCAGAGCGCAGGGAGAGGCGCAAGAAAGAGGCAGCCCCTCCCAAGCCAGAGGCAGTGTTCACAAGCAGGGGACTCACCAGGCTGGTCTTGGCAGCCACAGGATAAGGGGTTCTCTGCACAGCAGCCAGAATCTTAAAAGTTTACATGGAGGTCTTAACGGGTTCAGTCACCTTGGTCTCAAGAACATCTTACTGTCTCAAGGCTATGTCCTTGAAAATGGCTCCCACCGTGGGCATGGTGGGAGGAACGCACATTTCAAGGGGAGGTGTAAGGAGCTCACAATCTCCTGACCTTCCCGAGGGGGCCCCCTCACGGGTCAAGCCCAGGTCACATCCCGTCCGTGATCCCCACCAACACTCCACTCCTCGTGACCGTGACCGGCTCTGACCATCTCCCCACGCCGCCCTCCCCAGCAGAGTGTCTGGAGCAGTCGGTCAGCAAGATTTTGCACGCATGGAGGTGGCTGGCCGCACCAGAGGCAGATCCCCTAGCAACCCATATAAGCACATGGAAAATAGATAATGATGATGATAATGATTTCCAAAATAAGTAACAATTTTTTCCACCGAGAGGGAGCCCCATGATCTGAGCCACTGATGTATTACATCCCCTAGGCTGGGGGTCAGATCGCTGTGGGGCTTTATAAGTGTCCCCTTGTGATTTAATAAAAATGGTGTGTATGCAGTCTCACTGGATGTACACGCACGACACTCTGTTTGGATAATGGCACCAGGACGTCCTCGCAAGGCAGAGAGAAAATGTTCAAGGCTGTCCTGTTTCAGAGGACGGCTTTTCTGCTTGGAGATGATTTGGTGTTCAGGAGGGCAGAATCTGTGGCTCTCGTTGAAGTCTTGTAGGGTGATTTTAGTCAGATCGTCTCCATGTGCTATGATGTCCTCCAGGCCAGCAGAGGGAACAAAGACAGGCTCAGTCACACAGAGCGTCCGGATGACCTCAGCACCGCATTGCTCTCTCAGGACCGCGTCCTTGAAAACGACTCCCACTGCGGAAAGAGTGAGTAGAAGGCAAATTCCGAGGACGGGGAGGCGGTGAGGAGCCTTGGGGTGCCCAGGTCCAGCTGGAGGGTCCAGCCGCCGGCACGTCCTCTCCATGACCTCCGCCAAGCACAGACCCTGAGACAAAGATGTGAGGGTAAATCATGTATTTGGGGGAAATGGCCTCAGGAAGCACTGGTAGAGGAGAGGGCGAGGCCAAGGAAGGAGGCAGATAGAGAGCACAACACTAAGCAGATTACCACTGGGACAACAGGCCCCCGATCCCCACTCAACGTAATCCCCAGCCTAGGAGCAAGGGATCTGCGGTGTTTATCCACCAGCTACCAGCTGCCATCAGGTGAAGCTTGCTGGAAGAGGGAGGGGAGCTACCTCCTGGCACTGGCAGCCTGCCTTATAAACAGCCAGATAAACTCTCAGCTGAGCCTTAGGCACCCCTAAGCCACCAGCTCTGCCTGCCCAGAAAGGGGGTGTGCCAAGGGGATATAAGCAGGGTGCTTGCAACACCCACTGTGGGAGTCCGGGAGGATTTTCAGCAGAGAAATTTGCAGAACTCACTCTGGTGGAGAGGAGGCTGTAGGCAACAGGAGTGGCAGGCGAAGTCCAGCTTGGAGCCTGCTGGCACAGGTTCCGGAGGGGACTGTCATAGTCAGTGGGCGTGGACAGCAGTGAGGAGGTTTGAGATATATTTGGAAGTAGGAACTGCAGGGCTTGGCCATGGAGCAGATGCAGGGATGAGGGCAAGAGACCTATCAAGGGCGGCACTGATATTTCTGGTTCTCTGAGCGAGGTGAACCAAGAGGCTATTTCCTGAGAGGGGGAGACTGGAGAAGAGGATGCTGGTATTACTAAGAAACTGAAGGAAAATTAATGAGCCCCTGTAGGAGACTGCCCCTCGTCCACGGCCTTCCCCATGCCAGACCCTTAGTGTGGTTCTGTGCTCTTCTGTCCACTCCCACGGTCTCAGAAGACAAGATTCAAGCTTCTGGGGCACATGACAAAAGATGAGTTTGCAACATTTCATCTCTGGGAAATAGCACACAGAAGAAACAAGCCTCACGACCCACCTGAACAAGTTGCTGGAATTCCACGTGGCATCCCAACTTGGTTCTGCTACCCTAGAAGCAAATCTTCTCCTTGCTTACAGCAACTGTGGCATAAGCCAAGCATTAGAACAATGGGGTCCTTTTCAGGTGGTGACGTGTCTTTAATTCTGTGAGTTTCCATGGCTCAGAGTTTTCTTCTTAATGTATGGCTCAAAAATAAAAACAGGACAGCAAAGGTTTGGGATTTGTCCCAGAAGATTTGAAGGAGTCACTCTTGTATTCAACCAACATTAGCATCTAATGTTTTGAGACAACTGATGGAAAGAGGGGAGCTTTCATAAGGAAGTAAATCACCCAGACAGAGGTAAATCGTTCACTAAGAAAGAAACTGCCCGGAGGGGAGAGGTGGGTGATTATGTCCACACTTGGCTTTACAAGGAATACGGGACCCTGGAATGGCACAGTCGGCCTCGAGACAGAGAGACGTTCAGAATCACCTGAATGGCCACACAGGTTGGTACAACCACTTCAGAAAACTGTTTAGCAACGTCTTCTAGAACTACACATGCACAGACACCATCATCCAGTAATTCCATTCCCATGGAAAGGCACCCATCTGTTCACTAAAAGACATGTGCTAGAATGTTCCAGGTGGTACTATTCATGATGGCAAAAAAAAAATCAAAACAAAGAAACTGAACCCAAATAGCCCCAGTAGAATGGATGGTTCTACTGTGGTGTAGTCACACGTGAAGTATTGTGCCCCGTACAGCAAGGTGGATAAACAGCTTACAATGCGCAATAACATGGATGATTCCAGCCCAAAGCTGTCATTCTAATAATAACGCTTTGCATTTGGACATGCTGTTAAGGAATTCCTTCCTTCAGGAAATATTGAGTAGCTGCTACTGGAAGCAACAGTATTCTAGGTCCTGGAGATACACAGAGCAGACAAGACCATCTAGTAGCTTTGCTATCAGGGAACTCACATTCTACGAGGAGCGAACAAACAGCAAACACGTAATATGTCCCAAATCTCTGAACATGTTTTAGTTGGGGTTTTTTAGGCTTCTTAATGGGAGTAAGCAACTTAATGACCAAGACTGAACTAAATGAATATTATGTTTTAAATCCGAAGTGGATGGGTCCTTGTGGGGAGGGAGTGGCCCTTGAATGGACATCAAGGGACCGATGAATTTCCTAGAGTTACTGCAAAATGTTGTATGTCTGGGGATTTTTCTGGGGAGATGGTCCAAGGCATTCTCAGATTCCTAAAAATATCATTGACCCAAAGAGGGTTCAGAATCCCCCCATTCGCTCTAATCTTGCTTAAGGTACGTGCAAACATTTTCAGAGCCCATGCCCATAATCACTGGGATCAACTGTATTTTGCTTGATTTGCTTCACGTATTTCTCTGAAGTCGTAAATGCATGGCCATGTCCTACTTGTCACCCGTAAATGCTACGAAAGATCATACTGTGTCGTATTCTGTTCACTTCCTCCAACCACTCTCAGCATCAGGCAAGCGACCGTTTCTTGTTGCTCACCATTCCGTAGCGGCTGCTGTGAATACCTTTGCCCAGATTTGTTTGTTGCTTCTAAAGGGTTTTCTTTCAAGCCTATTGGAAAACTGCAGAAGTGGGTCAAATGATACTCACGTCTTAATACTCCTACGTTGCTACTCACCACATTTTGAATGCAGCAAGAAAGGCTATTAAAAATCACCTGCAGGAGATGACAAAAGGGATCGTTTTTGCTTTAATTCATCATTGATCTTCCTCTTTCCCCCTGTAATAATAGTTATCTATCCTGGGTAAAATAGGAGAGTGAAACATAGTACTTATTACAATAATGGAAAAATACCTATTTTCTGGCAAGACATTTCATGCTTCTATGCCCTTGGAAGGTCCACTCAAATATTTTCCTATCATTCACCGTAACTGATGTGTCAGTTTCAGGGTAAACAGGCAAGATGGGGGTTGGGGGGGTGGGGGGTGAAGGGTGGAATGTTGCCATGGTAACAAAGGATTTCAGTGATGAGTATCCATGGTGATTGTTGCTAAATTCTGAGAGGTTTTAAATGCTTTATTTAAAATACATAACAACTATGCAGCTGCTGAGGATGTTCTGAAGGGAAGAGAGGAATGAGTTGTTTGCACTTTTATGAATACGCTTGGCATGCTTCGGCAGGAAGGAGATAAGGCAGTTTAAGGACAGACGTGCTTTATGTGTGATACTATTCAGCAGTTATCAAGGACCGCTCTCCCTCTCATTCAGAATCCTCTCACACCTCTGGGGCCCATTTGTACCTCGATCACCTCCTCAACAGGCTAACACCTGAGATAAACTCGGGCAGAAACCCAGGCCCCACCCTGCTCCTTCCCTAGGCACCCTGCTCCCACCACTGCCTCGGAATAGAAACACGCAGAGCTTTGAGCGGAACTGAGAGTTCCCAAAGGGCAAACCTCATTGGAAGTTTAAAATAGGTGCTGGGGAGTGCAAAGCCAGGACTATTTCTTTTTTCACTCACATGGATATGAGTATGAGTTGGAGAAATGGGACTAGAACTCAGATCTTCTCATTGCGAATCCAGAGTTCACTTATTCTCCTTTTGTATTAGAATGACTATGAATTAGAATGATTATGACTATGAACAGCAGAGACCCCATGTAACAGGAACTATAAAAAATAGCTCATTTCTCATTTACGAAAAAAAAAAATCCAGACGCTCAGGGAGCCAGGCTTCTTCTATCTTGTTGCTGCACTGTATGCAGACTCCATTCTTATGGTCACCTCATTACCCACTATAGCTGCCTGATTCCAGCCATCACATCCAAATTTCAACCAACAGGAAAGAGGAAAAAGATGAAGAAATAAAAGCAAAGGACCCAAACAGCTACCTTTTAAAGAATGTTCCTGAAAGCTTCCATTTGATACTTCCTTTATGTATCTATCTACTACAGGGCCTCTCCTAGCTACAAAGGAGGGAGGGAAAGAAGAGAGAGAAGCTCTCATGGTCCAGATTTCATCTAAAGTGAAGCCCTGTAGTGGTTCTTGAGAGATAATTTTAGATCCTCCTAATCACCTTGGGAGAAACTGATCCCCTTTCCATTCCTTTCCAAACCTGATAAAGACAAGGAGAAAGTCTCAGGCTGGTGCTTCAGGGACTGAACACCTGCGTTGTCTCCTTTCAACAGGGATCCAGTTTCAGCCCAAAGCTCTAAGAACGCCTACACAGGCAGAGCAGATGTTAACTTTTGTTTTACGTGAGTTGCTGTCTTAACCAATCACAGTGGCCTTTATTAGAACTTAATATATTGTTTGGTTTGCCTTGGATTAATGTTCATGCACTTCCTATTTTGGTGAGTAATGAGATCTTCCATTTACATCTGTGATTTTTTTTTTCCTTTTAAATAAACAGCTTCACGTTTTACGAGTGAATTGACTTAAAGGAGAAAACCTTCACGTAAACAACAGTACAGATAGCACACAGATGTGTTAAAAGCGTGACTGAAGAATGGGACCCATGGGTTTGGTGGACAATTCCAGCTGAGACTGGAAGAGGCCTATGTTCGGATCCCAGACCTCCTGCTGACTTGCTGTGTGACTTTAGGCAAGTCCTTCTCCACTCTGGGCCTCTGTTTTCATACCGGTAAAATGAAGAAAACTAGACTTGCTAGTTGCTAAGATCGCTGCTCTAAAGGAATTCGGGGGTTCACAAAGGACCCCAAATATAACCCCCCAGAACCCCAGAACCCGAGACCATCGCTTCTCCAGACATACCAGCTTTGCCTCTGTGAGCATTTGAGTATACAGAAACAGCAAACACTTGGCTTAGAAATGGAGATTAATCTGCATTCAGAGCATTGCAAATAAATAAAGATTTTTAAGCCAGTGGAGAACTATCTCCCAAACATACAAAATTAGACTTAATTATTTTTAAAACAATACATCTCTTAATTTGCAAATGAGCAGAACAGAATGCTAAGCGGGGTCTTATTTTGGATGCTAACTACTGTTGCTTTTTCAATCGAAGGTTTTCGTACTCTCTTCACACTTCCCCTCAACTGTTTATTAATAACTCTGCCTTTTCCTTGGTTTTAAATTATCCCTAAATATTAAACCCGGTGTGCAGAGCAGATGCTAACTTTGTTTTACATGAGTTGCTTGTCTTATTATAACCCCAAACAAAAGACCCATTTCCCATTTTTTCAAAAAATGCCAAGAGATGGTCTCCTTAAGAGCCCTGGTCTCCCAACCAGAGGGAGAAACAGACCCATTGCCACTCAGATGTGTCAAAACCTGAGTGCCCAGGCATATCAAGAAATATTTGAAACTCACAAAGAAATCTTATTTTATGCCCGCATATTGGAGAAAATGGAAATGTCTGACTATAGCAAGTGTTGGCAAGAATTCAGAGTTCTTCTAGACAAGAAGCCAATCCAGCAAAGCAGTAGGTGTGGTGGACAACAAAAGCTTTGGAGTCATTCACTCAACAAATATTTATCAAGCACATACTATGTGTGCAGCTCTGTTCCTGATGCTGGGATGCAGCAGAGCATGGCAGACAGAACATCTGGCTTTCGTGGAGCGGACATTCTCGTGGAGAAGGGTGAATAACAAACAAAAGAAATAAGTGAAAGAGTCTGTTAAATACCGAGAAGTCTGAGGGAGAAAAATAAAGAAAAAGGAGGGAATTGGAGTGGGAGGAAAGAATTGCAATTTTTTTTTAAGATTTTATTTATTTGTTTGACAGAGAGTGAGATCACAAGTAGGTGGGGCGGAGGGGGCGGTGGAGAAGGCTCCCTGCTGAGCAGAAAGCCCGGTGCAGGGCTTGATCCCAGGATCCTAAGCAACACAGGCGCCCCAAGATTGCAATTAAAAAAAAAAAGTTGTCAGAGATGGGTCAGTGAGGTGACTTCTGAGTTAAGACTTCAAACAGGTCTATGTGGCTCTCTGAGGAAGGGCATTCTAGGCCGAAGGAACAGCTTCTGCAAAGGCCCTGAGGTAGAAGAATTCCTGGTATGATTACAGGAGAGCAAGAAGGGAAGAGGGCAAAAGGACAAATGACAGGAGATGGGGACAAAGAAGGAACATGTGAGGCTTGTAAGCCAGGGTGAGGGGATAGGATGGGAGCCACCGAAGTTTTAAGCAGAGGAGGGACTGAGCATCTCTGGGGCTGCTGGTCTAAGAACAGACCACAGGGTAGAGGGCATTGGGGATGGGGTGGGGGAGCGGAACCTAATCAGGGAGGCCAGGGCAGAGGCTGCTGCCACAGTCCAGGTGAGATGTGACAGTGGCTGGACACAGTGATGGCAGTGGGGGTGGGGAAAAGTTCGAAGGTTCAGATGTACTTTGAAAGCAGAAACGTGTTATAGTGAAGTCCAGGTGGAGCTGAGTTTAATCTCAGCTCATCAACTTTCTTAAGCATATCACTTATCCTCTCTGAGCCTCGGTTTCCTTATCTGTAAAATGGGGATAGTCAATCCCATTAGGGCGGGTGAGAAGTCGGTGAGCTGGTGCATAGCAAATCAAACCTATTATTATCGTCATTTGTTTCCAGCCAGGGTCTACCTCCTTATGGCTCTGACCAGCACATGACGTGTCCTCAGCTAGAGGCCAGAAGCCCTCTCTTCTCCCCTGTCTGCCTCTGCCCGTCTCTTCTCCTCCCTCCATTAGCTGCAGCCTCTCGTTCTCGATGGAGAAGGTTCAGGCTGCCTCTGATGGCCTTTCTGCACACTGAAGATATGGGAAAAACAAAATAATTATGCCCTGCCTTTCCTGGTATCTTTCAGCTGGGAACCCAAAGTGCTTTTCCGACATTAATGAGACCGCTGAGGCTTCCAGCAGCTGAGCATTGCGGGGAGGTCACAGACAGAGCCGAGGACAGCGCTGGCAGGGTCTGTCTGTCTGCTACCTTCAGAGCCCCCCAGGGGGGGAATATGAGCTAATTCAGAAGAATTGTCCAGCCTTTTCCAAAAGGATGGATGAATATGCCTTTTGGGTCACTTCTTCTAAAAATGATAAAATTCAACACAAAAAAAGAAGCCAGAAACCCTTCAAATGTTTGTGGAAGAAGTCTTATGTAATTCATACTGATTTCCAACAATCAGATTACCCATTTGTGCCATAATCAAGCTGGAAATCAGCGTTAACATCATTAAGTCAATCAACAACCACTCTCGGTCATTTCACATGTCACTCAGGCATGCTTTTCCTGACCTCTCTATTTAAAATAGCGTCCCTTGGGGTGCCTGGGTGGCTCAGTGGGTTAAAGCCTCTGCCTTCGGCTCGGGTCATGGTCCCAGGGTCCTGGGATCTAGCCCCGCATCGGGCTCTCTGTTCGGCGGGGAGCCTGCTTCCCCCTCTCTCTCTCTGCCTGCCTCCCTGCCTACTTGTGATCTCTGTCTGTCAAATAAATAAATAAAATCTTTAAAAATAAATAAATAAAATAGCACCTCACAGCCCCACAACCATGACCTTCATCCTTGTTTGTTCCTTTATCTATTACTACAGACAATTGTGATTATTAATCTATTTTCATATTTACTATTTCCTCTGCCACCTGGAAAAAAACCTCTTGTCTTTGGTGTTTGTTGCTTGGCCCCAGCACCTAGCTCAGTGTCTGGCACATAGTAGGTCCTCATTAAATATTGAATGAGTGAATGAATGAATCAAGGAATCAAGAAATCAATGAATGAGGAAACAACCCTTGAAGTAGGAGAACTGGTATATCTTTGCCATTTGAGTAAACCGAGGTTCCACCCACATTGAAGCAAATAGCTCAAAGAAAGGAGGGAAAGGGACTAATGGGGGTGCCTACTATGTGCCAGGGACTGGGCCTGGTATACTGCACAGGCTCCCACCTGAACCCTTTAACAACCGTGAAGAAGGCATGGTTCTCCCCACATTTTGCAGAGGACCAGCAAAGCTCAGAGACCTCCTTGAGGTAGGCAGAAAAATGCGCCCCCCTCCTCCCAGCAAGATGTCATCGTCGTCCTGATCCCTAGAACCTGGAAATAAGCTCTCTTCCATGACAAGAGGGAATTCAAGTAGCAGATGGAATGAAGGGTACTAAGCAGCTGACCTTCAAATGAGATTTTCCTGGACCATCTGGGTGGGCCCAAAGTCATCATAGGGTCCTTGACATATGGAAGAAGGAAGTAGATCAGCAGGTGCAACGTGAGACTCAGGTGGCTGTTGCTGTTTTTGGCAAATGGAGGAAGTTACCACAAGCCAAGGAATGCAGTTGTCCTCCAGGAAGCTAGAAAACGCAAGGACATGGATTCTCCCCAAGAGCTCCAGAGAGGAACGTGCCCTCCTGACACCTTCATGTTGGCTTATTTGGACATCTGACCCCCAGCACTATGAGACAATGAAGAAGTGTGCGGCCATGTGTCACAGCCACGGTGGGAACCCGAGAGGTGCCTCACCCCAGAGTCCATGCTTGCAACAGATCTGTAGGTCACTACTGCCCTCAAGGGGACTTGCATGGCTCCCGGACCAACCAAGCCTGTCCCTAGCTGAGTGGGCCACTGGGCTGTGACCTTTCCCAGCCGTGACTGATTGGACCAGGGAGGGACAACCAAGTCCAACTAGGTCAGAGGCTCCCCCTGTGGAATTTGGAATGGACACAGAAGTCTCAAATTCACAGAAGTCTCAAATTCGTTCCTATTCAGAGCAGCCTTGGGGTCAAATCTAGTTTGTTTGTGAATAGTGTTCATTAGACCTTCAGTGTGCTCTAAAATCTTTTTTTTTTTAATTAGCTGCCCATGTGTTTAAACCTTAAAATTTCATATTTGCAAAATCTGGATGATTGGCTACTCTTCAAAACCCAGAGCCCCTGGCAACATCAGCCCACAGCCCAGCACAACAGTCACTACCCCCATCACCCCAAGCCAAGAAGGGGGCATGAACCAGGTGGGGCTGATTGGATGCCCCCTCCCCACATGCTGAGCCTTCTGGGGAGGCCCTTGACTTAACGGGGCTGAGCTGTTTCTGTTGCTTACAACCAAAGAACCCTGACAGATACACAGGTCTGCCCAGCCCCAAGTCCACTGTCCCTCCCATGAGACAAGGTGAAAAATATAATATACACCAGGCCTGCATCCACAGAGGATATGGAAGATTTACAGAGGAAGGAAGGAGAGGGGAGCAGGGCACCCTCCGGCACATCTCCCAAGCAGAATCCAGACACCAAGTTGGACCCCCTGCCTCCCGATGTCCTCCTCCCCCCCTCCCCTTGGACCTAACTCTTAGAACCCATCCTCCATGCCCTCTTCCCCACCCCAACTGACTCAGGGAAATTGTGCATGAAAATCCGCTGAGTTGCATAAAAAGGTTGTGCCTTCAGCTCTGACCTCCACCCTCAAATGTATCAAACAAAACAACAAAAAATTTCTTATTTTCCCTAGAACATCTTCAAATCCTCCACACTCCATTCTCTTTTGTAAATATTTCTGTCTCATCCCCTAAAAGTGATCTCGCTGAATGGATGAATACTAATCTGGAGAGAGGACTGAGGAAATTTACATCATTTAAATGAGAGCCTCTATTATGCAAAATTATTATTCAAATTATGCAAACATCAGGCTGAACTGGCTGCGGGCTGGCTGGTGGCAGACCACCACGTGGGGAGGCGGGAGGTGGGGGGAGAGAGAACCTGACACAGAGCAGAGTGACCAGAGGGGAATGGTCCTCACTGGGATGGGTCCTTGTACATTGTTTGCCAGTGCATCCCTCTCTTGCTTAAAATATGCAAAAGTCTGAGTCATTCCCCTCAAAAATCAGAGGAAATGAACCCCTTGAATGTTCTGACTGTAGATTAAGATTACTTATAACAGCAGTTCCAGAAATTCCTGGAAGACTGGGAAGGATGGAATTCTGTCCCATCAAGGGTATCTTGTAAAGATGAGATAACTTGGTGGGGGGTGGGGGAATTAGCTTTCAGCGTAAATGGGGGGAAAGAACAGAATGTTTGCTACAATGGAGACCTACATCCGTTATTATTACCGTGGATGCTGATGCCACTAGTAACAACTCCATTCCTTTGCCATGTTTTCTTTTAAGGGAGTGGGATTGAGATGTTCACCTGCTTAAAGCCTTGTAGTGGCTGTCCACACATCATGCTGAGGCCTACGTCCCCATCATGACTGGACCCCTCTCTATTCCCCAGAGTCTTCCTAGGCTAGTTGGTTTCCTCCTTCACTGCCTGCAGTCATACCTCTAACTCCTACAATATACACAATTCCTTCCTGCCCCAGGACCTTTGTCTGCGCTACTTCCTCTGCGAAATGCTCTTTTCCCTGCTTTCTGATTGGCTGCTTCTTTCTCTGGCTCCAGGTTTTATCCTCAGACAGGCCCCCTTCCTGAGCTCCAACCGAATACCCCTTAAATATTCTCTAAATATTCACTGCTAGACACAAACACACACCTCCTTTTCCCAGCCTCTGCCATTTTTCTTTTCACAAAATACAATTATATACTTATTTGTGTCGTTAGTTATTTTTTTGCTTATCCCACCACCACCACTAACTTATAAACTCTTACAAGGCAGGGACTGTGTCTTTCTTGTTCATGGCCAAATTTCCGGCACTTTGCACCATGCCTGGTACATAGCAAATAGGAAGTAAATAATGAATTAACTAGTTTATTAATAATCCATGTTTCCAAGTAATTTATGCAATTCTCCTGACCCAAGAAAGAAAACTATGAGACCTGCCAGGCAGATATCAGTTATTCTCATTTTGCAGATAGACACATGAGACGCAGGCTCACCCATGTGGACATGAGCAGAGGGTACAACGCAGGTCTTCAGACTGATTCAGAATCCAGGACCCCTTCTGCAGGCCACACTCCCAGGTCCCTGACGATCACTTCATTAATGCAAGTTCCATCCGAAATCTGATGAACCTTTTCTTCAGTCAGAGGGCAGATTCATGTTTGTAAATAAGAGTGAGAATGTTGGGGCGCCTGGGTGTCTCAGTGGGTTAAAGCCTCTGCCTTCGGCTCAGGTCATGATCCCAGGGTCCTGGGATCGAGCCCCACATCGGGCTCTCTGCTCAGCAAGGAGCCTGCTTCCCCTTCTCTCTCTGCCTGCCTCTCTGCCTACTTGTGATCTCTGTCAAATGAATAAATAAAAAAATCTTTAAAAAAAAAAAAAAAGAGTGAGAATGTTCTGGGCGCCTGGGTGGCTCAGTCGTCAAGTGTCTGCCTTCGGCTCAGGTCATGATCCCAGGGTCCTGGGATCGAGCCCCGTGTGTCATGTGTCGTGTTCCCTGCTCAGCGGGCAGGCTGCTTCTCTGTCTCCTTCTTCCCCTTCTCGCACTCTCTCTCCCTCAAATAATAAATAAATAAAATTTTTTATAAAGAATGAAGTGTTTTCAAAGGCCCTAAGTTTTACAGAAGTACTCATTCATTCATTTATTCAAGATCTGATTGATTCTCTGTTCGGTGCTGGCGCCACTCCCGTGGCTTTGGACCTGAACAAGCTACCTCAGTGAGCCCGATATGCAGCCAGCCGTGGAAACCACTGATCTAACCCCACCCCTTCCTTTGACAGACTGTGAAATTGAGGCCCAAAGAGGAGCAGTCACTAGCCCAAGAAGAAGACTCTGCGCTCCAGGCCCTTCATATCTATGATTGCATGTGATCCTCCCAACCATGGTGAAAGGTAGGCATTATCGGGGCACCTGGGTGGTTCACTCGCTTAAGCATCTGCCTTTGGCTCAGGTCATGATCCCATGGTCCTGAGATGGAGCCCAGCCATGAGGCTGCCTGCTCAACAGGGAGCTTGCTTCTCCCTCTCCCTCTGCCCCTCCCTCCCTGGGCTCGGGCTCTCTCTCTCTCATTGTTGCTTGAATAAATAACATCTTTTTTAAAAGATTTTATTTACTTATTTCACAGACAAAGTAGGCAGAGAGGCAGGCAGAGAGCGAGGAGGAAGCAGGCTCCCTGCTGAGCAGATAGCCTGATGCGGGGCTCGATCCCAGGACCCTGGGATCATGACCTGAGCCAAAGGCAGAGGCTTTAACCCACTGAGCCACCCAGGCACCCCTGAATAAATAAAATCTTTAAAAAAAAGTAGGCATTTTTCCCATTTCACAGATAGGAGGGGAGAGACATGGCCAAAGTCCCAGGGTGAGTTAGTTGGGAATGGGTGTGACGACCATCCGCTGTCCCAGAAAACCTACTCTGATATGCTACAGTTTAGCATATCAGTTCTTACTAAGGAGGACCCTTGGGATGGATCCCTGTGCAAGGTTGGGGAAGGAAGCAGGAGTGGGCAGAGAGGAAGCAGAGCGGGATACAGGTCCAACTACGCCCTCCGCCTACCCCACAGGGAGTTGCGGTACTAACGCAGTGATGTCCCCAGTGGGTCCAGATGGCCGGGCCTTCATGCTCCTCCTTGATGGGGCCTGAGCTGTAGGCTGGCCTGGAAAGGGGCAGAAGCCAAGGCGGCTCTCCTGCTGAGAGATCCCCGAAGGGGAGAACAAAGAGTCTGTCGGCAACGTGCCCTCTGTGGAAGGGAGATCGGGATGACACATGAAACTGAGGCTTGACGAGCCTCTGAAGGTGGTCCTGCATCTCACAGATGGAAAAGTAGCAGAAACAGGATCTGAACCCAGGTCTGTCTGATGCCAACATTCCCCACCCCTTGCACTATTTTTAAACCACTAGTCTATGCTGCTCAGCAAGAACTGAAAAGCCAAAGAAGTTGGACAGAGAGAAGATTCAGAGACTTACCAACCCAAGGGTTGACTACCTGGGAGCCCAAATATATGACATCACCCCCGATAAATGGGAAAGTTGTGACTTGGAGCCAAAGGAGGGAGGGGGAATGGCGGGTTCAGATCTGACCAACCAGCTCGTGGCAGAGGCTGCTGGAATGAAAATTTGCATTTAGGGGCAGATGACGAAACCATCATGTTTTGAACTCTCCGACATGGCAAAGGGCCGAGAAGACAACCCAGCATTTGTTTGTAGTATTGCATGATGGGAAGTGCCATTAACACTTGGAAAAAATGAAATGCAGCCAGCGAGATTAAAAAACAACACCGCACTTTCTTCCAGGGACTGTGAGGACTCGGACTTGTCCCCAGAGAGAGGGAGCAACTGAAGACAGTTTCACAGATGATGATAAAATGGAACAAGTGTACAGCGAGGAAGCAGGAGGCCTGAGCTCCAGCCCCAGCTCTGTACTAACAAACAAGCTGTGTGTCCTTGAGCAAACCTCTTGCCCTCTCTGAGCCTCCATGAGAGCAAGTTATAGCGATTACAGTGAGTTCCGCCTTACAGAAGCCAGACATAATATACAGCAGAATCAGGTGGGTTTGCCTCCTAATGATGTCTTAGATTGCATTCTTTTGTCCCAGCCCCACTAAGCCTCTAGGAAAACCATTATTTCCACAGAGAAAAATGTTTATTCTTTATCTGCTTCTAAGACCAAGACCTCTCAACTTTTGTTCTTCCTCTTTTGAAGGAGACTTAAGTAAAATATACATTTCACTTTTCTCTTTACTGTGACAGCGGCTATGTGCCGATGCATGGCCTCTGGGGCCATCTGAGCTCCATGTTGTGGAGGCAATACGGAGTGGTCCAGGAGGAGCCAGGAAAGCAGGAGGGGAAGAAGCTGGGGCGTTTCCTTCTGACACCTCCCTGCTCCGACAACTGTCGCATACCTCCTGACCTATCAGGTGCTCCTACTGGTGGCCCCTCACCGCTGGGTACCCCCAACTCCCTTCCCTCCCTTGGCCCCAGCGGTGGTAACGGCTCCCTGCTATGTTAGCCGGTCAGTGCCATTCATTAACAAGTCTTTCTACTCAACTCTCCCCAGCTGCCCAGGGGGCGTGTTCCTTGTCTCTCCTGCGGGAACCCTAGCTGACACGACAGATGCTCAATAAGTATGGGGGGGGTGGGGAATAAATGAATGAGTAAATGAATAAATGGGTAGCTGGAAATGGTCACGTGTGAGGTGACCGGTGTGCTAATTACTGGTTACTAGACCATCATTTCACTGTATCTACCTATGCCAAATCATCACAGTGTACACCTTAAATGTGGACCATTTTTAATTGTCTGGTATGCCCTAATAAAGGGGCGGGGGTCTGTGAGTGGATGAGTGAGCGGAAAAGGGGGGGAAGTAGGGGATCACATAAGGACTGTGTTAAGGTGAGATTATGAGTTAAGGGTAAGGTAAGCCAGAGAGTAGGGGTCAGGGTTGCCTGGGGTAGGAGTCCCGGTGAGGCTGGGAGGCAGGATGTGTTGGCAAAGCAGAGGGAGGTGGGATGACGTGCGAGGTGAGGTGAGCTGCCCACAGCCGTCTGCGCTGCTGCGTGAAGACTCCTCTGTCTCGTCTGCGCTGCCCAAGGGGACATGAGGTGACTGTGCCGAGCAAAATGCCCATTAATTACTTTGGCCGAAGGTCAGCCGGCACGCCCCACACTCATGCCACGGACAGTACATGAAAACCGCCTTCAAGAGGCAGCGGCACCCAGACCTCAGCCTCCAGCAAGGTCAGACGGAAGGAGTCCGACACGCCCGGCACCCTTCAAGGGAGTCGCCCAGCTCCATGGCCGTCAGAGGAAGCCATTTCTCATCTTAGACAAGCAATTCTGGAAGCTACCAGAGCTGTGGCTTAGAATATACTTATGAGCCCCCATCTGGCTTCTTTCCATGTCTAATGCAGGCATTTTCCTCATGTGCAGAATTCCAGATTTCTACAGTACCCAACGTTTCCCAGGCTTCTGTGACTCAAAACCATGGTCACCGTGTCGCCATATCCTCATCATTGTGCATGCTTTATTATTTATCAAATGTTTTCCTTTACACTGACACTTATCCAGCACCCCCGCCTTTCTCTTGAATATGTTTTCAAAGAAAACATTATTTCATGCCTCAGCAAAGGAGAACCATTGAGGCAGACTCTGGAAGCAGGCTTTCTGGATTCAAATCCTGTCTCTGGTACCCACTAGCTGTGTGACCTTGGACAAGTGCTTTCACCTCTCTGTGATTTGGTTTTCTCCTCTATAAAGTGGAAATAATAACAGGATCTTACATCTTAAGAAAGTGAAAGGAGTTATGACTGTAAAACCTTTACAAAAGTGCCCAGAACACGCACTACTGCGAGCGGAGGTTGTTTTTGCTGGAAATGGAAAACTAGTTCTCACCAGCTACATAGAGAGAAGGTAGAGGGAAAATGCAAATTCAAAATTTAAAAAGAAATCATATCCAATTTTCTTTGTTAGAGGGAGAAATTAGCAAAATACCAGGCATTAAAGCCACATTGGCACCAAGCTGAAGTTTTCTTTCTGGGGTAATCGGAGAATGAATGACATCTGAACGAGGCAGGCTGCTTTCGCCCAGTGATTTAAAGCTCTGTCCTTGTATCAACCACAATCGTGCTTTGTACTCTATACTGCCGACCACTCTAGTTCCCCACTCCAGTGACAGGGGCAAACAGGTCCAGGAGATGGAAGAGACCCGTCCAAGGGCACAGGCAAATTAATATTGGAGTGTAAGCCGCAACAGCTGGCTGTTCTTGGTGTCACACAAGTGTCTGACTTAAGCTTGCATCGCAGAGATGTCTGCGTCCAGAGACATCCTTCCCAGAAGCATCCAGGGCTGTCTTGAATGAACACATTGATTGCCAGCCACCCCGACTAAATAAAGAGCCAGACTGCCACCTTCCCCCACGGAGGCACCTCTGTTTTAGAAATTGGGGTTGATTTTCATAATTGCCCATTTGGGCCACTTTTTCTTTTTTTCCCCTCTTCCTGCACTTCAATTCCCACTCTCGCATTTTAAGTTCTGCAATAAATAGAGAGCCCAAGAAACTCTAGGACCCGCTCTTGACCCCCCAAAAGAAGAAACTCTCTCTCTCTCATTTCCCAACCTCCTCTCCCTTGACCCACCCTCCCCCTCACTTTGTGGCCAATAACGTTACTATGGAAAGGCTGAGACCATAGAAATACAGCCCAGCCAGAGAGGCTCTGGACCCAGAGACTCCGGGAATCTATTTCCAACATGAATACCCGAGAACCTCAGTCCCTGATGTGTAAAGAAAGGCTTCTGTAAAAATTCCATAAAAATGTGGGAAGTACTCAATGTCCGTTATACAAAATGATTTGCAGGAGGCTCGAATATTTTCATCTTCGCCAAACTGCCTTTATGAAAAAGAGCCATAGAAGGAAAGACTTCAGCAACCTCCCAGGGATTATGAACGCGGGTATATTGCAATCAGTGTTGCTCTTAGCCTCGGGAAACTCGATTTTCTTTGTCGTTAAAATTGCCTGTGATATTCTCCTTAGGTGTTCAAAACTCAGTCAGATGTGCATTCCCCCAGACAAAGAAAAAGTAACAAATAAAAAAAATTAGAACGCCAGGCTGGGGGGAGTGAAATCAGGAGATAGCGGTTGTCGCTGTGAGAGGGTGCACCACTTACTTTCCCTCCTTCAGGGTCTGGGTTCCTCACCTGAAGAAACAGGGAACTGAAAAGCTAATGGTCTCTGAGCAGCTGCCATCGGCGCCTCCTACACACATGCATGCACAGCACACATGCACATGTGCACTCTCACACACGTGCACGTGCACACACATGTACACATGCACTCGTGTGTGCACACGCATGCGCACACGTGCACACATGCATAGCACATGCATACACACACATGCACTCGTGCATAGGTACTCATGTGCACACCCACACTCTCACATGCACACATGCACCCACATGTGTGCACACATACATGTACCCACACGTGCGTCCACATGCACACATGCACTCACACGTGTGCACTCATGTGCACACCCACACTCACACATGCACTCACATGCACACATGCACCCACCTGCACACATGCATGTATCCACACATGCGTCCACATGCACGCATTAACTCACACACGTGCACTCATGTGCAGACATACACGCACACATGCATGCACGCACACACGCAGTCTAACGGGACAAACCTGCTCCTTCCTCTCACTAGGCCCTCCCCAACCTCATCCTTAGGCCGAAGTGAGCCAGCTCAGTTACCCAGACTCTGAACTTGAGCCCCCTAAGCTCTTTATCTCCTTCATCACACACATCCAAGTATCACACCAAATCTTGCTGACTCTAATGTTATTTTCTTTTTTTTTTTCTAGATTTTATTTATTTATATGACAGGCAGAGATCACAAGTAGGCAGAGAGGCAGGCAGAGAGAGAGGGGGAAGCAGGCTCCCTGCTGAGCAGAGAGCCTGATGCAGGGCTTGATCCCAGGACCCTGGGATTAAGACCCGAGCTGAAGGCAGAGGCTTTAACCCACTGAGCCACCCAGGTGCCCCTCATGTTGTTATTTTCTTTGGCTTATTTATACAATGCCTATTACTGTCCAGAAAAAAAAAATGGGTTCAGTGTACTACAAGCATTATATTCTTAAGTCCTTATAACCTAGGAGTGTCTGGGTGACTCAGTGGGTTAAGTGTCTGACTTTGGCTGGGGTCATGATCTCAAGATCCTGGGATCAAGCCCCGACTCGGGCTCTCCACTGGGTGAGGAGTCTCCTTCTCCCTCTGCCCCTTCCTCTGCTCACTCGTACTGTGTCTCTCAAATAAATAAATAAATAAATCTTTAAAAAAAAATCCTTGCAACCTCAGTAATTAGCAACTTTTATTTTGCCACCCAACACCCGCTCCTTTTCTTCTGATAACAGGACTCTGCTTCCTTTTGGGACTGCGCCTCCCCAACTCTCATCCAAAAGGCTTGGGAAAGGTCAAGACACATCCCCTTCCAAAGAGCAGTCACATGACGCAAGCCAGACCAATGAGCGTATTCATTGGCCTCCTCCTGGCCATAATAATTGGCTCAACAATGGGCATGCGACCAGTGGTAATCTAATTAAAACCAACGCCATCTTTTTTGTAAGAACTGTTAGAGGAGAGGAAATCTCTCTTCTTTTTTTTTTTTAAAGATTTTATTTATTTATTTGACACAGAGAGATCACAAGTAGACAGAGAGGCAGGCAGAGAGAGAGAGGGAAGCAGGCTCCCTGCTGAGCAGAGAGCCCGATGCGGAACTCGATCCCAGGACCCTGAGATCATGACCTGAGCCGAAGGCAGCGGCTTAAACCACTGAGCCACCCAGGTGCCCGGTAATCTCTCTTCTTAAGAGCTTGCTGAGGGGGTAGGAGTTGAGTCTGGAAATGTATTGGCAGCCATCTTGCCACTGTGAAAGAAAGTCAATGTTTGCCTAGAAAAGCCAATGCTGACTCAAGAGATAAATCTTTAGTAACTTTTTTGGAGCTTCTGGGTGTAGCCATACCCAAAATTAGATCTATCTTTAATGACCCTACAACCCTAGTAGTTACCTCAGTAGGAGAACAAAGGAAGAATGTTTCAGGTACAAGAATGGTGACGCATACGCAAATGCTCTGAGGCAGAAGCATTTTTATCAAACAGAAAGAAAGCCATCGTGGCCGGGATTCAGAGACTAATGACAGGCAAGAGTGGAAGAAAATGAGGTCCAAAAGAAAGATAAGAACCAGATCATCCAAGTTAGATAATAGACTAGGGATTTTTATCCAAAGAACAATAGGAAAAGTTTCAAGAAGGAGAGGGTTAGTGATTGGATTTGAATTTTGTAAGATGCACAGGAGGCTGCTTTAAGGAGAATGGAATGGGGTAAGGAAGCGAGCTAGGTAGATGTTGGAGGGACCATTCGGGGACTATTGTAATGGTCAGGTGAGAGAAATGGTGGCCTGGAACACAGTGGCACATATCTGCACTGCCGCCCTTGGAAAGGCGATGTAGAGGAGGGGAGGCTGGCCACCGCCGGTCTTTGTAGCTACACAGTTGGAAAACTAATGCAACCACAGAGGAAGATTTGCCGCACCCAGCAGCCTGCCTGAACCACCGAATCGTGGAGAGTTAACACAATCAATAAATCTACAGTTGCTGAGTGAGAGCGCTGCTTTGCATACATATAGCAAGGAAGCAAGGAGCCATGAGCTATTTCCGCCGCTGAATTCAGTCACCCTTAAACTTGCAAGAACCTGGAAGCCTGCAGACTGCGCCTGTCAGACAGGTGCCTTTACCTGCTTGTCTTTTCCTGCTAACACCCTCCAATGGTTCTTCTCCTGGCTGGTATTTCCTTTGAGTTAAGAAATGGCAGATGTTAATTGTGGAGGCAAAAGACTCCTCTGCAGGGGAAAAATTAGGTCTATTACCTTGACCACGTGAACAAGGTTAATGTCATCACTGAAGGGACACATGACACGAGCCTCGAGTTGGGACCCACTGGGGACACAACATCACCCACATGGCATTTTTGCCAAAAACATTGAACCTGAAATTAATCATAAGAAGCAATCAAATCCAAATTGACAGACATTATACAAACAAATGGCCTGTGGTTTTCAAATACAAATGCCATGAAGGACCAAAAGGCAAGGGAACTATTCTGAAATCCAAGAGACTGAATAAAAAAGACAGCTAAGTGCCAAGTATGATCTTTGATCAGATCCTGGTTCAAAAAAAAAAAAAAGAAAAAAAAAAGGCTGTAAAAGACCTTTTGGGGACCACTGGGGAAATGAAAATATTGCCTGTATGGTAGACAACAGTGTTGTATCAATGTTCAATTTCCTGAGTGTGAATATCGTATTGTGGTTATGAGAGCGGATGTCCATGCTCTGAGGATTTGCACACTGCCATACTGAAGATAAAGGGTCATGGCGTCTGTACCTGGTTCTTAGATAAACAATGATAGATGATAGATCGACAGATCCATCGATCGATAGATAACAGACAGATAGAGAGATACATGGTATAAACAGGGCACAATGTCAGAAATGGCCCCGTCAGGGTGATCAGTAGATGACTACTGATTGCACTAATCTATTATTCTTGCAAGTCTTTTGCAGGTTTGAATGATTTCAAATTAAAAATTGTGGGGGAAACTGTTTAATATCCACACACAACCATGTGCGAATACACACACACAGGCCATTGACATGCTGTCACAAAGGTGCAGAACCATCTCCCCAGTGGGGAACATTGGGATAACCAAGCATCCCAGTTTGTCTAGGACAAACATTGTTAATAGAGCCCCCTAAAAAGTGCTCCCCCTACTTATGTCAAGGGCGGTTGCCAAAAATGGAAAGAAAACATCACCATCGTCTGACTTCTGTTGTATCAACTTCTATTCATTCATTTCTCAAACATATACTGAGTCTCTAATGGTGTACCAGCAGCTCAGTCAGTATACAATGCTGAGTAAAGTCAACAGGGTTCCTGCCCTCGAGGATGAAACTGATCATCAAAAAAGTCATGCCTGGCCAACTATAACCCACGGGCCAGATCCAGCCTGCTTTTTGATAACTCGTGGGCTAATAGAAAGAAAGAAAGAAAGAAAGAAAGAAAGAAAGAAAGAAAGAAAAAAAGAAAGAGGAAAAAAGTTACATTTTTAAATGGTTGGAAAAAATCAGAAGGAAAATATAATCCTGGGACATATAAAAATTAAATGAAATTCAAACTTCAGTGTCCATCAATAAAGTTTTATTGGCACACTGCAGGACTCTGGCTGTCTCTGGCTGTCTCTGGCTGCGGTCCTGCTCCAACAGCATAATTGAATGGTCATTAACAGACATCATATGGCCCACAAAGCCAAAGATATTTAATGTCTGGCCCTTTGCTGAAAAAGCTTGCCAACCCCTGGTGGAAAGCTGTGTTTTCAGTGTGGTGCCCCTGGTTGCTGGAAGATGAAATAAAGTGATATAAGCATAACAGCACCACTGGTGCCTCGCACTTAACAACATGCTCCACAGATGTGTGTGGGCTATGTGCCTCAGTTCACTCATCTGTAAAATGAAGACAGTAAGAACATCTACCTGGAGTGGTGGTTGCGTGGCTGTAATAAGAAAATGGAGGTCAAACACTTGGCACAGTACCTGCATATAGTAATCACTCAATAAACAGTAACAACTGGCTATTAATGGAGCTGATTGCATCACTGAACTTTCTACTGACAAGCTGATGGTCTCATTTATTGTCTCAATTAACCTGCTTCATGTTTCATGTGGAAATATCTCGAATGTTCAATAGAATACATGGAACGTTTAATCTTACAAACATATGATCTTCTATAATTGGCTATAAAAATTAATAACATGGAAACATTTAATGAAAAGACATTTTTAAAGCCTCTGGCACCCCACCTGGCTCCTCTCTGATCTCATTATCCTCCTCCCTTCCTCAGACCAAAGCAACAACTATCCAGAGACTGGGGCTTATCCTTCTCATATTTTTCTCTCTAGTTTCAGTACAAGTAATTTTGTTTTCTCCACACATCACATTATTGCTTTCCTATGGTGCCAAAGAGGCAAAATGAATGGTCTCATTCTGTTCATGTTCTTCTATGATTTGCTTGTCCCTTGGTTTGTATGGTTGGTCTACCCTGATGTGATCTACCCCTCTCCTCTGCTATATCAGACACCAGCGTATGGGAAACCCCCTACTGAGTCCATCCATTCTTCTGCTGAAGGGGCCATTTGGGGTATCTTCCATTGCTTTGCTCCTATAAATGAATGGCTGTTCTTGTTTGTGTATGTCTACTAACTCACTGATTCTGCACAGCTGCATGGGAAGTACATTGTGATGGTCAGCCCCTTCCTCAGGGAGGCTCTGAAATCTTAAGTTACTTGCTGACGTCTCACAGGCAGGACTCAGGACTGGGTCTTTATTCTCTGCCTTCCCCCAGTCTCACCTCTTTCAAAACACCCTCTTAACAGTTTGAAACAATTTCCCAGTTTTCCAAAGCGGAGGACATGATCGACCCATTTCTGTTCCCAAGATTAAAAGCCATTAGCAGGGACGCCTGGGTGGCTCAGTCAATTGAGCATCTGCCTTCGGCTCAGGTCATGATCCCAGGGTCCTGGGATCGAGCCCCACATCAGGTTTCTTGCTCGGTAGGGAGCCTGCTTCTCCCTCTGCCTGCCTCTTTCTCTCTCTCTCTCTGTCAAATAAATAAATAAAATCTTTCCAAAAAGTAAAAAATAAAAGCCATTAACAAAAAAACAAAAGCATGTTGGCACTTTCAAAGTATATCTGAATTAAGTTTTGCATTCTGTGCCAAGGAGGAAGGCTAGTGAAGGATTTGCAGTACTAATTGATGATAAAAGTAAAAGATTTTTACCCAACAATGACCTTTTCTAAGGGCTGTGTAAACCTGAATGTAACCCATGAATTTTATTCACATCTTCCCTGCTATGTGCCATCAACAGGTAAATCTGTATAACACAGGAACAGGCTATGTTAATGGCTGGCAAGACCTTCCCAAGCCCTACAGGAAGATCACAGATGTTTACTGAGCATGTACTAAGTGCTAGGGAGAGCATTTATTGCCATAAAGTTCTCAATGGTCCTTCACAGGAACTACCATGATTTACATTTTCCTGAGGAGGAATCAGAATCGAAGCCTTAACTGACTTGCCCAACATCACACAGCTAGTAAGTGGCAAAACCAGGAAACAAATTCAAGCCTGTGCTGTCCCAAATCCCAGATTTTCCAAGAAAATCCACACACCTAGGACTGAAATGTCCTATCTCCACTGGACCCCAGGTGTATTTAGTATCTTAAACCAAAATGTTTATCCTAATTTACCCTTAGTGGAAACCTGATGACTTATTCTAAAATATAAAGATAAGGATCATATGGTCCCAGCCAAGGATTTTAATCCATTTTCAAATACAGAAAAGGAATTAAACACAATAAATCAGTTCTCAATAGGGCACGGCTAGAGGATCATTTGTGTGCGTGAAGCTCGGGGTTTTTTTCTGTCCATAACTCAAACCTTTGTTAGGCATTTTCTAAAAACTTCATACAAAGTAACCCTTGGGGGAATCAACCCTTTAAAAAGACAGAAATTGATTTTAATGTGGGGGGGAACACATGGTAATATGGAAATCAGCAATCAAACATGTATGAATGATGATGGGAAAAAAATTGCTTTTACAAGTCTAGGAATCTATCAGGACCCAGACATCTGTCACCTCCTGAACAGACTTTAATTTTAGAGTTTGCTTCCTTTAAAATTCTTTCCCCTTCTCTTCCCATAGTTAGACGGATTTCACATATGCTTGGGATTTCACAAACTCGGTCTTGGTAGATGTGATATCTAAGAATATCTGAAGCCGTTTCCAAGTTGCTGTGGAATAACGCTTGTCTTGTTCTCTGAAATCAAGCCTTTGGGTTTTTCTTACTCCTCGTGGCTACTCTTGTGACGTCAGGTGATTCTCAGCTGCATGTCTGCAGACACGAACTGACCCAACCCTGAGTATCATTTCCAGTGGCATTTAGCGGCTTAGAAATCCTCCAGTGCATCACGTTTCAAACTACAAATGTGCCTATGCATCCGCTGGTGATCTTGTAAAAATGCAGGTTGTGACTCAGTAGGGCTGAAGTCGGACCTGAGACGGCATAGCACCCCAGGTGATGATGGTGTCGGTTGCAGACTGCACCTTGAGTGGGGAAGCTCCAGTGGGCTTTTTATTCTCTCTTTACCCCCTCACCCCACCCCAGATCCATTCTCTGCCCTACAGACTCCAGCACCTGGACACCTTGGCTCTCTGGTTTACAGGTGAGTTGGCCAATGGAAGGTGAGGTTAACGGATTGAGCCAATGAGAAGCAACAGCAGGACATCAGAGTGCCATGTACTTAACATGGAAGAGGACTATGTAGGTGTGATTAAATTAAGAGTCTTGAGGTGGGGAGATTATCCTGGTTTATCTGGGTAGGCCCAATATAATCATTTGGGTCCTTATAAGTGAAATAAGGAGTCGGGAATGTCAGCATCAGATGTGACCAGCTATTTGTGGCTTTGAAGATAGAAGAAGGGGCCAGGAGGCAAAGAGTGTGGGAAGCCTCTAGAAGGTAGAAAAGGTAAGAGAGTGAATTTTCCTTTACAGTCTCCAGAAGGAATGCACCCCTCCAAAAACCTCAGCTGTACTCCAGTGAAACCCATTTCACATTTCTGACCTCCAGAACCGTAAGATAGTGAGTTTGTGGTTTTTTAAGATTTTAAGTAATTTCTGCACCCAATGTGGGGCTCAAACTTGCAACCCTGAGATCAAGTGTCGCATGCTCTACCAACTGAACCAGCGGGTGCCCCAAGTTTGTGTTGTTTTAAGCCACTATGTTTGTGTTAAATTGTTAATGCAGCAATCAGGGATCTGGGGAAGAACAAGACAAAGTCCCTGTCCTCTCAGAACTGACATTCTGGTGGAGAAGACAATGAACCAACAAATAAACAGAGCAGGTAACTGGAGGTAGCGACATGTGCTGTGGCGAACACAAGACACGGGGGACATAACAGAGAGCGTCTTGGGAGGTCTCCACTTTGCTTAGGGTGGCACAGAAGGGTGTTTTTGGGAAGATGACATTTGAACTGAAATAGAAAACGACAAGAAGTCAGCCATGTGAAGATCCGGAGGGAGAGCATCTCAGCAAAGAGGATCAGCACGTGCAAATGTCCCGTTCCTGAAATCCACTTGGCAGATGTCATGAGTACATGACTGTAGGGAGCTCCCGCCATGGACAGAGGCTAGAGAATCACACAGAGCTTCACAGCCAGGGGAGGTACTAACATCCTCCAGGGGAATTTGGTAACACATGGGGGCGCTTGTGGTTGCCACAGGGACTGTGGGCACCACTGACATTTACCAGGTCAGGTCCAGGGATGCAAAATACTCTAAAATATGGAGGAGAAGAGCGACTTGGGTGGCTCAGCCCTTAAGCACCTGCCTTCAGCTCAAGTCATGATCCCAGGGTCCTGGGATGGAGCCCCACATCAGGCTCCCTGCTCGATGCCCAGAAGGAGTCTGCTTCTCCCTCTCCCCCTGCTTGTACGCTCTTGCTCTCTCGCACTTGCTCACTCTCAAATAAATAAAATCTTAAAAAAAGAAATAACTAAGATATGGAAGATATGCAGGGAAGATATGCAGGGAAGTTCTGTCCACTCCAGAAGCCCAGTAAGGAACTGGGATTTGATTCTGAGCATGATACAAAGCCACTGGAGAGCAGAGGACTATTGGAATCCAAAGCGTGTGTTTAACATACCCCTCTGTGGGTCTGACTTGAGCTGAGGGGGTTAGAAAAAGAAAGAAAATCTGAAGCCATTCTCAACCCAGCTGCTGGGACAATTAAGACCAGTCCCACGTGGCGGCTGATGTAGAGACCTGAAGCTAAGAACGCATTTCCCGAGCTGGTCTCCTCTTTCCCCCACCCTGAGAATTATAATCACAGCAAGACCAAAACCACAACTCCCAGCCCAGACAGATGTATCCCGCACACACCTACAGAAGAGTAGTTGACAGAAAGCGATCCTGGTGACTCGGGAATTCCAGCCACCTCAGTCAGTTGTAGAGAATTCAGTATCTTTATTCCCCTGGAGGTGGGGGAAAGATAAAATAAAATAAATTAGAAAAACAGAGGTTTATTCCTAACCTCAAAACAAGACAGATCCAGAACTAAATAGAAAAAATGTCGGGGTGCCTGGGTGGCTCAGTGGGTTAAGCCTCTGCCTTCAGCTCAGGTCATGATCTCAGGGTCCTGGGATTGAGCCCCGCATCGGGCTCTCTGCTCAGTGGGGAGCCTGCGTCCCCCCTTTCTCTGCCTGCCTCTCTGCCTCCTTGTGATCTCTCTCTCTCTCTCTGTATCAAATAAATAAATAAAATCTTTTTAAAAAAAAAAGTCAAGCGAAATGAAGAGTTCACAAAAAGGCATAAAAATGCTCAGCCTCACTTTCGTGAGAAATGCAATCAGAGTTACATCGAGCTATGATTTTTTTACCCACCAGGCGTCAAGGTGCAGGTTTGACAAATGCCAAGCAGATGAAAGTGTGAGGCAACAGGCTGCTAGGGATAAAGCAGGTTCAGCCTCACTAGAGGACAATTCAGCATTACCTATCCTAGTAAGAAGTGTAAGACCCCCTGGAACCAGCACTTACGGTAGGACATGTGTTCAAAGTTGCTCACTGTCCTTGGGGTATGATGGGAAACTCTCTGTGGGAGAAAGGCGTGGAGGGCTATTTCCCTGTGTGCTCTACTGAACCTTTTTTTTTTTTAAAGATTTTATTTACTTATTTGACAGAGAGAGATCACAAGTAGGCGGAGAGAGGGGTAAGCAGGCTCCCCACTGAGCAGAGTGCCCAATGCGGGGCTCAATCCCAGGACCCTGGGATCATGCCCTGAGCCGAAGGCAGAGGCTTTAACCCACTGAGCCACCCAGGCGCCCCTCTACTGAACCTTTTACATTTTGTTCTAAGTGAATGTATTACCGATTCAAAAATACACAAAATTCCAAAATTCAGAAGGGCCCTAAGCCTCAGGAGGGGAACCCTATAAAAACAAAGCCATGTTGGCAAATGGATGCAGAGTTTCGGTTGGGACAATGATAAGCTTCTGGAGATGGACGGTGGTCACTGCCATACAACAATGTGAATGCATGTGAGGCCACTGCACTGTCCACTTAAAGATAGTTAAAATGGTCAATTTTATGTTTTGTGTATTTTACTATGATAGAGTTAGTTTGAAAACAAAACAAGCACACGAGACTGAATCATGAGGCCACATTCAAATGCCATCATTTCCAAGACTCAACCACACTGATGAAACTCAGGGGCTCAGACCACCTGAATTCTCCATGAATAGTCCTGATTGAATATAATGTCATCATTCTTAATAAAGGAACTTTGTTAATTATAAAGCTAAACTGCAATTTTTAAAAGTTTTTTATTTATTTAAGTTATCTCCACACCCAACATGGGGCTCAAGCTCAACGACCCTGAAATCAAGGGTCACATGCTCCTTGGACTGAGCCAGCCAGGCGCCCTAACTAAATGACGATTTAACTTTGCTTTGTGAGAGTCTACAAAAACGCAATGCAGGAGAAAAAAATCCTTTGCCCCAACGACATGAATTTGATTTCTCCCTTAAAAAATGTGATGTTGTTGATGATTACAGAGTGAAATGGCTCATTCCAAACCATAATGTACACTCTATTATACGAGGAAGTCCCAGCAAAACTGGCCTAGATTACCGAAAATAGTGACTTTAGACATCAAGAACTGAACAGTTAAAAATGCAGTGGATAGATACACAGAGAATGGAAACACTAAAACATGTAAATATGTACTCCATTTTGTTGCAAAAATGTGTCCCAAAAGTGCTAGAAAGGCCATTCATATGAATCACAATACAGAGAATTATTCTCCTTTGTTCAGTGATGGAGATGCAAGAGTTGAACAGAGAAACAGCTATTGCTTGCAAGTTCATTTTTAGAAAGAGATACACACACACACACACACACACACACACACACACACACGTTTCCCCACTGGTCAGGAGGAAGCTCAAGCGACCTCCACCACTGAATTCTAATTCCCTCTAATCCACTCCTATGTAACTTTCACTTGACATTAACAACCTGGACACTGTCTACTCCAGTTCAGTTAGAACTACCTGCCTCCCTTCAATTAGACCCAGCGCCTCGAAAGTAGGAACAGTTCTGTTCATCCATTCCTCGGGGACTAGCCCCTTGGGGTGTGGGTTTCATCTTTGCTGAATGGAAGAGAATCTGAAGCCCAAATCCCTGCCAGTCCAGTATAACTACAGTCTTATCAGGTAGCGAGGACTTCGAGTCTGCAATCCCTTTGTGCATACGCTGCCAGCAGGCTTTATCGGGCAGTATCACTTTCTCACAACCTTCATTTTAGAAGCGGTATTTTATATCATGATGTCACTTCAGGATTTCTCAATTGTCTGACCTCAAATGACATGAGTATCAACTCGTTGGTAACTGCTGCTATTGATAAAAGAGCAATCTCTATTTTGGACTCATTATCATTTTGCAAATTCAGTTCTTTGGAAGCATCGCCAGCTCCTGGGCGGGAAATGGCACCTGCAGTGAAGCCATTCACTCGAGGTCCTGACGGTCCCTTTGTGTGGCCTCTCCCAGAGCCAAAGCGAACGGCTGCATACAAAGCATACATGTAGCGGTGCCCAACAATGAGTAGGGACTTTCTTCAGAAACTTTCTCACTGACAAGATGACCAAGTCCATCCAACCCTCAGTTCTCCATCCACCCCTCAGTTCTCCATCCACAATTGATTGGTTACGGGAATTCCCGCTTTGTCTCTAATCTGCACATTTTCTTGGGGCTTTCCTCGTGCATAGGAACGAAGAACGTTCCTTGTGCGTAGAGCTGGAAGGCTCTTTCACAACACGTAAAGATATTGCCGATGCCTTCTCAAGCATGTATGGCCCAGGATCTCAAGAAGGATTATGGGGAATGAGGCATCTCCAGGCTGGCGGCGCACCCAGCACCGTCTCTGGAACCCCAGAGGGTCACCAGCACAGCAGCACAGAGGCCCTCCATCTGTGGAAGGTTACGTGCCCCTGGGAGAGACAACGAAGCCCCTCCTCATAATCCTCATCATTTGGAAGTGGTTGTCTGATCTCTGCCTTTCCTGCTGTGTCTGAGCAGCCCGCATCTTCAAGCACTTTCTGCATCCCAGTGGGAATCTCTGCCTTCTGACCTGTGCAAGGCCCAGCTCCCACTAGGACGTCACCCCTGGGAGGGTGGCCACCATGTCTGTGCCAGTCACCGCTCAGCCCGAGTCTAGCACAGGGGCAGCGTCTGGCATTGCCCAGGGGCTCCCTATTTTGAATGGCTAGAGGTCTGGTCACACGGGTGAAACCAGCTAAACCTGACGGATACGTGTTGAGTAACTCAGCCGAGACTGAGAGGACAATATTTCACAGTGTAAATAAGTAATATGAATCTCTTCTTAGATTTACAACAGAGAACTGAGAACTACCCATTGTGTTCCTTATAAAATGATTTCTTTCTGCCAAAGTTCACGTGGCGCTGTCAGAAGCAGCAAATGGCCTTGTTTACTTGTCGCCTAAACTTCAAGGGACGAGACAGTGTCCTGTGGTACACAATTTACGAGCCTCTTCTATCGGGTACCATTTACGTTGTTTGTATGTTTCCTGATCGTGTCCTGTATGTTTTATACACATACTTTCTATTCGTTACTTACTCCTAAGTTCTTGCAAATAGCATCCCCTGCCTGTCTCCCAAAGCTAGTCAGAGTGGGCACTGAATGAATGCCTGAGGAACTGACTCATATATTCTGTACTCCCAGATACCTTTCCAGGTAAGAGATGCTAAATGTCAGCATTTGGCTAGTGGAAGAGGTTGAGTGACCTATCATCCCGGTTTTTCCTGGACATTTCCAACGAAGTAAATGACTAATGCCATAAAATAAGAAAATGGTTTTATTCCTAATTTTTAGTTCCCATACAGTTTACAAATACACGTTTACTCTGATAATACGGCTTTGCAACTAGCAATGCAACTGAACTAACACCCATAAATACAGGTGGGGAGACAATTAACATCCACTAATGTTTCTCTACATAAACTATTCCTTTCATGTCATTTTTTTAAAAAAACAATTGCAAACAGACTACATAATACATGGGCAAAAAGGCAATTAAGTGAATCTCTCGAAACACTAAATGTATAATAAACAGTGCATATTATCAACATTTACATGATTCACATCAAAATGATGACATCCTAAAACGTATTCCTTTTAAAGGATAGATTTATCAATAAAATATTACATATCTTTTAATACTCTGGTACAATACTTCATATACTGCAGGAAAATTAAATGTAGGTCTAGTCATCAGCTTAATAAAGGATCCTTTTCCATTAGCTTTTATTAATAAAAGAATCACAATTATGTCATAAATAAACAGGCAAATTATTAATTACATGATTTGAGGTTTAGGATGAAAACTTGTAAAAATTAGTTTGATATACAGTAAAGTTATACAACACACTAAAACCAACTGTTTAATATTTTTGCCTTGTGTGAACTGCCCATACTGAAAAAAGAACAAACTTTTCAATGATAGAAGAAACAATAAACTGTATTTTCAGGAGGAAGAGGGAGAAAGGTTTCAACAACATTAAGGGCTATTACAGAGTCTAATAAAGGCATTATGAAATCAGGGAGGCCATGTGCTTGCTATATAAAACTTTATTCCCCCAACAACATACAGAAAACAGAAACTGCACTGGGTGTGTCCTTATGTCTACAGTCTAAGTTCCCCTCATGGATTAATAAGCTACAACAAAACACTTCACAATTGCATACCTTTCCACATTCCCCCAAACTAGAAATAACCCAGGATGTTATATTAGTTCTTCAGATCCCCAGTAAAGGTACCCCTAAAAATAATCTTGATAATCTTCTTGGCTGTTCCAAAGCAACTGGGCTCCATAAAGAATGTACAAACACCAAGAAAGTCGGACGGCAATTTTCTCATGCCCATTTTGCCACCTCTGAAAAGTCACTGATTCAATGGGAGAGACGACCATGATTTTCAAGAGGGTCACCCACTGGAGGTGAGGTGTCTTTATATATATATATATATTTTTTTTTTTTTTTTAAAAAAAGCTCTTAGGACTCTGAAATTTGGCTTTTTTTAAAAAAGAAACCCCAATACCATGTGTCAGATAATTTCTTCACCCCAAATACAAAAACCCTATGAATATCATTTTAAAATACTCAACCAGCTACAGGATATTGTGCAAATTTAATGTCTACCAGCAATCCAGGAGCAGACTTCATCCCTGTATCTATCACACCTACTTGCCAGGTAACCTGATCAACCTATTCAAGTTCTGACCGCGCAGGCCCCACACCTCTGACCTCCTCACAAACCACCTCTTTGGAACTTCCATTTCCACAACTTTTAACACCTGCACCTCCAGCTCCCCACATTTTCATCGCCCCTCTCCCCGATTCCATCTCGTGGAGAGGAATCTCATCTGAGAACCTGCAATCCCCTTTTCATCGGACACATGACAAACCTGAGCAACCTAGGGGCTACAATAATCTTGTGTTGGCAGAGGTTTACATCGAACATGATAGCTGGCTGACTTCGTGGAGGGAAATCTAAATGAAATCAATGTCCTGTAACAAGCAAAGCTAGCCTAGATCAGGCGATTCTGTTCTGAGCACGGAACAACTCCATCTTAAGCTACAGGCGGAGACATTAATACAGCAGGTAAATTTGTACAATCGAACCCTTGTATGCTGGTGAAAGACTTTGCCCTCAAAGTCCAGAGTCTCAACTATAGCACAAAATCAAGGCAAAGGAGGAGAATTCAATGCGACAATGCAATAAAAGGAGTAGGATTCAAGACCCTTGTTGCAAATACTGAACTGGAATCTCTTGCTTTACAGGCTTGACAAGAAGACAGTAGTCACTGACATTCCCCTTAGAAGGTGATTACCTTTGGGCCACACCAGTGTTCTAAAGCCATTCTAGGTTCACTGGTTTGGGGGGGGGTGTTGGGGGGGGCGTCAATGTGCATTTTGTCTGTGAAAATGGCGGCGGAGGCAGTTTCCAAACTACCTCAAGACTTCACGGGAGGTAAAGACCTCAGAACCGAAGCACTTGAGGGGCTGGACCGGTCAGGAGCCAAAGCAAGAAGACTGTGCAAGGAGACCGTAACCTAATGGCCAAGCCGCCATGGCACTTTACCATCTTTACAAAGTCAACCAGTGATTCTTTCACTGAAACACACTCACCGAAGGATGATTCCACACACAGGGCAAAGAGGATGTCTTTGGAGAAGGCACTTCAGGTAGAACGGTAGCAAATCCTACTGCTTGACTAGAACAAAAATGAGCCACTGCTAATTCAGTCAGAGGGGCGGCGGCGGCGGACTGAACCCACGCGCGGGGAGGAAGCACCACCTGCGCCGCCGCGCCGCCCTCCGCCGGAGCCTCGGGGTGGGGGTTCTGCGTTCAGATGCCCTGCCCCCTCAACACAGCCCTCCTTAGGGACCAGTTTCCCAAAGTGCTGGTTCAGAAAATATGCTCAGAGCCAGCAGAAGTGGAAGCTTCTAAAAGGCCCTCTATTTGTCAGTCTGACTTCCAGCTTACACCAGCAATCGCAAGCAGCTTCCACTTCCCAAGGTCATGAGCAGCTTCTCCTTCTAACCATTGCTGTTCTCGTGTCGCACTGCTTCTGACAGCCCATTACTCTGGGGGCCCCCGTGGATCACACCTCTCCACTCCATCCCCTGGTGCCATCCCCCTTCCCGAATCTGGGCTGGCCCTGGGATGCTTTAATCACGAGAGGGCAGTGGAAGTTCTGGGTTGAAGTCTTAAGCAGGCCCGGCCATTACTGCTTGATACCCTTGGGAGTACTGAGCGGCCATGTAGGCGGCCGGCTACCCTGCTGGCGAGGCCACTTGGAGCCATCGCACGCAGAAGAAAAGGCCAGGGGCCTGCAGAGAGAAGCCCACCCACCCCTGACCACACGGGCAACACCAGTGAGAGGACAGGTACAGGTCAGCGGAACCCAGCCCAGACTGAGAACAGGGAGGAGGCAAACAAGAGAAGTATTGTTTCAGCCGCTGCGTTTTGGGGTGGTTTGTCACCAACAACGATAACCACGACACTGGTTAGGTATCCACACATGCGCTTCCCCGCCCCCCCCCCCAAATACGAGACAATGACTCAAATGAAAAGAAAACGTGACAAACATTTTCCCACCACATCCTTCTCAGCCTGGTCATCTGCTAAGAAGAAAACACATCTTTTCTCCCAAGTTTCCATGATTCTTTTTTCCCATGATTTTTTAATGGCAATGCAAAGGTAGATAGTCGACTTCTGACAGTCTGGGGCCACTGGCTTAATTATCATTTAGCCAAAAAAAGAGGCCATCAAATGAATTACCCACTACTGGATAAGCAATGATAAATGAAACTGTTCTCAATCCCACAGGATGTTGTCACCTTTTCCAAAACGTTTTTCCTCTTATAAAAGCCCTGCCATCCCTCACGAAGAGAAAAATAATTGAATTTTTAAGGTCATAAAAAGAAAAGAAAAGAAAATGCCAATAAGTAGAATTTGAATCACCATCATCATTAAAATATAGAACACAATTAACGGCTTCCTCAATTTAAAATAAAATTCTATAAAATATAACACTGTCTACATTGTAGAGATGATTTCTTCTTATCTGAGGAAATGAGTAATTGGTAATCAGGTATTGTCGAGTTAGAATATAGTGGTCTTTAAATAGTTCTGAATTTTGCTTATCCAAAGGTAGTCAACCACAACACAAGCCTTCCAAATTCAAATTCATTCTTCGCATGTACTTTCTTTCATCTGTTCTTGATCTTTTCAGGGAGAGGGTAAAGGTCCACATCTGGGGAAGAAATAAGCTAGAATTTTTAAGGAGCACACATCTAAAAGTTTCTCAAGGCATTAAACCATTTTTCAAGCACATTGAAATCTTTTAAATGTACTACCCATTGAGATGGGAATTTCAACTTGCAACATTGAAACTATGAGTTTCCAACAACCCTCACAACCTGGGTGGCTGTCTACAGAGGTGACTGAGGGAGGAGACGTACAAGGGAGAGGAGATCCCAGAGACAGTGCTGGAAGGTGAGAGGGGTATAGGCCCGGGGAGGCCAAAGCCCAGTCACACAGCCAGTCAGGGGCCAAAGCGGATGAGAACTCGGGCATCCTGACGCCGACCCTCCAGAGCTGTCCCCTGCTTCCCGGGCCCCCAAAGACTGTCTCCCCGCACAGCTTGGGTCAACTGATTCTAATACAAATGGAAGGTACAGTGACCCCTGCCCTTCCTCACCCACATCAACCGTCTCTCTGCCCCTCACAGAATTAATTCCGAATTTGGTTTCAATCCTTAATGAACTCAAAAATAAATCCAGCTTGGGAAAAAGGAGCTTAGGAAGAGAAAAAAGAGGCTGGTTTGTAAAACTTCGTTGTGGTGCCCCTCGCTAGAACACTCACAAATTATCTGCCTGTTAAAAACTCCACCAATGAGGGGCGCCTGGGTGGCTCAGTGGGTTAAGCCTCTGCCTTCGGCTCAGACATGATCCCAGGGTGCTGGGATCGAGCCCCGCATCAGGCTCTCTGCTCAGCGGGGAGCCTGCTTCCTCCTCTCTCTCTGCCTGCTTCTCTGCCTACTTGTGATCTCTCTCTCTATCCAATAAATAAATAAAATCTTTAAAAAAAAAAAAAAAAACCACCAATGACATAAACCACCGGGAGCACGTCCATGTAAATACCTGTGTCTGTGCTGAAGTCTTGCTGGGTGTTCTCATCTGAAACTTTTCTGCTGCTGCATCAGACCCACATTTTCATAGACTCTAGCATTATCTTCTCTCATTCTGAAAAGAAAAAAAAAAGAAAGAAAACATGAATAAAAGCGCTGACTACGCTAAGCGCGCACAGTATTTATAAAGCACATAATCTATTCTTTGGGAGACCCGAGACGGTACAGACACAGGCCCCAGGAGCTAACGCTCTAGGACAGGCTGTGAGACACGAACATACAAAAGCAAGCTAACAGTAGAGTAAGAATCTTGAGCCCCTGTGTTCTCTGGGGTTGGAGGAAAGCGAGCCGTTTTTCTGGCAGGCAGAGCAAAGGAGGCCTATACGATGAGGACTTTGAGTAAGGCCTTCAAGCAGGGTAAAATGTGAGCACATAGAAAGGACCGGTATTCATTTCAAGCAGAGGGATCCTAACAGGCAAGAGGTCCAAGGAAGGAAAGAGCAGGGGCAGTGAGGCCCACAGACCCACGGAACCCTGAATCCCGCTACATGAAGGGGAACAGTGAGGGTGAAGCTCATGGTGGTGTAGGGCCCGGGGATGGAGGGCCAATGCACCAGAGGCCAGACTCCATTCTACTGAGCAGAATGGAGATCAGAGCAGTCCCTGGGGGACAGAGGACCCAGCAGCCATATATGCCAACCTGAGAGGGACAAGAAGGGGCTTGGAGTCCGAGGTATAAGGAACACGATGGGAGTGGAGAGGCAGAGAATGTGTCACGTGGAGAGGCCACTGGCAGTAAGGGAGCGGTCATAGTTCCTGCGCTGTGCCAATATTCAGGGAAAGATCTCTGGCCAGGACTCAGAGCCCTGATGAGCTTGGCGCCACGGCACATGACAGCAGACTACAATTTAAAATATCAACTTTCCCGATCAGTCCACGGGGAAAGCAAAAAGCAGGCAGAAGAGGCAACTTGGAGGAGAGAATACTTTTGCTGTATAATTTCATTTCAATGTTAACTAGAAGCCAAATGTAAATACAAGTCTCATATTTGCTATCTAAAATGTGTATATAGAGTATTAAAGTCAGCAGGGGTTTAAAAATCCACATCAGAAGCAAACAGAGATAAGACTCTTGGGCAAAAATAAAAAGTAAATGTTATACCACAGACTACCTTAGAATATATAGAAAAACAATAATTTAAGACTGCCGTTCACATAATCGATTTAACAAATGTTTTCCTAACACATATTTTAGCTTAAACAAGGGGTTGGCAAAGTTTTTCTGTCTCAGTCTCTGGCATATAATATTCTCTGTGCTGCCTTTTTTTTTTTCTTTTTAAATATAACACCTTAAAAACCTTTCGTGAGCTGTACAAAAATAGGCATGGCCAGAATTTGGCCTGAGGCCTCCAGTTCGTGGACTCTTGGTTTAAAGGCTCAAAGAAGATTTTTGTTCTCTACTGACAGGAAAATTAGCAGATCATGATGGTGTTGAGACATTAATGGTCAAGTTACTTACTTTTATTTAGCATAGAGTCTTAAAACAACCAAAGGGGCGTTACCTACCTTTGTTGTCTATCATTAACAAGAGAAATCATCCCCACCCCGTAAAAAGGAAAATTAGATTCTTCTTAGAGAACCACCACTGGATAGACTGATAACCTCACATAATCATAGTTAGTGTACCAATCAGCCTTTGGTTTAGGTAAATTAAAATTTAGTTTAGAAAGCCACTGACGCACTTGTTAATCAGCAGGGTAACAATAATGACAGGCATGTGTTGCAAAGACCTGCTGGTTTTTAAGCTTTTCTATAGGACTGTGTTCGGATAGAAAGAATTTCCTTCATTACTACTTACTCTGCACAAGATGGTGTTGGGGTACAAGGCGGGAGGGGACTCTGATCTCCACTTGTCTGGTCCGTTAGAGAATACTTAATATTTGTATATTCATGCCCTTTCCTCTTGCTTTTCTGAAAGGTGAAGATTGCATATATGAGGAAATGGACTTTTTTAAAGGGAAAAAGAAGCAAAGAGGCATTGTACCAAAGACAGACGGACAGACAGGCAGACAGAAAGGTTGGACCCCGAATAATGACACACTGATCAAATGTTAGGGAATTCACCTCAACATAAGTAACACCATACAAGTGAAAAGTACTTTTGAACCATATAATTCAAAAGCACAGAGTCATGCATTAACAACTTACTATATTAAACCAAATACATCTATTTCTGAGCTAAGAGAGAATTCTCACTTTCTTCGCCACATTAACATCTAATCATTTCATAGTTCACTTGCAACACATTTAATGATTCTCAGATAAACAGTTGGGAAAAGAGTTCCAGAAGTTAAGTTCACCCCGTGTAAAAATGGCCTACAGGTACAGAAGATGGTAGCACTTTACTGTATCCTCCCCACCTCCCACCTCCATCCCAGAAAAGACCCTAGCATCTTTAAAACTTCATTTTTGGCTCTAATGATACTCTTGGGGGGAAAAAAAAAATTGGCAAGGAAAACCAGTAGAATATAATCTCATTACAGATGCAGAGTGAACTATATTTGGTAGGAGTCCCGGTTACACAATTTATCACTCTTCACTCCTAAGTTCACCTAAAAACAACCAATTCTGAAAACTGAACCCACCAATCATCATTATATAATGGTGCCTTCATTCAGTGATTATTCAAGAAAACCAGCAAATATCAGAAAGGGTATCCACATCAGATACTGACACAGAGCGGGGACTTCCACTCGCCGCTGGGGAGAGGCTGAATTGGTGCACTATTGGTCCGAACTCGCGGGACTGACCAGTTGGTATCCAGTAATAACAAAACTATATTCGACAACCTTAAACATTTGCTTCTTGAGAAACTCATACACAGAAGCCTAAAAGGGCTATAAAAGGATGTCCAGTAACATGTTATTCTTTTTTTTTTTTAAGATTTTATTTATTTATTTGACAGAGAGAGAGAGAGAGATCACAAGTAGGCAGAGAGGCAGGCAGAGAGAGGAAGGGAAGCAGGTGCCCGACATGTTATTCTTAATAATGTCGACACCAAGAGAATAAATCGATATGATGTATTCATACCATGAAATAATATGCAACAGTGAAGAGAAAGAACAAAAAGACAGACTGTGTGGGGCGCCTGGGTGGCTCAGTGGGTTAAGCCTCTGCCTTCGGCTCAGGTCATGATCTCAAGGTCCTGGGATCGAGCCCCGCATCGGGCTCTCTGCTCAGCAGGGAGCCTGCTTCCCCCCCCCTCTCTGCCGGCTGCCCTGCCTACTTGTGATCTCTCTTTCTCTGTGTCAAATAAAGTCTTTAAAAAAAAGAGAGAGAGAGAGAGAGAGATACTGTGTGTTTATCAAAACAGTTTTCATAATCAATGTTAAGTGGAAAAACACAAATTACAAAACAATAAAACAGTATGATAACCATCTGGCTGAACATTCTAAACATATAAAACAGTGTTATCTATTGTGTGTAGATTATTGGTATTTGTATTTTAAAAAGAGACTGGAAGCAGGGGTACCTGGGTGGCTCAGTTGGTTGAGCACCTGACTGCAAACTTAGTTATTGCCCTGTAGTTTCAGGGGTAGAAATGAGGGGTGCACTTGGGCTGACAGCTGTGCCTGCCATATTCGATTGCTGTTATAAAAGGAAAAAAGAGGGGTGCCTGGCTGGCTCACTCAGAAGAGTGTGTGACTCTTGATCTTGAGGTTGTGAGTTGGAGCCCCAGGTAGGGTGTAGAGATTACTTTAATAATAAAAAATAAATGGGAAAAAACTTGGAAGAAATGTGACAAAACAAAATGTTCAATTACAGGTGTAAGTACTATTATTTTAAGTTTTTTTTTTCCAAAATGAAACATAAGGGGTGCCTGGGTGGCTCAGTCGGCTAAGCAACTGCCTTTGGCTCAGGTCATGATCTCAGGATCCTGGGTTTGAGCCCTGCATCAGGCTCCCTGCTCAGCGGAGAGTCTGCGTCTCCCTCTGCCGACTGGGCCTGCCGTTCCCCCTGCTTGTGCTCTCTCTCTCTCTCTGACAAATAAATAAATAAAATCCTCAAAAATAAAAAATAAAAATAAATAAATAAACAAAATGAAACATAAAACAAATTTAAACCCACTGGTGAAGGTTCTTCTTCTCCTTCCTCAAAACTCACCCTAAAACATCAAATAAAAAGCAGAAAATCTTATTTCGCATACAACAAGAGTTGTTACGACTCCAACCTATAAACTATAAAGCAACCATATGTGAATATGGGACCAAAATAAAAAGGAAGCCGCACAGCCTAAGAGATTTGCTGTCTGACTCTTCACAGAAAAAGCTTGACATTAACAGGCCCCTAGCTGCTTGCTGTCTGTCCGCTCCCTCGTGTGGTCTGCAACCGTGTAGAAAAGGAAACGTCCTAAAGGACAACTGGGTGACAAGATGCAAAGTGCTGGGGACCTTGGATGACCCCGTGGAGTTGAGATGCCCACTTCCTTCCCAAATGGACTGCCAACTTGGATTTTTATGTTAGAAGAGAAATGAGCTTCTGTCCTGTTGAAGCCACTATTAATTAGACTGTAAAAGCAGCCCAACCTGTTTGTTACCTGACCAAGCAGCCGTCATGGAACTTACAGTCTAGGAAAGAAGTTACAAAAAAGAAATCCAAGGAGAAAATGTCTTGTTTACACAGTATTTTAATGTTTTGAACAACTGAGGGGTTGTTGTTTTTTTTAAAGATTTTATTTATTTATTTATTTATTTATTTGACAAACAGAGATCACAGGCAGAGAGGCAGGCAGAGAGAGAGAGGAAGGGAAGCAGACTCCCTGCTGAGCAGAGAGCCTGATGTGGGGCTCTATACCAGGACCCTGAGATCATGACCTGAGCCGAAGGCAGAGGCTTTAACCCACTGAGCCACGCATGCGTTCCTGAACAACTGTTTTTAAAAATTGAAAGACCTCTGGATGCCTGGGTGGCTCAGTGGGTTAAGCTGCTGCCTCCGGCTCAGGTCATGATCCCAGGGTGCTGGGATCGAGTCCCGCGATCGAGTCCCGCATCGGGCTCCTTGCTCAGCAGAGAGCCTGCCTCTCTCTCTGATTCTGCCTGCCTCTCTGCCTACTTGTGTGCTTTCTCTCTCTCTTTCTGACAAATAAATAAATAAAATCTTTAAAAAAAAAAAAATTGAAAGGCCTCAAAAAGCAGCCACAGATTCTTAGTGCTGAAATACTGACTCCCACAAAAAATGAGTCTTTAAAAGACAGAATTTAAAATGAAATATTAAGGGGCACCTGGGTGGCTCAGTGGGTTAGGGCCTCTGCTTTCGGCTCAGGTCATGATCTCAGGGTCCTGGGATTGAGCCCTGCATCGGGCTCTCTGCTCAGCGGGGAACCTGCTTCCCCCTCTCTCTGCCTGCCTCTCTGCCTACTTGTGATCTCTGCCTCTGTCAAATAAATAAAAATCTTAAAAAAAAAAAAAAAAAAAAAAGAAATATTAAGTGGAAGACCTGGCAGAGAATATCACTTATTTTAAAACTCGATCTGGACAGTTGGGCATCTGACTGTTGGTCTCAGTTCAGGTCTTAATCTCAGGGTTGTGAGTTCACGCCCTGTGTTGGGATCCACACTGGTGTGGAGCCTTATTAAAATAACTTAAAAAAAAAAAAACCACCTTATTCTGAGTTGAAAAATCCTAACTCTATTTTTTTAAAGAAATACACAATCAGTAAGTTGAAGTATGAGCTTGCTTCCTACTCAACACTTTTCTAAATCGTGGTAAAAGAAAAACAGACAACATGAGATACAGGCTCCTGACAAAATTCTGAGTGCACAATGCAATACTGTCAGGTATACGCTATTGTTATGCATCAGATCTCTAGAACTTTTCATCTTAGATCACTGAAAGTCTATACCCACTAAACAGCAACCTCTGTTTCTCCCTCCCTACTAAATACTTTCTTGAAAAAAATCAGTATTTTTACATATAGTGATTACAAAAGAATTTTCTAATGGGGAATACTTAATACAAATGGGACAGGAATTATTTCAGTCAATTAAGTTGCTCAAGGAAAAGCATAAAAATACGGGAGTTTCTCTGCTTATTTAGAAAGAACAAGAAATAAAACTGATCCACAAATCAGATGAGTTCATTTCTCAGGACTGTGACAGCCCAGGCTGTCCGTATAGAACAAGAAAAAAATCTCAGGGGATAGAGATTCTTTTGATTTAGGGGAGGGGTGTAGAGGGAGATTTGTTACGGAGCCCTAAAATAATGGTCTGAAATTGACCTATCCTTCCCCTGAATTCAAGGACATAGCAGAGTTACCAAACCTTTTGTAATATTTATACTAAATCTTACAGCCTTGCCAGCTGACACACAGTCAAGGTTGAAAGGAGGGTCCAACCACAAGTCCTGAAAATCATCTGGCATTAAATATCTTGCCATGTGAAATTAACTGCAGTCCATTCTTAAACTTTAATTTACAAAAAAAGCTTCAGGTGCCTGGCTGGCTCCGTCAGTAGAGCATGCGACTCTTGATCTCAGGGTCGTGAGTCCGAGCCCCATGTTGAGCAGAGAGATTACTTAAAAAAAAAAAAAATTAAGACTACAAAATAAAGCATATATTAATTTTTTTTAAAAGCCCAAAAGCCAAGAGCAGGAGGAAAAGGGACAAATGAAAATCCTCTTGGGGCATCTGGGTAGCTCAGTCTGTTAAGTGCCCAACTCTTGATTTTGGCTCAGGTCATGATCTCAGGGTTGTCACCCATTCTGACATGAATGAATGAATGAATGAATGAATGAATGAATGAGAAGGGAAAGCTCCTCCTTAGAGAAGGCTCCCAACTAATAAATGAAAAGGGACTTATGGAAGTAGGAAACCACCACTGGGCAGATATCGTAGGAGTAAATTTTCCAGGCAATAGTGAGTACATGCAAAATTACTGGGCAAAAAGAATGATGGAAAGCAGGTTATTTATATAGTCTCAAACATCTTCCTATAAGATACTACGTAAAAAGGAGGAAATCGGGGCACCTGGGTGGCTCAGTTGTTAAGCATCTGCCTTCAGCTCAGGTCATGATCCCAGAGTCCTGGGATCGAGCCCCATATCAGGCTCTCTGCTCCGAGGGGAGCCTGCTTCTCCCTCTCCCCGCCGCCTGCCACTCCCCTACTTGTGCTTGCTCTATCAAATAAATAAATCTTTAAAAAAAAATAAATAAATGAAATAAAGTAAAATAAAAAGGGGGAAATCGTCACTGCCCAGTGGAGAAACCTGACAGACAACACCTTCAACAAGTGATCAAAGAGAACACTGCCAGCCGTGAAACGTGTCAACAGAGGTGCTCCTGACGGGAGGTATCAGGACGGAACATGGCTTCTATGACAGGCCTGTCAAAAACGCATGACCTGAATCTAATCAAGAGAGCACATCAGACAAATCCAAATTGAGGGGTATTCCATCAAATAACTGGCCTGAACCGTTCAAAAATGGCAAGGGCGAGGAAGATGAAGACCGAGAAACTGTCCCAGAGGAAAGGAAAGCTATGTGACAAGCAAATGCGCCAGGGGACCCTGGACCACAGAAAGACAGGAGGACGACAAACTGGAAAATTTGATATGGTCTGCGGACTAGAAAACCGTGCTGTATCAATGCTAACTTCACAATGGTTAGGTGGAAGAATGTCTTCATTTCCAGGACACACACATTAGAGCATTAAGAGGCAGGGGCGCAAAAAGGTTGACAACTTACGAGCATTTCCTTTTTAGAAGCACACGTTGTAGATATAGAGAGAAAATACAAATGAATGATAAAGTGTGTTGAAATGTTAACAGGGTGAAGGGAATTCCATGCACTGTTTTTGCAAATTAAAAAAACAAAATCTTAATACTGTAAATGGAAGTTAATAAAGAAATCTACTTTCAAGTAAATGGCAGAGTGTGGGAAGAACCCTTTATAAAAACTTGAGAATTTTCTCAAACTCCCATCACTTGCACCTTCTCTTGGACGCCCACCTGTTTCTGCTTTGCCTCCTCCCAGTGCCGCTGCTACTTCCTGCTTCCATCCCCAGGCTCACCACCCCGATGCTGGTCGTTTTTCATCTACCCTCTTTCGAAAATTCCTTCAGTCCCGAAGGTCCTTAACTCTTCAGAATTGTGGAAATGATGGTATTGAAAAGAATAATCAATGATCCTAAGTAAGTTTCATTCCTTTGCTTAATTTAAAACTCAGGCCGCCTCACTGTTTCTTAAGGCTACTGCTTAAGCTTTCTATCAGATGACGGTACCTCTTACCAAAATGGCAGTGATAAAGATATTCTTAAAGGAGCTCCTAAATCCGAATCACAGCTTGAGATTTAGGGTCAGAGAGACTGTATATGGTAATGAGAACACCTGAACTGCTATCAAGGAAGGGAGGGGTAAGCCCTTAAGTCACCAAAACAAGGATAAATGAAGCTTCTGAATGAAATAAAAGGAGCTTTCTTCAAATAAATAAATAAATAAATAAATAAAAGACAGCTTTTTCCCCAGCTTTTCTAAACAAGATTACATAATATGCCTCAAGATATTCCTGAATTTAGGGGCGCCCAGGTGGCTCAGTGGGTTAAAGCCTCTGCCTTTGGCTCAGGTCATGATCTCAGGGTCCTAGGATCGAGCGCCATGTCTGGCTGACTGCTTAGCGGGGAGCCTGCTTCCTCTTCTCTCTCTCTCTGCCTGCCTCTCTGCCTACTTGTGATCTCTGTCTGTCAAATAAATAAATAAAAACTTTTTTAAAAAATGTTTAAAAAAAAAAGATATTCCTGAAGTTATACCAATTGTGTTTATACTATGTTTATAAATACTCTTTGTATTGATTAGGACCTAAGTCCTTCTCTTTAGGCAACTTTATGCTTTAACTATTCCTGGCCCAAATTCACTATAACTGGGAGACAAAGAGAAAATACCCTATAGTGGGGCACCTGGGTGGCTCAGTCATTGAGCATCTGCCTTCAGCTCAGGTCATGATCCCAGGACCCTGGGATCGAGTCCTGCATCAGGCTCCCTGCTTGGGGGGAATCTGCTTCTCCCTCTGCTCCTTCCTCTGCTTGTCCTCTCTTTCTCTCAAATAAATGAAATCTTTAAAAAGAGAGAGAGAGAGAGAGAGAAAATAGCCTACAGTAACCATCTAAATATTTCACAAAACTTACAATGATACCAAGTCAGACTTAAGGCACTGAAGGTCAAAACCAGTACTTTGTTGATTATTTGACCTTACATATCTATACCAAACTGTTGTTGCTGAAGATGTTTTTGTACAATGAAACAATCTAGTGTTTGGGGTTTAAGATTTTATTTATTTAAGAGAGAGCGTGTGCGGAAAGGAGCGGAGGGAGAGGGACAAGCAGACTCTGCACTGAGTGTGGAGCCCAACACGAGGGCTCGATCTCCCAAGACCGAGAGCATGACCTGAGCCAAAATCAAGAGTCGGATGCTTAATCGACTGAGCCACCCAAGAGCCCCTCTAGTGTTTTGACGTGAACTGAGAACGTACTAAGCTAACTAACAGGTATCTTACTTTGGCTAGCCAAGCTTTGATAACGTGGCTGCTGTTCTGCTAGGCTGGAAGTCTCACAATTTGCCGGCAGGTAGCATCCTGAGAAGCCGGGTCCTCTGGAAGGCAATACACAGGGTAAAGCAGGCAGGTATCGGTGCTGTTTAGACACTTCCCTCTGCAGCAGAGCGGCAGGGCTGAGAGGGGAGTGGGGGAGACGCCCAGATCCCCAAAGGAGCAGTCTCCTCATTTCCCTCCTCTCCGCGTCTTCCTAATTAACTCAGCTTTGTGTCTGTTATGAATAGCTTCAAATGGAAACACTCCAACTCCACATTCTTCTTCATTATGCATGGCTTATTAAAATTGAAATTTCACTGTTTCCAACTCAACCAAGTTGATGGTTCAAACTACTGTGTGCTATGAAGAGTGAAGCATCCGTTTAAGAGATGAGATCTGGATAAAGACAGCCCAGATCTAAACCAGAACAGGCTGGAAACTTCGAGGCTTTCAGTTCCAAACTTGCCCTGTGAAGCTCCTCGGGTCTGTCTGGGAAAATCCCAACCTTTCCACAGGGCAGTTCCCCAAACTGCCAGGCCAGGACGATAGCAGCTAATTCCCTACACTAATCCATCCTGAAATATCAGAGTTATGAAGAGAGGCCCTTCCTAGGTGGGAATGAGATTCCCATTCCCAAACAGTGACAGGTATCTCTCAGAGGCCCATCCTGCTCAAAAGAAAAGCGCATCTGGCGGAGCTACCCAGAAAAGAAAATGAAAACCTGCCCACCAGCCCCTCCAGCACCGATACCTGTTCTTCTTCAATCCTGCGCTGTAGTGTTTCGATGTAATGCTGGACAGCCATATAGATGAACCTATACTGTGCTTCTGTCTGGACCATCCCTGACCTCTGAGACCGCACCATCTGAATGGTTTTGGGAACATCAATGTCACAGTCGACACCTGCAAAGCAAGCACCATGAGGCATTAGGAAAAACCGCAGGGCCGGGATGAAATGGTTTAAGGCACAACTTTCAGCCGACTCAGAGAGCAAATTTAGTCTTTAATGTTCTAAATGAACTTGTTCCAAGGGCTACACTGGCCTTCTGACCGATACAAATGATTCCAGAAAATTACCCGAGAAAGTGTTGGAGGTCGGGACCCCCTCGCCATAACGTCAGCCTGGATGAGGTGGGTGGGCAGAGACCACCGCCACACCGTCAACAAAAGACCATGGCAGTGGGACCCACAGCTCCTAAGCTGTGTTTCATGTCAAAAGCTCAAATAGACTCACTTTTGTTCTCCCACAAAGATAATGAAAGTCAAAGCCCTCAGCCCAGATTTTGTGAAAATGTTTTAACACTCAAATTCTCTCCCCCAGGCTATTTTCACTAGCACGTTCCTTCCATAAACTAAAAATGGGAACTATGGCTTCTTGCCCTCCAGATGACCTACCTTTCTCTCTGATGATGTCAATAAGGATATCAATCACAATGAACGTCCCTGTCCGGCCGATTCCAGCACTGTGGGCAGAAGGACAGAGAGCAGTGACGATGGAGTCGTTCATGGGGGTTTCAGACTCAAAACCAACTATTAATATTAACAGAAACAATGTCTGCTCTTGGGAGTATTTTTAAGACTGTCTATTTGTATTTGAGAATAGATTAGCTACGAGCACAGGGTTTTGGAGTTAGTCCAAACTGTACTTGGAGCCCAGCTTCTCTAGTACCATGTGCCTGAGCCAAGTCTCATACCTCTCTGACCCTCAGTTTCCTCGTCTGTGAAATGAGGATAATGGTACGTACTTTACAAGGTGGTTGTGTGGATCAAATGTCAGTCACGTATGGGAAACACTAAGCTCAGAGGCTGGAACAGAATCAGTTCTCAATAAACAGTAGCTTTTAAAAAAAAGTGATGTTCCAGTCAGGTGGCTCAGTTGTTTAAGTGTCTGCCTTTGGCTCAGGTTATGATCCCGAGGTCCTGGGATCGAATCCCGCATCGGGATCCTTGCTAAGTTGGAAGCCTGCTTCTCCCACTGCCTGCTGCTCCCTCTGCTTGTACTCTCTCTGTGACAAATAAATAAAATCTTTAAAAGAAAAAAGAAAAGGTGAAGTTTCACACACAGCTATTTGCCCAGTGTACGGATGAGCTTTGGGAAACTAAACTTTCCCCAGTACGACCATGAAGCCCAGACTTGGGTGCCAGCAGGCTGTAAACCATGGTGAGGGGCCACAGGCGGGGCTTCTGGAGCCTGGGTGGGGAGTGGTCCAAATCTTTTGAAGCAAACAAGTGTTTTATGGGGGTGGAGGAGGCGGGGGGCGGGCAGGGAATGTATCTTATTTCTGTGGCAGAAGAGAATAGGATCACAATCAAAGTGATGAATTCTAAATCACCGTGTTTTTTTAAAAAGCAAAAAACACAAGCAGACATTACTAGACTACGTAAGGGCTCCCTGAGAATAAGGATTAAGTTCACCACCCTCAGCCCAGCCACCGCCAACACCTGGCAGTCCCGCAGGACCCATGAGAAAAACACTCCGGGGTCAGTGTCCCTTAACGCAGTTTACGCATGCCTCAAAGAGATTAGATTTTTCTCACAGTTCAAGAGCTGAGGTGGGTGAGTAAAAGCAAGCCCTAGTGGCACAGAGAGCGGGGCCAGGCTGCAGCCCAGGGAGGGGGCAGGGGCCGGTCACCTGCAGTGAACGACCACAGGCCCTGCGTCCATAATGCTCTCTTGCTTATGGTGGACCTCCTCCAAGAAGTCCAGCACGCCCCCAGGGTCACTGGGCACTCCGTGGTCCGGCCAGGTCCGAAAGTGGTATTGCCACACGGTTCTCTCTGTATTCCCCTGGAGTAGAGCCAAGAAAAACCAGAAAAGAATTAAATAAATCAAGGGGTTGAGGAATCACCCAGTGCTGATCTTCCCCAGACCTGACGTGAGCCAACGGAAGAGGCGGGCACCAAGTCTCCTCACGCTCCATGTAAAGGTCAGATGAGTTTCCCAATCACGTCTCCTTTTGGATCTGGTTGAGCAATCCTGAAGGCAACTCTTTGCCTCTGTCCTAAGAACCAAAATGTCCAGGACAGCAATTAGCTCCTCAGGAAGCTACAACCAGAGTCACCTTTCTGAATCCTCAGAGGCAGGCAACGTCCCCGTTCCTCCTTGTGCACGGGTAGCCCAACTCAGGAGGCAACTGAAGCTTCTGGGACCTGGGGCTCTCCTCCCAGCAGATAAAAAACAGCTATCTTCTCAAGACATGTATTCCTCTTTGCCTTTTACACCCAGCCCCTCTCCTCCCCTCTCCCAAAACACCCACTTTTATTATTTCATCGTAGTATTTTAACCTTCTGTTTAATACAAAGTAGGTAAGAAGTCAAGCTTTGTGATCAGAAGGCTGGGTTTAGGCCCGAACCCCCGCACTCATAATCACTGTGGTCTCCAGACCTCTAAGCCTCAATTTCTTCATGTGCAAAGAGGAATGATAATCTCCCTCACCATGCTACTGAGAGGGACTTAACAAGACTAAGTAAACACACAGCCACTCCTTGGCGGCACCGTCACCAGTGCCCTTCTGAGGACGGGGGTCATTAACAAAGGTCAAGTCTAGAGAAGACCAAAAGCACCACGTTCTGGGTCTACCCAGATGAGGCAGCTGTAGCAGTCCTGCTGACTGCTCCCTCTCTGTCCTCTGTATCTGAAGGAAATCCAAGCTACTGATGTTTTTAAAGGAGATTTGGAAAAGAGGGGCGCCTGGGTGGCTCAGAGGGTTAAAGCCTCTGCCTTCGGCTCAGGTCATGATCCCAGGGTCCTGGGATCAAGCCCCGCGTCCGGCTCTCTGCTCAGCCGGGAGCCTGCTTCCTCCTCTCTCTCTGTCTGCCTCTCTGCCTACTTGTGGTCTCTATCTGTCAAATGAATAAATAAAATCCAAAAAAAAAAAATTTTTTTTGTAAAAAAGAAAGAAAAATGAAGCCAGTGTTCACCACCACTGACCTTCAGTACATTCAAGTTAGTTGAACCACAATTAAGATCTTTTTGTGAATTACGTGCATTTAATTTACTGATGTCATGATAAAATTTTTCTTGATGATACAAGTCAGCTCAAACTCAGGGGCTACACAGGAACAACAGGAACGGAACCCAGAAGCCCTGTGTATCCCTGCTCCTCCTCCTTGGTAAATTTCTGTCCCAAAAGATCTCCCTGCTAGGAAATGTAACAAGATCATGTCACAGCACTTTAGAAAAAAATATAATGTATTCTATAAAAAGCAGGTAACATGCGACCAGGGATTCTGGAGAAATCACCTGTCCTCTGATGGCGCCTCAACCCATGGGTATAAAACACAAGCCCAAATGCCAACATTTCCTGTACCTGCTGCTCAAAAATCTCTGTTAGCAAGAAGATGGATGGTTTATCACTAAAACTGAAGAAACATCCACCTGCTACTCAGAAACACCTGATAACAAGAAGATGGGTGGCTGAGCCTAAAATTGAACGAACCTATGTGGTATCTCTGGCCAGTGTCCTCTAAATGTCTTCCACTTCTGTTTGACAGCTATGTTTTTTCAGCTTCTCTCTCCATCTCTGCAGCAGGGTAAACCTCCCCCCACCCCACCATCAGCAGAAGCGCAGCCCCGCTAACATCAGAAGTCCCAGCATCCCATCCCGGACCACGACCGCCCAGGCTTCCAGCTCGCTTTGGTCCCCAGACCACGTCGTGGAGCTCAGCAGACCACTGAGCCCTCTTCCGCTCTCCACCCACCTCTCCTGCCCCCACTGTCCCCCTGTCGGGCTTGGGTTCTGCATACGACTTTTTTTTAAGGAGGCTCCATGCTGGGCGTGGAGCCCCAACACGGGGCTTGAGCTGAGATCAAGAGTGGGATGCTCAACCAACTGAGCCACCCAGGTGCCCCCCCGCCCCGTGTACTATTCTGACAATCCCCCTTTCACCCTCTCTCCACCTCTCTCCATCCACCGCACCCCTGGGCAAAGCCCCAGGCCTGGACAAAACCAACGGCGCACCTTCTCTGTTTTATAAACGTGGAGAAAAATCACACCAGGGGACTGGTGTCACTGAACATTCATGTTCACCAGCTCAACTGGGCATTCAGCGCTGCCTGAAAACTCAATGGATTCCTCACCGTCTCTACACATTATCATTGAATACTTTTCCCACTTACCAAAGATAATTTGTCTCTGATTCCCTTCGAATGCCAGTTGATGGCCTTGCCTCATGGAGAACATCAAGAAACTGCATGTAGGCTCCTCTATCTGCGTGCGCGGTCACCTCCTCCTCCTGCCCCCCTGCTGCCATCCATCCGCGATGCTCTGGAACCCATCTCCCCCCATCGCCATCCTCCATTCCTGCCTCCCTGGCCTCTTTGCTTTGCCGTCTCCAAGGCATCTCACACTTTACCCATCCCTCCTCCCGTTCACCCTTCTGCCCCTCCACCAAGCCAGCGCTCAAGCTAGAGAACTGGCGGTCATCCTTAACACCACCCCCACCCCCCACCCACACTGTAACCAAACCCCTTCACATCGCCTCCTCTCTCTCCTCCAGGCGGGCCTCCTCCGTCCACCGCCCTGCACCACCTTTCCCCGGGACCACGCAAGCCCTGCCTTCCCGCACAGCCTCTGCCCGCTCTTCTGCCCTCACCGCAGCGACACTGTCCCCTCACACTGCGTTTGATTCTTCCCCACGCCCTGCAGGTGCCGCCTCAATGCATCTGGCACGTCCGTCCATCCGTCCATCCGTCCGTCGCTCCTCTTCCATTTATTCTGGCATTTTGCATAGTATTCGTTTGCAAAGGCGGGAATAAGGAAACAAGTGTCGGAGTCCCTGGGCTCTGACCTGGAGAGGAGGCCACCAGACCCAGAACACCCAACAGCCTCCTAGCAGTCCTGCCGGCCCCTCGGTTCACCCGGCCCGGGCCCCCCGCACCGGGGACTGTCAGACACACCCCTGGCGTGCGGCTCTGCGTCTGCGTCCACTTGGCAGCAGCCTCGCCCAGCCCCCAGCCTCCTCACACACGGAGCTCACATTCTGAACACGACACTTGACACTTTTCCCGACTTGGTCCCCCCTCTCTTCGGCTTATTCTCTTGATTCCCCACTTGCCTTCATTCCCCATAAACCCCATTTCCCTTTCGTCTGCACATCAGGGTTCACAGTGACACCTCCACCTGGAGGGCCTCCCTCCCTCATCTTCGCCAGTGGAAACCTGACCCAGACAAGCCCAGCGTCTTCCGAGACGATCTCCCTGACGTCCCAGGCAGAAGGAAACCCAGCCTTTGCTGCGTTTCATGGCACTTCGGACCTGCTGCAGCCCGTCTGCTCGGGAGCACGGCTGTCTGTGTGTGTGCGTCCTCACTGCTACGTGATTCCAGTTCCTCAAAGACTTCACTCATCTCCGGGTCCCCAGACGACCTTGAAAAAATAAGCCCCTCTAACCCCGAAATTAAAATGAATCCAAATCTGACCCTGCTTTATAAAGTTAGTCACCCCAGTGACAAACTTAAACTACGTGCAGTTAAGATCAGACGCCATGGAATGTGGTCACGAAACTGGCCTCAGGCGCTTTGCCACTACTGTTCCCGCTGCTGGAAGCACTCTTCCCTGGGCTCTCTGGATGCCTGGCTCCCCCACCTTGGTCTCAAGTGATACGACCTCAGAGAGGCCCTCCCTGGCTACTCCATCTCAGGTACCCAGTCGCTTCTAACATAACTTCCTGAAGCCTTCATAGCCTCAGACCAACTGGAAAGCTTAACTGGTTCCTGAGTTTTTAACCTTCCATCTCCCTAGGCTCTGGGAGGGCAGGGATGGCCCCCATCCTGTTTGCAATGTATCAGTATGCACCTGGGCACCTGGTACCTAGAAGGCACCCGTTAAATCAGTGAGTAAACGAGGCCACGAATGCACGCAAATATGAGTAACCGCATGATCTTGGATTACTCCCTGCCAAAACCAGTTACTAAAGTCTCTAAAATACGACAATATACTTACTTGTCCAACCTTTGAAAGTTTAAGTTCTCTTAATGTATAGTCATGAGCAGCACTTTCTTTGACGTTCCTAACACGCATGACCCCATATTCTTTCAGAGCATACTCGTCGGGCCAGTATTTGACACATTTACTCTGAAAGGGATCAGAGAAAAGACAGTTAATCTCTGTGAATTCTGAAATTAAAGCCTAAACCAGAGGAAAATAAATACTCAGGAAAAAAAAAAATTTTGAGTCTTGCTTAATGATCAATATTCAGAAAATGGCCTATCTAGCATCTGGTGGATTTTCAAAGAAAAGGAAAAATAAGTTCAAATAAGAAAAGCAGGTGCGTGGAAAACCAGGGAGAAGCCGAAAGACAGAGCAGCCTTTGCAGGGTTGTCTGATTTAAGACGCATGTCAAAGGACGGTCAAGGATTGTTCATTTATCTCCAAAGAACCAAAGATGCAGAATGAGGGACTAGCCCGTCTGAGGGTTCTGTCTAGCAATCACTGACGTCTGAATTCCAGAGATCTGCCAGTCCCTCTGCAGGGAAGGCAAGCAAGCACTCTGGAGGTGGACAGGTTGCCCAAAGAGCCAGACTTGTCTGGTTCATTTCCGCACCCGTGTAGGAGGACTCCGTGCCTTATCTAACCCACGTGTGAACAGCTCCAACACAGCAAGGCAGCCGACGGGGTTTTGAACCAGCTGCTTCTTCTATATCCAGATCCGTTCGCTACCTACTATACACGTCCCCTTCGCTTCCCTGGGTGCCCTGGAACAGCGAGCCTGCAACAGCTGCTGGCGTCAGAGCAGACAGATTGAAAAATATGGAACCAACTACATCATTCTTGGTGCCAAAGAGGAAGATATTTAGCTCAATGAGAAATGAGCCTGTATATATCTGGTGACGTGTCCTGAGCAGAGAATGTTTTTGTGTTTTGTTTTTTTCTGGGAGCGGACTTCCCACAACCACCAAGATACCAATATCGGCAAGAGAAATTTACCTTTTCTATTAGGAAGACAGGGAAATTCAGTGCTAAAACTATAATTAAGAGAGCAGCTGCAGGCATCCCCTCAGTCAATGATTAATTGAAAGAAAAAAAAAAAACACAGCAGAAGGAAAGTTGAACAGAAGAATTAATAGTGCAACTTTTTTGCCTGGCAATGGCTAATACGGTCTATTATTTATTAATATTCTGAATTCAGCTTTCTCCCTGCACTATTTGGTAGATCCAAATACCTCTTCAACAGATTTGATACAACTTTTATTATCCCCAAATAAGCACTTTAAATATTAACTGTACTCAATGCTATTGCTGGCCAATCAATTCTGTGACTGTTCGTTGTTCAAGAGACTCAACAGAGAACAAAAAATTAAATCACAACCCTGAAAACATTTCAGCAGACTTTGAACATCAGCAGACTACCTCGGCCCTCCTCCTAGTTTTCCAAACTCTGACGTAGACTTTGGCAAACAAATTCTAAAATGTGACAGCTAATACATTTTAAACCAAGGCCCAGGACTCAAAGGGAATCTAGAGTCTGAGACCAAGAGAGCACGCTATCAGAACTTCTGGGGGCGCTGGGGTGGCTCAGTGGGTTAAGCATCTGCCTTCGACTCAGGTCATGATCTCAGGGTCCTGGGATCGAGCCCCATGTCGGGCTCTCTGCTCAGCAGGGAACCTGCTTCCCCTCTCTCTCTGCCTGCCTCTCTGCCTACTTGTAATCTCTGTCAAATAAATAAATAAAATCTTTAAAAAAAAAAAAAAAAAGAACTTCTGGACTGTGGAGAGAATGCATCCATCATGCTCTCCACCCTGGGACTGAAGAGCATAAGCAGGAAGCAGGCACAGACTTGCAGGGTGGAGGCAAGCAGAGGGGCAGGCTGATTTGGCCCAATGTCTGCCTGTTCTAGGAGCTTCTGGCAGGTCTTCCGAAAGGGACCAAAACGAATCCCCCTGAAGTGACACAAGAACCTTCTCTTTGTGCCCCCAAGTCCTATAAGGAGAAGTAGCCGCCTATGAACCAGACAACAGGCAGGAGAGATGGCTCAGTTTTCCTTTCTATACTCGGGCAGGTGCCTGAGTTAAACATCTGATGTTACTGTGGGGAGCTGCTGGAGGAAGCCTCTGTTTCACAATGACCAGATCCGGCCTTAAAGGTTTTCAGAAGCATGACAACTAGTTAGCACAACAATGAAAATCCTACAAAATCATGCTGCCCTTCAAAACTGATAGGAAAATTCATCAGGAGCGCTAAAATCCAGAATCACTCATCTGTCTCAGGTTTAACTTAAAGGTATGGCTGCTATATTCCATGCAAATTTTATGTAAGCCAATTAAAGTGTAACTACAAAATAACTTTGACTAAAACACAGAACTTTTCCACATTAAAAACCCACATGGATGGGCTCACTCTGGGATAACACAGAGAAATGTCACTCAGTGAGATCTGTCTGCTTCTCTCTAGGTGTGGGCTGTTACAATTTTTAAAACCTGAAGTGTCATGAAGAGTGTGGGGAGAGGAGTACTTGACATAGCAGCTGGGTTGGGGGCGGGGGGGGGGCATGCTGGGACAACCACTCCGGGAGCAGTTTGGCGGAGTGTCTTCGAACTTACAACATGCCTACCCTGTGACCTAGCATTCCTTTTTATGAAATCTAACCTAGAGAGACACGTGCCACACACAAACACACACACACACACACAGAAGTAAGAATAAGATTATTCACTTTAGCACTGTTTGTTAACAGCAAAAACGGAAACATTTAAGTGCCCGATTCATAATGGTAAAATAACTTATGGTACAGCATTACTATGGAACATCATGCAATTACTAAAAAGAAGGCAACAGGCTACTATGTACGAATAGTAGATGTTAGAACATTCATTTGGGCGGGGCCCAAGATGCATGACAAAGTTAGTATATGAAAACACTTTTGCATACAGTGTTTTTCCAGAAAACAGTGCTATATACCTCCACAGGCACACATACATATGTAAGCACACGCATACACGTAAATGCCTCTCACACATGTATGTATGTAAATGCCAAGAAGAGAGCATGGAGAGATACACATCACACTGGTGACAGGGACTTTAAATGGGTGGACAAGGTACAGTGACAAAGGCAATTTTAACCATAACCATAATGTGTTTGGATATGTATATGACTATATTGCTTAAATAATTCAAATTAATGTTTAAATGCTCACACGTCACAAGTATAATTTATATGACCAGTGAAATCACTAATAAGGACATTAAAACGGTTATTACAAATATACTCCATATGTCCAAAAGGTATAAGTTAAAAAGAGAGACACAAAAGACATTAAAAGGAAATAACAACAATAATAAAACTTCTAGAGATGAAAAAAACAATGTCTGCTATGGAAAACACACTAATAGTAATAACAGCAGGTGACACACTGCAGAAAAAAGATTAACTTAAAGACACACAGCCAAAGAAACTATCCAAAATGAAACAAGGGGGAGAAAAGACAACCGCACAAAATGAACAAAGCCTCAGTAGGCCTCAGGTCAATGCCGAGCAGCCCAATATACGTGTAATTGCTCTCCTGTGTATGCAGAAATAATAAAACATTTCCAAAAAGCCACAGATTCCAGAAGCTCAATGAATCCCAAGCAGAAGGAACATAAAGAAAACTACACCAAGGCATGTCACAACCAAATTTCTTCTACTCTCTTTTCTCCAGAGGGTCAGTTAGAATCAGCTTAATTTGTTTATTCAATTCTTAACATGTTCAACCTGACATGGCCAATACTTTAAAAATACTGTATCAGAAGAACTTGAGTATACCTTTCCTCTCTCCACTTCTTTCGTTGTCATGACAATCACTCGGGAGTTCTCTTGAAATACCATCCGCCAAAAGTCATTCACTGTGTTTTGCAAGCAGCCTTGCGTGGCAATGTAACTCTTTTTGGGCTTTGAATTGTTGCATTTGGTTTCAAACTCAGGCTAGAAATTTTAGGAAGAAAATCCATCAAACACCTGAATGTTGCTTTCAGGGTCACAAGCAATATAAAACATAAAATACAAACAATGGCTGGCAATGTACAGTCAGAAAACACTGTGGAAAGCAAAGATTACCATGATAATATTTGCATTGATGTAATCTGAAACGGGCTCATTGGGATCACCATCGTGTAGGACAACCCTGGTATGATCAACTGGAAGAAAAAGAGATCACAGTCATACTTCCTCAGGACACGTCACTTCAAATCAGTTACCCTTCCACCCAGTCCAAGTTTTGTTCACTTAATGATAAAACCACATAAAAGATTAAATCCTAAATGAGCACAACAATGATCTGAACACCATATGATGCTTCATAATGCTATCTTTAAGACGAAAAAAGTAGCAACGGGAACTCCCTGGTCTTGACAATTTACTATGGATCTATAGGATATTATCAATGGGAGAAGCTGGATAAAGAGTACATGGGAACCGGGTGCCTAGGTGGCTCAGTGGGTTAAGCCTCTGCCTTCGGCTCAGGTCATGATCTCAGGGTCCTGGGATCGAGTCCCGAGTCGGGCTCTCTACTCAGCGGGGAGCCTGCTTCCTCCTCTCTCTCTCTCTCTCTCTCTCTCTCTCTGTGCCTGCCTCTCTGCCTACTTGTGATCTCTCTCTGTCAAATAAATAAATAAAATCTTTTTTAAAATGTTTTTAAAAAAAGAGTACATGGGAACCTTCTGTATATTTTTGTAACTTCTTGCGAGTCTAAAAGTATTTCAAAACAAAAAGGTGGCTTTTTTTAAAAAAACAAAAGGAAGAGTAAAGTACAGATGAATGACATAATGTCTGAGATTCACTTCGACATAATTTGGGGAGAGAGGAAGAGTGGCTCAGAGTATAAATGAAACAGGACTGGGTATGAGTTGACAACACTGAGAGCAGGGCAGCAGGTATGTATGGTTTTTTATACTATTCTGTCTACTTATGAATATATTTGAAACTTTCCATAATACAAATGGTGGGTTTTTTTTTTAATGAAGCAGAATGAAATACGTATCTAGAAGGTAAGATTTTGATAGTATCAACTGACTAAATTCTGTACAAAAGTACATGATTGATACAGGAGTCTGAGTGCTCTACCTAAGCAACTTATTTTACCATGGGGGGTGGGGCACTCCTGGGAGATTCAGTTAAATGTCCAACTCGTTTTGGGTTGTGAGATGGAGCCCCGCGTCAGGCTCCACGCTGGGTATGGAGCCTGCTTGAGATTCTCTCTCTCTCCCTCTCCCTGTGCCCCTCCCCACCTTATCTCTCTTAAAAAATTATTTTACAATGGGAATTAGTAATACAGCTGCATGTCTCAGACTCCCCATCTCTAAAGAAATAAGACGTTAATCAAGAGGAAGCATCTGACTGGGATTTTTAAGAGAGGAAAAGGCAGTGATACTCTATTCAAATTGCATATGATTGTTCCCGTCACCTTTTCCTACATCCCTGCATCTTACTAACGAGTTCCATTAGGTCTCCTGAGCAGAAAGGAAAACTTAGACATAAACAGGATGAGGCTTCCCCAAGGTCATGAGGACCATGCTGTGACTCAGATTGATTCTCTGCAAATTCCTACCGCCTCTTCTCACTACTATTAACATTCTCCCATCCTCACCTACACACAACTCAAATAACCATATTGATGCGATATACATATGTACCATGTACGTGTACCTATGTACACGGAAAGACCATGCTACACACACACACAGGCACACACACGTACACTCACGCACGCAAGCACAATGGGTTTATGATACCTGACAAAATGGCTTGGATCTGATGAGACATTACTGCAATGCTCACCAAATTTGCTCATGCATTCCAATAAACTTTAATTGTGAAGTTTTTGAACACCGAAATATATACACATACATATACAAACAAGCCCTATTTTTAAGTTGGTAAATACATTATGCATGCACTGCCATCAATCTCTATGTCAGATTTAAATTTTTCTTTCTTTCTCTTTTTAGATAAAGGATATAAATCAAAAGAAGTTCTCAGTGTTCCTTCCCTTCCCCCCAGCAGACTGCCCTGCAACAGCCCCCTCTGGAGATCCCTCCGAGAAAGAGCATGGTGCTAAGACCGTGGCTCTGGGGGCTCTGATGCCCGTTCTCCCTTGCTTGCAACCTTGCTGAAATGGTCTATAAAACTGGGAAAATCAGAACGTCTGCTTTCTATGCTGGAGTAAGAAGTAAGTGAGACCGATGCAGAGCCTGGCACAGGGTCAGCCCTCAGGAAAGAGGGGCTATGACAACTGCTTCTTGCCATCTCTGGGGCCCTCACCTAAGACCTCCATCCTTCCAGGCCCCTTGTTCTCTGTGGCTCGGCTTGGGCTCTACTGGGCAGCACTCAGGTGTTAAACGCCTTATGGATACCTCTGGGTCCTTTTCAAGCTAAGTGTAGGTATGTACCTGTATCTCCTGTAACCCAAGCTCCAGAGGTCAGGGAGCAGAGCAGTTGAAGAGTCCTTGGGGGGAGACTGCCAATTCCCCAGAAGAGGGAATGGAGTCCCAGCGAGGAGGTGGGCCTTCCCCAAGCCCCACAGGCTGAGTGCTGAACGAAGGGCAAGGACACAAGCCTGGGCCCCCTAAGGGTCTTGGTGTGGCCTGACCCTGGGAGATGGCAAGCCTTGAGATTCTCACTCTTAGGCAGATAAAATTAATTAACAGAAGGAAACAACCCACTCAAGGATCACCGGGTGGCAGTCTGACCCAGGACAGGCAGCATAGGAACGCGGTAAACGTCAACCATCCCACCATGTTTGACGATTCTGGAAACCACTCAGAACTGAAAGGGGCTAAGGCCTCGGATCTTCTGAGGAGGCACGTGACGCACAAGAAAAGTTACAGGGACACTGAGGAAGCCAACACTCCAAGAGTCACTGTTACTGAACAGAATATTAATACTTACAGGGCAGGATGTTTTTATATCTATTTTTGTTCTTATTTTCTTGCCTCTGACCCTCTTTTCGGCTGTAGAGAAGTTTGCACTCCTGCTGTTGTAGTGTCTGGAGGGGAAAAAAAGTAAATATTATTGCATGTCGAAAGCTTTAAAAAAAAATAAAATAAAGCATGGCTCAGCAGTTCTGCTGTAAGAATTTTATCCTAGGAAAGGTTCAGGGTTGCGACAGCTACAGGAATGCTCATCTTAAAACTGCATCAACAGTGCCAAAAACAATTTCCGGTCAGAAAGGGCTGCCTGTATAACACTGCCATTAATTCATACAAACAAATGTTCTACGGCCATTTAAAAAGACATTCTAGGAAAATTTTTAATGCCTTGAGAAAAATGATCAAGGTAAGTGTTAAGTGAAAAGAAGGTCAGACTTCCAAAACAGTATTATTACATAAGCCATATGTTTGCATTCGCCTATGTAACTAAGAAATGGCAGAAGACTATACATCAAAAAGGTAATGAGGATTGTTTTCTCAGGGTAGTGGGATTATGAAGGCCTTTTCTTCACTTTTTTGGCCTAAATTTTTTACAATGAGTTAATATTTATTAGTAGAGAAACCTTTTAAAGTAACAATTACTAAGAATGAAAGTCGGCGGGGGGAGTGGTGCCTGGGTGGCTCGGTCGGTTAAGCATCTGCCTTTGACTTAGGTCATGGTCCCGGGGTCCTCGGATCAGGTCCAGGGTCAGCTCCCTGTTCGGTGAGGAGCCTACATCTCCCTCTCCCCATGCCCCACTCATGTTCTCTCTTACTATGTCTCTCTCTCAAGTAAATAAATAAAGTCTTTGAAAAAAAAACAAAAAAAGGCATGAAAGTCAGGGTGCCTGGCTGGTTCAGTCAGAAGATCATGTGACTCTTGATCTCAGAGTTGTGGGTTCAAGCTCCACACTGGGTGTAGAGATTACTTAAAAAAAAAAAAAAAAAAAAACTCAAAAAAAGAATGAAAGCCAATGAGCATCAGTGTAGAGCATATAAATAACAGTTGGGATCAGGCTCTTGACTTTATGATCTGCTGCCTACTTTTACCATTGTTTAATTCAGAGCAAACTCCAACAGAAGAGGTATTGGGTACGGCTGGATCGGGGGCATGCAAGCTTTGTTCCTCCTATGCCAGAAACCCACGTTAGCGTGCGAGGCAGCTAGCCTGCATCTACACAAACACCCACTCCCCAGGTTTCTCCCAGCCAGAGAATGAGGAAGAGAATGTTAGATTCCTGGAAGGGGTCAAGAGGGACACTTCTGTAGGGGAAGGAGGTGGGGAACATGATCAGGGAGAGACTAAACAAGGCAGCCACAGTGGGACTAGCCCCAGCGGAAGAGGAGACATGGGGAAGCAAAAAGGATCCTCTGGAGACAAAGACAGCAAGGTGGACAAGCCAGGCAGCAGCATGTTGAAGGGGTAGGTTTTATTTTCAAAATTACAAAAAGTACCTCTTTTTTTTTTTTTAAGACTTGGATTTATTTGAGAGAGAGAAAGAGAGAGAGCGCACAGGAGCGAGGAGAGAGACAAAAGGAGATGGAGAAGCAGACTCCCCGACTGGCAGGGAGCCCGACGCGGGACTCAATCCCACGACCCTGAGATCATGGCCTGAGCCAAAGGCAGATGCTTAACCAAGTGAGCCACCCAGGCGCCCCAAATGTACCTCTTTAAGGGACCATTAGTTTCCAAAAAGTCTAATTTGTAAGCAGAAATGACAAGTAGGCAAATCAAGAAAGTGGAAGGCAAACTAAAAAGAAGAAAATATATGTGTGCTGTATACGTATATATAAATCCCAGCTCGTAAAGGTTTCTACCAGGAGTGAGAGTCAACGTTTCATAACAAGCAGCCCACTGTATTTCCATTCCATTTAAGTGAATTTCACAGACAGGTATGAAAATCAGGATTTTAAATTGCTATTTGACTCTCAGATTGAAAATGCAGCATTTGGCCTTGACACACGGCTTGTAGCACAGGCGGTTAGCTAGCCGGAGCCTGGGCAGGAATAAAATACAATGGACACAGAACTCCGATGACGAGACAGTCATTCCAATTTTTAAAATGAGCCCAGATTAAGTAATTAAAGCCATTTGCCTTCTGCGGGCTGGCATTTCCTCTGAACTGTGAGCCAGTCTTCCCGAGTGATGTCGCCACGTTAGGAAAAAAGGTTCAGTTGTGATTTTCAGATAGGCAGGTGAGGCTCAAAAAGCAGCTCAAACACTGCAAACTGACTCAGCCACTTAAAAGTCAAACAAGTGAAGAGAAACAACATCCACAAAAGCTATAAAGAGCGGCGGGGCGGTGGGGGGAAGGGGGGAGCTAGGAAATAACTAGCTGCTTGATTCAAAACCAGCCTGACAGTGAGGCGCTCAAGCGAGCACTTAGCCCAAGTCTCGGCTTCTCAGAACAAGGCACACTCTTCTCTGAGCTCACGGAGGCCTGCCTCTAACCTCAGCTTCTGCTTCGCTGTCTGTGCCTCAGCTTCCTCGAGTGTCACGTGGGAACAGTCCTAATTACCTACCCCGCAGGGATGGCGTAAGAGTTAAGTGAGATTACCGTGGAAAAGTGCAGAAACACGCATGTTGGCTGGACCCTCTCCCCAGGTCGACCTGGGGCTCCCCTCATCCTGCATCAAGTTACCAATCGCCTCTATCATGCAGATTTGGGGTCTGTACAGCACACAGGCTGAGACAGGCCTATCGGCCCCAGAGTCTTCCAGAAAGGACAAGCCCAGAGCACCTGCACCCCGGGCACCGTCCGTGCTAACCAGCAGCGGCCGGCAGCTGTCACAGATTAATAATGACTAACTGTGTGTCTCCCCCCAGCTCTATCCTCGGTGCCCATTAGTCCATTCCCATCTGTGCCTGGTGCCCAAGTTGTCTGAACACATTTCATTTCCCGCAGAGGAAGGCTGCCATCCATCTAGAGTGCGGCTGAAAACAAAAAGAACTCAGAAGGATGACTGGCCATGCTCTGCCCACCGAGGCTCCCTAACTGCCCCCGAGATAATCAGCTACCACCTGCTATGGGGTGCACCAGGCTGATGGCTGGAAGCAGCAGAAGAATATCCTATACGCCGGCCCCTGCAGGCTACAACCCTTCCGTGGTTTATCTTCCACAACCTCTCTCTCACCAGCAGTCCCTGGGGCACAAGAAAGCTGCAAACGACCTGTCAAGCTAAATGTCACTGTGTCTCCATCCGCATTCTCCACTGGGCAGTGGCAGGGATGCTAATGGTAATGACAGGCAGAAAAAGGGACAATGTACAGCTGGGACAGAGGCTGCAAGATACCCCATTTGCCCAAGTATTACAAACAAAGAATTTGGATCAAACGATGAACCCTTAAAAACATGCTAGAGGCTAGTTACAGTCTCCTGATTGCACGAGCCAAAACAGATTTTTTTAAGCCTTAAAAAGGCACCAAGAGAAAGCCGATTCCCTGCTCCACATTGTACATTCTGAAGCGCCCAGGAGCTGGGGCGCCTGGTTGGCTCAGTTGGTGGAACATGTGACTCTTGATCTTGGGGTCGTGAGTTCCAGTCCCACCTTGGATGCAGAGATTACTTAAAAAATAGAATATTTTTTAAAAAGAAGAAGAAGAAGTGCCCAGGAACATGACCAACGGTGGATGGGACAAGTGCTCACAGTGCAAAAACAACCCCCTGACATTTATGACGAATGAACACCCCTGAGTCCCACTCCCTGGAGCCCCTGCCGGCCTAAATGCCAGTAGCAGCATTCCCCACTTACTGTAATGACCAAAGGAGACCCCCACATGACTTCCAGAGCCCTGACTGAAACCACTGGACCTGACTCTTGACCAGAATGCCATGAATCCAAATGCAGCAGGATCAAGGAGAGACAGACAGACACACAGCAAACAAAATGGCAGAGCCTCGCATCGCCAAGCACCATGACAACAGCCCAATGATCATTCTGCCTGCACTGCTCTGAGTAGCGGGGACAAATCAAAAAAATAACGCCACTAACCATTAAGGCCACACCAAACTGTACAATTACTCTGCTTCTATTTTTTTTTTAAAGATTTTATTTATTTATTTTGAGAGAAAGAGAACGAGCGTGACAAGAGTGCTGGCGGGGGGTGGGGGGGGGTTGCCCAGAAAAGGAGAAGGAGAAGCAAGCTCCCCACAGAGCAGGGAGCCCAATGCAGGACTTGATCCCAGGACGCCAAGATCATGACCTGAGCCGAAGGCAGAGGCTTAACCCACTGAGCCACCCAGCCACCCCAATTTAGTTTTCTTTTAAAAACAAAACTACAGGGGCGCCTGGGTGGTTCAGTGGGTTAAAGCCTCTGCCTTCTGCTCAGGTCAGATCAAGCCCCGCATCGGGCTCTCTGCTCAGCGGGGAGCCTGCTTCCCCCCCCTCTCTCTGCCTGCCTCTCTGCCTACTTGTGATCTCTGTCTGTCAAATAAATAAAATAAAATCTTTAAAAATAAATAAATAAAAATTTAAAAATTAAGAAAACAAAACTACAAGGGTGTATATATGATGGATGAGGTGGGGGAGGGGTGGAGATGGAGGAAAGAAGATTAATAAAATGTTGCTAAGTGTCAAAGCTGGGTGTTGGGAAAAAGAAGGTCCATCACACTATTTTCTCTACTTTTGGGTGTTTGAAAACTTTGATAATACAGGAAGGGTTTTTATAAACAAAGTAATAATAAATAAAAACGTAAAAGCTCCTACGAGCTCTCCCCCCACATACAGCCCACTCTTGGCCATGGCCTCCTGAAGGACAGAGAGGGAGCTGAGAAAGGCTGTCGGGCAGATGGTCTCCCTGGCTCTGACGCCGTGAATAATTATTAAGACAGCGGTAACCACCTGGGCAGGATCCAAAACCAGGCCTTCTACCCGGTCTGAATGAACTTCTGTTTTCCTTTGGCATCTGTCCCCTATGCAGAGGAACGCTGCAATTTCTCATCCCGTCCTCTCTACTGCAAACTCTGCAGTGTCACCAGGCACCACGGGCGGGTGAAAGCCCCCACTTCCTGACACCACGCTGCACGGCCTGTCACCACTTCTGTGCAGTGGACTTGGGGCAGCTTGTCCTCAACGCGTCCACAGCACCAGCTGGGACTGAAGGGGCAGCTATAGACTCCGTCACCAGAGAAGGCCCCATATGATGGACAAGCACTTACGAAGATGACAGACAGAACTAACCCAAGATCTGGACCCCATCCAGCTGCCTATCGTAAGCCCCGTCCCCTTTCCCCCAAGAAGGTGGAGAATCAGAAGAAAAATGAATTAAAAGGCACGGTCCCTATAGAAGAACAGGTTCTGACACACGAAACTGCACCAAACAGTCAAGGCAAATCCATAATTAAGTGTGGAATTAATTATGTGGTGTGGAATTTAGCAAATGAGATCCATGAAAACTAAGTGAAGCAGGTTTCTGGAAAGAGCTGAGGCCTGAAGGAGATGAAGTATTGAGACTGGTCCAAGGAAGAAAGGAAGACATCCCAGCAAGTTAGAGAGGGCAAGCAAACGTCGCCAAGAGGCCAGAGCTACTAAAGGGTGAAGGAGGGGCGCCTGGGTGGCTCAGTGGGTTAAAGCCTCTGCCTTTGGCTCAGGTCATGATCCCAGCATCCTGGGATCGAGCCCCACATCGGGCTCTGTGCTCAGCAGGGAGCCTGCTTCCTCCTCTCCCTCTGCCTGCTTCTCTGCCTACTTGTGATCTCCGTCTGTCAAATAAATAAAATCTTAAAAAAAAAAAAAAAAGGGTGAAGGAGAACGGCAGATGAGTCTAGAAGCTGTGTGTTAGAAAGTGGTGGCAAATGGGGTTAGATGCAGAGAGTCAGAAAAACTTGACAATGAGGCAGAAGACTCTTCAACAGCTGACTGAAAAGAAGCATGGACTTGGAGTCAAGTCTACTGGAAGTGCACCATCAACCATGTGTCCCATGGGGACAAGTTTCTCACTTTGTTTGGGCTTTAGTTTCTTCATCAAAATGCAAAAGTTATGTCTCGGGTAGGAAATGGGGACCCGCTAATGGTTTCTGAGCAAAGAGGGACAGGAGAAAGGCTGAATGCAGATTCACATGAAAGGTGAATGAATATCAGACAGGGGGGAAAGAACAGCTTGTGTCTTCCGGGGTGATGAGAGCCTGCACCCCCGGTGTCAGCGAGACCCCTCTGCCACAGCCTCCCTGAGCAGCCCAGAGCAGGCACCTTGCTCCCTCAGCATGCCCACAGATGCAATGAGGTCATGCACCCTAGCCCAATACGCAGCACCAAGTAGACAATAAATGCCAGTTTCCTTCCATCCTCTAAGAGCAGAGAGACGTTAGGAAAGAAGATTCAACAGCACTTGGTGAGTGGCAAGGTATGGGAGAAGGGGACAAAGAGGAACGATGAGAGGCTCTTCCTTCCGGCCCACGGAGCCAAAGGGTAAATAGCTTGAGCACCAGAGACAGTGAAATAAAGGGGGTTATTCGGTTTGTAGGGGGACTACTTGACTCCTATTTTGAATGCTCAAATTTGAAGACACAGGACAGCCAAGAAATGTAGAAGGCATAATTTAAGAGGCAAAACCAGAGCTCAGAAGCACGATAAACTTCGAGGTAACCAGCATAGGTTGAGAATGCATGTGCTCCCTAGCGGAGAGTGAATTTCAAGCAAGATGAACAGAGGGCCCAGGGGCACCTGGGTGGCTCAGTGGGTTAAAGCCTCTGTCTTCGGCTCAGTTCATGATCCCAGGATCTTGGGATCGAGCCCTGCGTCAGGCTCTCTGCTCGGCAGGGAGTCTGCTTCCTCCTCTCTCTCTGCCTGCCTCTCTGCCTACTTGTGATCTCTGTCTGTCAAATAAATAAAATCTTAAAAAAAAAAAGATGAACGGAGGGCCCAGACCATGTCTTCGAGAACCAGCAGAGTTAGCCGGTCAGGAGAACAAGCAGGGAACAGCAAGAGGCACAAGGAGGGGAAGGAGGCAGAAACCAGGCGCATGCTGCCACATGTCACAGAAACCAAGAAAAGCAAACCGTGGGAATGTGGAGCTGGACAGTGGTCTCCAAAACAGCACCGGGAAAGAGAGGCTAAAGCGAAGACTATTTATGACACAGTAAGAAAGCCCCTGGTGTCTGCCGCCAGTGTTTGCTCAGTACGTTGGAAGAAGTCACATCCCAAGGTGAGACGGGCAGGAGTTCAGAAGAAATGGAAGCCGCAGCACTGGGCCCCTCGATGCAGAACACAGAGGACGATGGCAGCAGTGGAAAGAAGCAAGGTCGTTTAAGGGCAAAAGGGAAACGTGAGGCAGAGATGGGGAAGCCCCCGAAAGCATGGGGGAAGATGCTCTGGGAAGATGTCAAGCAGCTCCAGCAAAATGACCCAACTCCAAAGAGCAAAACCTGACACCGGAGGGGCAAAGAACAGAACAGAGAGAGGCACCAGGAAACAAAAGAATTTCTCCAGAACGGAGCGTTTAGCTTGCAGAATAAAGCCTCGAACCGCAGCAGTACTCTGCCCACAGGAAGGCAGCGGGTCTCCTATTAAGCAACTGGGAGCGCAGGCCGACGTGGACAATCCTAGTTCCGGCTCCGGCCTACCATCCCGGCACCTTCTTCAGCACAAGGCTGGAGCCCTGGCAGGGGGCTATTGTTCAGGGGCAGTGGGGCTCGGCCACCAAGGGGAAGGAAGATTTCTGCTAGAGATTGCCAGCCAGAATTATGATTCTAGACACAGCGTTGGGGTGCAGTTAAAGTCTTGTTTCCATAAAACCAAAGCGTCTCCAAGTAGAATTTATAGCTCCCCTGAGCAGGATGTAATCACTTTAAGGAAATCAAACCGGACTGTGGGTTTGAAGACAGGCATTAGCTCCTCCTGGAGACACGTCGGTTGGCAGAGCTGCTGGCAGGATCCAGGACATCTGTGTAGCTGTCAGGGAAATGACTGCAATGCCCACAAACTGAAAACAGCTTCAGACCATGACAGAGAGAGGCTTGCGTAACAGGAGGAGGATGGGCTTTAAAAACAAAAAGCAAATTACTAAAGAAAACGAGCTTTACGGCGCTGGGAAAAAAATAACCCCAGTTGATATGATGTTGTGTGGTGTTTGTATGGGTGTGTGTTGTGGGTTTGGTTTTTCTGTTTTTATAAGTCCAAAACAGGAGGTTCAAAGCTAAAATTTTTCTGAAATTCATTCCTGCCACCCTGAATCAAATCTTCTTGGGCAAGTGTGTAGATGTAAGTGTGTAATCTCGAAGACTAAAATGTGCATTCATAATCCTCAAGCAGGGCCTCCCCATGAAAACTGCATGGGAGTAAGGAGGCACATCTCAAAGCAAAGCCTGGAACATTCCCTCATACTTTTTAAGCCTCAGAAAGCTGTTCCCTGTTGAATATACAGTCTGAATCCAATACCAATCTCTCTCTCTCTCTCTCCCCTCTGAAAACAACTTCTATTCAACACTCAATACAAACACATCCTTTGCGTCTACCACACACCAGACTCTCCTGTAGTCTCTCCTGGGGCTGCAGGAAATAAGACAGGACTACCTGTCCTTGTATGGCCCATGGGCTGCTTTGGGTTCTTTCCTTAGGATAATATGCACACAGGAGACCTTAAATAGCAGGATTAACTCTCTGTCTTTTTCTGTTCACCTTTAGGGTTTCATTTCAGCAAAACCTCTTGTTATTCCAACAGACCTAGTAACGTCATCTGCTTCTGTGAATTCACGGTACAAGAGATAAGCATGAAAACAACAGCTACAGAGAGTGCCCGTGAAGTCCAAGGACAGCAAGGATTATCAAGGAAAGGGCTGCTACTAGGTGCAAGTGTAATAAGAACCGATCCAGGCGTGCGGAGAGGGATCCAGGAAGGTTTTCCTGAAAAAATGACCCTGAGGCTGGGAACTGAGGAGTGGTAGTAAGGTGAAGTGAGAAAGGAACATTCTAGTACAAGCCCACCCATAACACCACAGGAACAATCATACTCCCATCAGATGTCTAACAGGTAGTTCAAACTTTAACAAGTCCAAGATGAAAGTTGACCACCTGCCCCCAAACCCATTCTCCCAGTCTTCCCATCTCAATAAATTGTGACTCCATCCTACCAATGGCTCAAGTCAAAAACTTTGATCAAATCCTTGCCCCAACTCTGTTGTACCACATAATCCATCGACTCCACCTTCAAAACGTCTCGAGAACCCAGCCACCTCTGCTGCTGCTACCCTGAATCAAACCACTGCCATTTCCCTGCTTGGATTACTGTGATTTGCCCTTTTGCTGGTCTCCCTGCTTCTGTCTGCCCCTTACACAGGGTGTCCCATGTGGTAGCCAGCATGATCACATCCCTCCTATGCTTAGAACCCTGCACAGACTTTCTGTCTTTCTTCAAGTAAAAGCCAATGGCCTTACACTATAAGTATTACAATACTTGGAAGAGAGTGCAAAGACCCTCTAAATACAGCCACGCAGTATGCACGTCACCAAGACACACAAGGGCTGAGTTCAGGTTTCAGACAAGGCACGTCGCAGGCACAGAATTCTAAGATCATAACCTGCCTTTTCATTTATGTAATAAGTATCTCATTTCAGCAGAACTTTACTTCATTACAAACAAATATAGAACTATTATCCGCTTCTTCCCATTTAAAAGCAGAGATATACCAGAGACACAAGATGTTTACACAGACCAAAAATGGGCAGTCTCTAGGAAAAAATCAGACTTGGGGTCACAACGTCTTCATCCTACAACATACCCTAGAAGATCAACAACCTGAATTTATCTTAGAAGCAAAAGAAAAAAGACTCAAAGCGCTTCACAAGAGACTCTATTTAAGATGCGTCCAACGTGGAAGTAATTTGTAAGTGTCTTCTGGGGTAACATACCTGAAAGGACACACAGAGTTTTACGGATAACAAAGAGTCGGGCATAGAGACAAACAAAACACAGCTGTCAGAGTTAAGTTAGGAAAGGCACTGCAATTTAGAGCTCTGGTTCACTTTTAAAGACCATCAGAACACATGGTTAAGAAAGAACTGATCCCAAATTTATCACCTCCCAGGAAACAACTAAAGAACGATCGCCAAAACAATAATGTCTTCCTGCCTTGCTGTCGGGATCAAACTTCAGTTTCAAAGGATTTATGGTGTGTCTCCAGTTCCACACATCTAATTTTTTCTATAATGATTTGGTTCTGTTCTTAGCCATATTCTCCTGGCCACAACCTCAAAGGGCATTTTTTTTTAATTAACTAGATTTGAGCAGGAGGTACCTAAGAGATCTAGAAAGATCTAGCTTTGGTTATCAGAGTTAATTAGTAATTCTGATACAGTGAATAACAACTTAGCACAGCAGACTGACCTCTACAGAGAACAGACATGATCTTGTTTTTTCCATTTCTCCCAAAAGCCAACTCAATCTCCCCTTTGCCGTTAATGATGTATAAAAGAAGACGTGAATTTGAAATGTCACAGCGTGAAATCATCAGGTTAGCATGTAGAATCGTTCTTTTTCTAAGGCCAGAAAAGTCAGGCTAGGAGTTGTTCTGAGTTCACATCTTGACCCGACCAACAAGATCATGAAAACACCCCTACCGCCACAAGCTCTCTGGGACGATTTGACTTTGTTTCCCTAAGCACTGCCCAAGTGAACTTAGTGTTCAAAAACCCACCACTACATGAGACACCCACCTCACTGCTGTCATTTTTTTTAAAGTTCATAGTCACTGTAAAGGAAAAGTGGTGTATACAAATGATCGTCTCGGCTACCATTTTAAAAAAATGTGTAAGATGAACATGGATCTAGATCATATTGTAGCTTGCTATTTCTTATCTTTACCAAGAAGGTTTGATATCTTTTAATTTTAATTAAAATGATATTTTTCAGACTTTAAATATGCTAACCAAAATTATGTAGGATAACATAATAAAAATTAATGATGAGTAACAACCATTGTGTTTTTTAAAGTGAAACATTTAAAAATGTTACTATTAACAACAGTCAGCAAAAATAGGAAAAGATGCAGGCACAAGACCACTCCTTGTGTTTTCTCTGTGATACACGGAAATTATCCAAATGCCCATCAATAGGCAGAAAGAACGATGGTACGTCCACATATGGAGTCCTATGCAGTAAAATTGAATGAAGACTGTCTCCAGATAATACTGTGGATGATCTCCAGGAAGGTGAAAACAGCAAGGCTGGGAAAAAACGTGTCAAGTTACGCTACTGTTTATCTGTGAAAGAGTGGGGATATGGAAATATATACATATTTGCTTGTATTTTAAAATGTAATGATACACTACAACTTTTTGAAAAAAATGGCTATAAAGGGAGAAAAGGACAGGGGAATCAGGTAGACTTCTCTGAATACACTTTTTAGGTTTGACTTTAGGATCAAAGGCAACATTTCATATACTTACGAATAAAATTTCTAAGACCCAAACCTAAAATGAAACCCATAACCTAATTATATAGCCCATTAGTTTACAACCACACAGAGAGGACTATTACCAGCGAGTTTAAAGCCTAGGAATGAGACTATCCATCTCTGAAGGATCTACCCCAAGACGTGTTGGGTTTGTTGCTCTTTAATGGAAAAAAATATTAAACCATTTTTAGTAATCACAACTTGGCAAAATCCAGACCATAAAGAACTTCCAGGACAACAAACCTGCTTTCTCTAACAACAACAATAAAGAGGGTGCTATGGTCTGAATGTTTGTGTTCCCCCAGAATTCATGTTGAATGAAATTCTAGCCCCCAAAGGTGACGATATTAAGAGGTGGGGTATCCTTATAAAAGAGACCCCCCAAGGTTGCCTGGATGGCTCCGTCAGTTGAGCATCCGACTCTTGATTTTGGCTCAGGTCATGATCTCAGGGTCATAGGATTAAGTTCAGGATTCTCTCTCTTCTCCCCCTCTGCTACTTTCCCTCTGCCCCCCTTCCCTGCTCACATGCGTGCATGCACTCTTTCTATATATAAAGAGAGGGAGAAACAGACCCCACAGAGCTCCCTCATCCTTTCTGCCATGTGAGCATACAAGAAGTCTGCAACCCAGAAGAGGGCCCTCACCTGACCATGCTGGCACCCTGACCTCAGACCTCCAGGACCATGAGAAATACGTTACTGTTCATAAACTACCCCGCCTGTAGCAGCCTGAGCACACAAAGACGAGAGAGAAGGAGAAGAAGGAAGGGAGGGGGAAGAAAGGATGGAAGGGAGCCAAAATATAAGAAACAGAAGACTTTCAAAAGAGAAAGATGTGTGAGGGGCGCCTGGGTGGCTCAGAGGGTTAAGCCTCTGCCTTTGGCTCAGGTCATGATCTCAGGGTCCTGGGATCGAGTCCCACATTGGGCTCTCTGCCCGGCAGGGAGCCTGCTTCCCTCTCTCTCTCCGCTTACCTCTCTGCCTACTTGTAATCTCTCTGTGTGTGTCAAATAAATAAATAAAATCTTAAAAAAAATTTTTTTAGGGGTGCCTGGGTGGCTCAGGGGGTTAAAGCTCTGCCTTTAGATCAGGACCTGATCCACACATTGGGCTCTCTGCTTGACAGGGAGCTTACTTCCCCTTCTCTCTCTCTGCCTGCCTCTCTGCCTACTTGTGATTTCTGTCTGTCAAATAAACAAATAAAATCTTTTTTTTTTATTTTTTTTAAAAAGAGAGAGAGATGTGTGAAGCTTATCTGACTCATAATCCAACAAATAAATTTTTTTTAATTATAAAACAACTAGCATGATATACTGGTATTTGATGAGCTTTTACTTTTTCTAGATGTATAACAGTATTTTGATTATTTTTAAGAATTCCATAAACACAGATTTATTAATAAAATAATATTATTTGGCAAAGCTGATAATGATGCAAGAGGGTTCTTTATACAAATCTATTTTATATATTACATTCACAAAAATTATTTTAAGATTTTATTTATTCATTAGAGGAAGAGAGAGCACACAAGCAGGGGGAGAGGCAGAGGGAAAGGGAGAAGCAGACTCCCCACTGGGATGGGAGCCTGACATGGGGCTCGATTCCAGGACCTAGAGATCATGACCTGAGCCAAATGCAGACGCCTAACCATCTGAGCCACCCAGCTGCACCTCAAAACTTTTTCTTAATCAAACAGGAAAAAGCAGTTCTTGATCCACACAAATTGTGTGTATGTCCGCACGTGCACAGATGGCAATCAGGAAAATGCGAACAGTGAATGACATCCATTAATGTTAAGGAATTATCGTTAATAGTTTTAGGTGTGAGAATGATATTCTGGTTAAAATCTTTTGAAATGAAATAGTTATAGATGAAAAAACACATGGAACTGGCGTCAAGATAAGCCAAGGATGGAGCACCTGGGTGGCTCAGTTGTTAAGTCTTTGCCTTCGGCTTAGGTCATGATCCCAGGGTCCTGGGATCGAGCCCCATATCGGGCTCCCTGCTCAGTGGGAAGCCAGCTTCTCCCTCTCCCACCCCGCCTGCTTCTGTTCCCTCTCTCACTGTGCCTCTGTATCAAATAAATAAATAAAATATTTTTAAAAAATAAATAAATTAGCCAAGGCTGGGGCACCTGGGTGGCTCAGTCAGCTGAACATCCAACTCCTCGTTTTGGCTCAGGTCATGATCTCAAGGTTGTGGGATCAGGCCCCGTGTAGGGTTCCATGCTCAGTGAGCAATCTGCTTGAGATTCTCTCGCTCCCTCTCTCTTTGCCCCTCCCCCCGCTCTTGCTTGCGCTCTCTCTCTCTAAAAATGAATATATAAAATCTTAAAAAAAAAAAAAAAAGATAAGCCAAGGCTCAGGGAATCAGTGGGGAGTAATTAAAGACTGGCCACCTGGTGGCTCAGTCAGTTAAGCATCTGCCTTTGGCTTCAGGTCATGATCCCAGGGTCCTGGGATGTATTCCTGCACTGGGCTCCTTGCTCAGTGAGAAGCCTGTTTCTCCCTCCGCCTGGAGCTCGCCCTGCTTGTGCTCTCTCTAACAAATAAATAAAATATTTTAAATAAATAAATACATATATAAATAAAATTTTAAAAGACTGGCCATATATCAACTATTGTTAATGCTCAGTGACAGACACATTTTTAGGATTATGCTCTTCTCTCCACTTTTGTATATATTTGAAATTTTGTGTAATAAAAGGTTTTGAAAAATAGCTTCTCCATTCAAATTTTAATGTAAGGTTTGTAAAATTTCTATACTTATCCATCGTACCTCATAAGGCTTTATGAAGACTACATGAAATGAATGAAATAAAGTGAATGTAATTAAAATGAATAGAAATGCTGCCCTTTATTTTCTCTGCTGGCGGGACAGAATGAAAAGAGCACTGAGCGTGAGGTTTAAAAATCCTGACTCACTATGTTGATCATCACTTTCTTGGTGATGCCCTCCCTCACGGTCTTCCCTCTCTCAACTAGAGAGGGAAGCTCCTTAAAGACAGAAACCCTGTCAGTCTTGTTCACCACAATGTCCTCGGTGATTAACCCCATGCCTGGGATGAAGTTATGAATAAACCTGAGCTCAAGTTCCTGCTCAGCAACGTGGAGCGAGGACTAGGACCGCTCTATTGTGCATTCAACCTCAATGCCACAGTACAATCGGTCTTTGTGGTGTAGACCCTGGACAATTTACTTAACAGCTCCTCCTCTGTAAAACAGAAATGATGTCTATCTCAACAAGTTGATCTGCCCTACTGTGGTTTCAAAGACTTCATGTGGCCATTCACTCACTCAACCCACAATTATTTATGAAGTCTAAAGTCCTATAGAAAGTATGGCATAGTCTACTATTCCCATAAACAGAAGAGTAATAATAAATTGACACAAATATTAGCTAAATATAAACACCCATTCAATGACTATTTATGGAATTTCTACCATGTACTAGGCACTGTGCCACAGGCTAGGAGGAACTATGAAGGTAAGTATGGTACAACTCTTGTTTTTGAGGAAGTTTGCAGTCCAATGGATGAGAAGAGAGAGAATGATGTTACAATACAAATTGGCAAGTGACATACCAGAATGGAACAGGAACACAGCACATTCCCTCTGGACACATTCTCCTACCCAAGTTGGTTTCAGGGGAAAAAATCAGTTCACTTAACTTCCCAAAGTTATAAATGTCAACTCCCAAATTAAAACTGCCATGAGATATTTCACTTTTACTTTTTCACTGCAATAAGGCTACAGATTCTTTCTAAAGAAGCCAGCCCATGCTGGAAATCTTCCAAAGGAATTAGATCCTTTTGTTTTTCTGGGTGTTTGCCAGCAGTCCAAACCAAAAGAGGCAAATGGAGCTATTGGCTCATTCATTTAATATTAACTGCCAACTCCCTTCTCCCAGAACACAATGGCCTTCTATTTCAAAGAAGCCCCCTCAGCAACTTGTTCCATGTCAATCAATGGCTGAATTAAGAAAGAACACAGATTCAGGTCTTTTAGATCCAATTCCAAATACAGGGCCAATGTCTCTCTCATTAAAAATAGGATTTAATAACTCATGTAAAAAAATTTTTTTTAATAACTTACCTCAAATTCTTCCCAAAAGCCTTGTTTGACTTTATCTGTGGTCTCAGCTAATTTGCTTAGCTCTCGAACCCGGCTTTCTATTTCAGCAGCATTGATACGTGTTGTGTTGAGGGGCTAATCAATTTCAGCAGTTGGTGTGAAATGAAGAAAGTATTACAAAAAAAAGTGTTAATGCAAAAAAAAAAAAAAAGAGTTCCATGTTGATCATTTGTAAGGCAAGGACAGGAAATTCAAAGGACACAGTAATTCACAATAAAAGTTTTCAAATACAGTTTCACTTTCTTTTCTGTTTTGTGAGGAAATAGGTCTTTCTTCAATCTCCACACACACTTTACTCTGCTAATATTCAAACCTATTTTTCTTTATAAATAGACTACAATATTACTTAGAGCGATGATCTAACCTGCCATTAGGTAAACTTCAAGACAGCAATTACTCCAAAGTGAGTTAAGTATAATAACCCAAAGGTAACCAAAGGTTGATCTAGATGCAAACTTGGTAAAAGCTTGCTTTAAAAACACTATGAGGCCTTTTAGAGATACACCTGGAGATAATCACGGAAATGATGTAATATCTAGAATTTGTTTCCAAATGCCACAGGAGGAGGGCAGTGAGCACAGGAACAATGAAACAAGCCTTGGTTAGCTGATCACCGTTGAAGGTGGGTGATGAGTGTGGGGAAGTTCATGAGATTACTTTACTACTCTCTATTTGAAATATTCTATGTTGGGATTTTTTGTAACACTACAAGGAGATGGGGCGTTAGCTTTCCGTATGCTCACCTGCTTGAGTTGTAGTACTGTGCCCAGTGTTTCCACCATGGGATTCTTCTTGTAATGCTCCACAAGATCTGTCAAAGAATCAAACCGTTCTCCTCCACCAACATCATATTTCAGTTCCTTTCAAGACAAGAAAAAAATCCTGCTTATTACCTTTATGTTAAATTACTGCTTTTCCCAACTGAAGTACAGAGACTGACTCTCTCCCTCCAAGATCAAACAGCTGGAGGAGCACAAAGGAGAGGAAGCAAGGATAATGGAACTGGAGAGGCCGAGCCAGAGTGAGGTGTGAGCAGCTCTAAGTATCGCTCAGCAACAGCGATAGGTGTGAGCAGCTCTAAGTATCGCTCAGCAACTAGGGTACAAAAAATCGTCCCCTTCCTAAGTTAATTAAGTTAAAAGAAAGGAGAAACAGTATTCTTTACTATTTATTTACATATATAGGCTAAGAAACTATACAGTAGGCTGCTGAAGAAAAGGTAAATAACTACTTCTCTCTGAAACACAACAAACTCCAAGGCTTGGGTAGGCAGCACTAAAAGCCAACATACATGTCTCTACTTTCCTCTTCCAATGAAAATTTAAAAGGGAAACTATAAACAGAGGCCAGGAAATTTTTTCTGACAAAAGATCAAAATGGGCTATTTAAGGGAAACAACAAGAAAAGATGTTATTATTATTAATACGATACCCTAGAAATTATGTAAGAAGATATTTGGGTATGATCTTTTATTTAAAATTAAAATTGTGGGGGCGCCTGGGTGGCTCAGTGGGTTAAGCCACTGCCTTCGGCTCAGGTCATGATCTCAGGGTCCTGGGATCGAGCCCCACGTCGGCCTCTCTGCCCAGCGGGGAGTCTGCGTCCCCCTCTCTCTCTGCCTGCCTCTCTGCCTGCTTGTGATCTCTCTCTCTCTGTCAAATAAATAAATAAAATCTTAAAAAAAATAAAAATAAAACTGTGGGGGCGCCTGGGTGGCTCAATGGATTAAAGCCTCTGCCTTCAGCTCAGGTCATGATCTCAGGGTCTTGGGATGGAGTCCTGCATCAGGCTCTCTGGTGGGGAGCCTGCTTCCCCCTCTCTCTGCCTGCCTGTCTGCCTACTTGTGATCTCTCTCTCTCTCTGTCAAATAAATATATTTTTTAAAAATCTTTAAAAAATAAAAAAATAAATAAATAGAGTAGGGAAGAAGCACTTTCAGAATGACAAAGGAAAGACCTCTGAAAATCCTTTCTTCAATAAAAGCAACGAAAACACTAGTAAAGGGACACTTGGGTGGCTCAGTCGGTTAAGCATCACATCAGACTCTTGGGTGGCTCACATCAGACTCCCTGCTCAGCAGGGAGTCCGCTTCTCCCTCTCCCTCTGTCGCTCCCCTGCTTGTGTGCTCTTTCTCTCTGACAAATAAACATATAAAAATTCTTAAAAAAAAAAAAAAAACTAGTAAAAATTGTCATCAAATTTTCCAGAACTCTGGAAACTAACCAAGAACTTGCAACACTCCAAGGACCATTTATTCAAGAAAAATGATTGCATCTTGGTAAGGAGCAAACGATGACATTTTAACTTGCCCTATATTCCCATGTATCTCTCTCTAGCTCTTCTATAGCCTTGAAAACCAACAGCCTCATAATCATGGTAGCTGTGAAAGCCAGCAACCTCACACAGCTGGAGAGAATGAATTTGGAGCTCTCTCAAGAGACCGATCCCCAGAGAATAATCCCTACAGGCAAACACAGTTTTATTACACTTTACAAATAAATATTTTTTACAAATTAAAGGTTTGTGGCAACCCTGCATCAAGCAAGTCTATTGACAGCCATTTTCCTGACAGTATTTCCTCACTTTGTGTCTCTGTGTCGCATTTTGGTAATTCTTTCAGTATTTCAAACTTTTTCGTTATTATTATATTTGTTTGTTATGGTGATCTGTGATCAGTGATTATGACTTGCTGAAAGCTCAGATGATGGTTAGCACTTTTTAGCAATAAAGTATTTTTTTAAATTAAGGTATGTTGTCCAAAAGAAAAGTATACTGTCTATTGTTTTTCAGGCACAATGCTTCTGCACACTCAATAAACTAGAGTATAGTACAGCATAAACATAACTTCTATATGCACCAGGAAACCAAAAAATTAATTTGACTTGCTTTATTGCAACATTCATTTGACTGCAATGGTCTGGAATCGAATCCATAATACCTCTGAGATATACCTGTATTGGGCCTATTTAGCATCTCCCTGGAAAAATCCTGTTTTCAGAGCCTGTGTTTATTTGACCTGACTTAGAGCCCTGTCTTCAGGGGATCCGTCCAAAACAATCCGCAGCAACCGTTCATATCACAGCAGCCCGCACTGGCAATTCCAGTTAAGCCAAATAAAACACGGACCAAAATGAAAAAGGGAAAATCTAAGCAATGTCCACGGAGGGCGTGGAAAACCTCTGACATAGACAAACCAAGAAAAAGACTCTTAATTATAAAGAACAAACTGATGGTTACCAGAGAGGAGGCAGGTGGGAAGATGGGGGAAAAATAGGTGATGGGATTAAGGAGGGCACTTGTGATGGGCACTGGCTTTTGAAGGAACAAGCTGAATCAGTATTGTACACCTGAAACTAATATTACACCGTATGTTAACTAACTGGAATTTAAATTAACAGTTAAAAAAAAGACTCTGACATATTCTTAAGAAGCTAGGAGGCTATGTGCATGTGCAGGGCTGTGTGACGTTCAGGAAAGATCCAAGAACACCCTAATCTTCACCTCTAGCTGACCTTGAGGCTCCGTACAAACAGAAAGTGAAGGCTAAGGCAGAGCTGTAATCTGCCAGAACACTGAAACTGTACCCCAACACGCACACACACAGCCCCCGTGGCAAAGGCTGGGAGACTTAATGGTTCACGGCATTTAAGGAAATCTCTGTTCAATCATTAACTGACCACTATGTTAACAAAGCAAAGACTTCAGTGGCTACACAGAGCAAAGAATAAATGAAAATCAAGAAACACAGAAAGAGAAACAATAACTACAGAAACAATAAAAAGTAGCAACAACAAACCCTGGAAAAGATGGCATCTGATTTCCAGAATCACCACATTATGTTACTTAAAATGTCTAGTTTCCAACCAAAAAAATTAGGAAAAATGCAAAGAAACAGGGAAGTATGGACCAAACACGGGGGGGAAAGCACTCAGTAGAAACTGTCCTTGAGAAAGCCCAGATAAAAACTTGAAATCAGCTAGTATAAATATGTTCAAAGAACTAAAGGAAGGGGCACCTGGGTGGCTCAGTGGGTTAAGCCGCTGCCTTCGGCTCAGGTCATGATCTCAGGGTCCTGGGATCGAATCCCACATCAGGCTCTCTGCTCAGCAGGGAGCCTGCTTCCCTCTCTCTCTCTCTCTCTCTGCCTGCCTCTCTGTCTACTTGTGATCTCTCTCTGTCAAATCAATAAATTAAAAAAATCTTTAAAAAAAAAAAAAAGAACTAAAGGAAAATGTACTTTATAAATTAAAAGAAAATATGAGGATGTTGTCTCACCAAATAGACTATCACAAAAATCTGTACACAAATGTTCATAGCAGCATTCATAATAGCCAAACGCCCATAAATTTTTTAATGGATAAACAAAATGTACTCTAGCCATACAATGGAATATTTTGACAATAAAGAGTTGGTTGACACACACCACAACATGGATAAACCTTGAAGACGTTATGTGAAGTAAAAGAAACCAGAGGCAAAAACCACATATTACATGATTCCATCTATATAAAACATCCAGAAGTGGCAAATCCATAAAAATAGAAAGTAGATTAGTGGATGCTGAGAGCTGAAAGGAGGGGAAATAATGAGGAGTGACTGGTAATAGATACAGAGTTTCTTTTGGGGGTGCTGAAAATGTTCTGGGAATTAGTGTCAGTAGTTGGATAATATGTGCATATACCAAAAACCTGTCCACTCTAAAAGGGTGAATTGAATGGTCTGTGAATCATACCTCCATAAAGCTGGGGGTTTTTAATATATATTTAATTTAATTTAAAAACTGAAGCAATAAGTAAATAGTTTCTTTTTAGGAAAGTTTGACACAAGAATTAACCTCCTTAGTCCTTAGTCCTGTCACCACACTAAGAACAAGAAATAGTGAGGGATGCCTGGGTGGTTCAGTGAGTCAGGTGCCTGCGTTTGGCTTAGGTCATGATTTCAGGGTCCTGGGATCGAGTCTGGCATTGGGCTCCCTGCTCAGCAGGGAGCCTGCTTCTCCCTCTGCCTGCTGCTCCCCCTGCTTGTGTGCTTTTCTCTCGTGCTCTTTCTCTGACAAATAAATAAGTAAAATCTTAGGAAAAAAAAATTAAAAACAAGAAATAGAAAGTTCAGGGGCGCCTGGCTGGTTCAGTTGGTAGAGCCTCTGACTCTTCACCACGGGACTGAGCCCCACATTATGTGTAAAGATTACTCAAAAATAAAATCTAAGGAAGGAAAGGAAAGGAAGGAAGGTGGGAAGGAAGGAAGAAAGAGAGAGAGAGAGAAAGAGTTCAATTCTCCTAGCCTTGATGCACTAATTGCAAAAAGAAAGCAAATACAGTATCAGGCCAGACAGTGACAACCCTAAGGAGGAGCCAAGGCCATCACTTTAGAAACAGGGAGACTGAGGCTGACTCCAGCCAAAACAGATCAGATGGTACAGGGCAAAAGATGATGCTCTGAGGCATGACTTAATCTGCCAGCGATAGACTGGAAAGAGATAATTTAATAAAGTTCTGAAATGATGAAATAATTGTAATAAATAATGTTCTGAAAGCATATAAGCCTGTGCCTGAGCACAGAAAATCTGACTTCGGAAGTGACGTCTGTCTTCCTCCAGCAGAAGAATCACCCAAAGAGGACATTTTGCCAGAGCTGTGGTTCAAGCGGGACTTTACCTGACAGCGGATCATGACGTGGGTCACTTTCGACTTGCCATCATTGCTCTCCCCTTTGTCGTCACCAGTTCGGACAGAAAGAACAAAATCTCCGGGGTGACTCTGGCTCTCTCGTACCAGAAAGCTACCGTGTTTTCCTTTCTCCGTTAGTAATTTCTCTGCTTCTTTCCCAGAGAGGTGTCCATGAAACCACCTAAATTTTTTTAAATGAAAATCAATTGAGTTTTGCCACGGGTTCACAGTATTCTTTCACATATATAGCCAGCTTTCCTAAACACAATTAAAAAACAGATCCATTCCTCCAAGAGAGTGGCCAATCCCATGCGGGACAATTTGCATCCCAAGCAGGCAGGAAAAATGAGAAAGATGTTAAGAATAACCATTAAACTTCAAATGATCCCACAGTCATTTGTAAACAAATGCCCTCAAACTTTCCTATTTTCTCTTAAATCTCCCATTTCTTAAAAATGTACCTTGTGGGGTGCCTGGGTGGCTCAGAGGGTTGAACCTCTGCCTTAGGCTCGGGTCATGGTCTTAGTGTCCTGGGATCGAGCTCAGCGGGGAGCCTGCTTCCCCCCCCCACACACACACCTGCCTCTCTGCCTACTTCTGATCCTGATCTCTCTGTGTCAGATAAATAAAATCTTTTTTTTTTTAATGTACTTTGTGTTTTCTCCATGCCCTACTCCAAAAACACCGACTATTTAATCACAGCCATTTAAAGAACTTAAAATGGGGGTGCCTGGGTGGCTCAGTCAGTTAAGCATCTGCCCTCAGCTTGGGTCATGATCTGGGGAACCTGGGATTGGGCCCCACACTGCGCTCCCTGCTCAGTGGGGAGTCTGATTCTGCCCCTCCCCACTCCCCCAACCCCCCACCCTCACTCATGCTCTCTCTCAAGTAAATAAATAAAATCATTTAAAAAAATTAAAATAGAAAGTCATGATAGAGACAAAAAAATCATTTGAATGTTTGCCCTTGCTTTAGTATGTGAATACTACATAAAAAAGGATTTTCACTATAAATTAATTTAAGCATTCCAAATTTCTTAACATTTCCAACCAATACTTCAATAGCCTCAAAGGTTGCTGTCAGTATCTTTGGTCTATATACTGGGTTATCATTCCAAGCTCTAAAAGCATGTAACATCTAGAGAAAGGGCGAGGAAGTTTGCTAAAAATGTGAATTCCCATGCCTCCAGAGATAGCAATACATTCGTTTGACAGAAGCCCAGCAATAAGCATTTTTACCCAGTACTCCAGAGTCCTGATGTGGGCCATCAGAGGACAGGCTCTAAGACAATATTACTCTAAGATACTATAAAAAACATTTTGGGGTGCCTGGGTGGCTAAGCTTCTGCCTTAGGCTCAGGTCATGATCCCAGCGTCCTGGGGTGGAGCCCCACATCAGGCTCCCTGCTCAGTGGGAAGCACCCTCTCTCCCTCTCCCGCTTTCCCTGCTTGTATTCCCTCTCTCACTGTCTCTCTCTCTCTTTCCCTGTCAAATAAATAAATAAAATCTTAAAAAAAAAAAAAAGGTACTATAAAAAACATTTTAGAGGGGCACCTGGCTGGCTCAGTTGGAAGAGCCTGAGACTCTTGAACTCAGGGTCATGAGTTCAAGCCCCATGCTGGGGAGGGAGGGGGTAGAGATTAAATAAATAAACAAAAACCAACTTTTTAAAAAATTTTAACATAGTTATATGACTAATGTGTCTTTTCCCCCCAGGACCTTGGTGAGAGAGCAAGCACAATCGTGGCAGATAGCACTAATGGCTCATTGCTAGAGGAATAGACTTTGAGTTATTTTTCATCCACACTCAACCGAACAGAGTAAAATTTGGAAATAAACTGAGTTGGCCAACAGCCTTTTGCTTGAAGCTGCAGTAGTATCTGGGGAAACAAATCCGCCTAGAACAGCACTGACATAAAGGGGCAAGCTGAAGAAAGCTGCCTGCAGATATAAAATACACAAACCTAACAGAGACCCTGAATGTGTCCTGAGTCAGATAGGAGACTGGGAATGTCGAAAACCAATAAAATCAATAAAAATAAGTCAAGTCCTGGCTTTCATCAGCTTGGTTCCTATATAAGGGGAAGAGGCCCTATTGAAATCATTTAGCTCCCTCTAGGCAAGGTCATTCTCCCACATTTGTGGACACAACAGAACAGAACTGGTGAAAAACCCTCTGAGCTCCGCTTTTCAGCTGCTGAGCTTAAGCTGACATCTGTTGGTGGCACCGCTGCATAGCTGGTCGGGAGCGAGCACAGGCACTGCGGCTGTTTTGGTGCCTCCCTTAGCAGCTGTTTTGCTCTCGGAGCTCTCAGAGATGATCAACTCAAGTTCAGTCATCTTAAAATGACTGCACGCACCAAGTATATACAAGAATTGTCTGAGAGCACTGCGAAACTAAGTGTAAGGAACACTGATCGAAGCTTTTACAGAAAGGGGCGCTCAGAAAATAATCTGGTCCTGTGGTTCTTGCTTCAGGAAAACTGAACTTTAATTACAAAGATGACCTCTTGGGAAACAGATAAAGCCAAGGCCCCACGATGCATTCGTACAACACCTACAGCATCAAAGAGATGCACCACAGTCACTGACCTTTCAGAGGTAGGATCTGCACAGTTCAGAGGATATTTAAGCTCAATAACATCTCCATTCTTCTCTTTTAATTGCCCGTGATGTTCCATATAATACTGGACCAACTCAGCCAAAGTGGCAAACTTCTCTCCTCCGTACAGGTCATAGTAATCACCAGTGTTCTGAATCTTGATGTGGGTGACGGCGCCATTTCTTCTACAAGAGTCCATTAGGGGGAAAACAAAAACCAATAAAGTATAGTATAAATGGACGTCATATTCAATATCAGATTCCGCCTACACCTCGAAACACACCCAAGAAGCCAGTTTATACTTTTCCTGTAATAAATGTGGTGAGTGAAAACCACACGGTCAACCATTTCAACACCAAGGGGCTTTGTTTCTTGGCTCCTTTCCCTTCTACAACTTTTATTTTGGAAGTCTAACCTATCAAATTGCATATATTAAGTGATAATAATTTTTCTCATCAGTAATTAATAGAGACACATATATTAAACATCAATCTATCTTCTAATCCAATAAAAACACTGTAAGTATTTTGCCCCCCCCCCAATGAAACTGTATAGCTACCCAAGGACTGGTATGAGAATATTCATTGCAGCTTTATGTGGAATAGAAAAATCCTGGAAACTCAAACATTTATCGCCAAAATGGATAAATAGTTACATACTCACACCACAAAACATTACACAGCAATTAAAGAAAAAAAAAACACTAAAACATACAACTACAGGGATACATCTCAAAAAACATTACATTAAGAGAAAAAAGCCAAGGGTGACTGACTGGCACAGTCAGAGGAGCATGTGAGTTGGGGTTGTGAGTTCAAGGCCCACACTGGGTATAAGGATTACTTAAAAATAATATCTTTTAAAAAAAGAGAGAGAGAGAAAGAAGACAGGCACAAATGAATACGTACTGTATGACTTCATTTGTCAGTGAACTTGCGGAATAAGCAAAACTAGTCTATAGGGTTAAAGAATAGTGGTAGCTACTTAGAAGGAGGGAAATTAGAAAGGGGAACAAAGGAATCTTCTAGGGTGATGAAAATATTCTGACTACGGTGTTGGTTACATAAATAAATACATTTGTCAAAATTCATGTCACTGTACACTTAAGATACCGTATATGATCATACCTTAAATCATACCTTAAATAATCACAGACCTTAATCGTACCTTAAAAACACAGACAACTGACAGTTTCCAGCACAAGATAGCTAAAATGTTTTCCCATTGAGGTGACAAAACATTGATCAAAAGTTTCTAAAACTTGGTTTTTTAGGGGCACCTAGGTAGCTCAGTTGTTAAGTGTCTACCTTTAGGTCGGGTCATGGTCCCACGGTTCTGGGACTGAGCCCCGCATCGGGGTCTCTGCTCAGCGGGAAGCCTGCTTCTCCCTCTTCCACTCCCCTAGCTTGTGTTCCCTCTCTCGCTGTCTCTCCGCCAAATAAATAAATAAAATCTTAAAACAAACCTTAAATAAATAAAACTTGGTATTTTAGTTAGCCTAGGCAGCCTGTGATTTCCATTAAGTTTTCTGAACAAATGAATACATCACAAGGACACTCATTTTTACCAAGGGGCCAGGCACTTCCAAAATGATAACCATTGACCTATATGAGCTTTTAGTCTGATCCTGCAGATTATTGATGAAGCCTCTGGAAAATATAAACACATTTCTACCAAATAAAAAAGAACATGGGGACTAAAGAAAATAAGAAAAACCATCCCAAAATGTTCCTGACAATAACCTACTTCTAATTATTGGTGACAACCTTCTCCAGTGGGTAAAGAGGGTCCTTCCGGTCACCCTCACCTTCGGGTCAACTATATCCGACTCCACTTGAACATCTGAGCTTCCCATTTCTAGCCTTTACTTAACGCCATAACACAAAGAAAGATATTTCAGGTATGAACGACATTAATACACAGCCACACAGACGGAGCTCAAAAACATAATCGTGCATGAAAGAAGCACAGCATAGAATGATATGCTCAGGATGTACCATTTATGAAAATTTAAGCACACACACAGTAATACTATAGATTATTTAAGATACAGTGATACCCACACACATATATATGTGTTATATTTTATTATTGTGAAGATACTATTTCCAGGTAATGTTACTTATTATATTACAAACATACACACACACACATATATATATATATTTTTTTTTTTTTTTTAATGAAGTATAACAAACTCATGAGACTAGCTGCCAATGGGACAAAAGGAAGCACAGGATCAAGGATGGTGAGTAAAGGGAAATTCTGTTTTATTTTATATTCTATTTTGAAGGGAAAATGGCCATAAATACAACATGAGTGATTATACATAACTTTATGTATTTTTCTGTATTTTTTTTTCCTCAAGATTATAAAGGGAGAGTGGGAGGAGGAGGAAAAGAGGGAGCGGGAATCTTCCTTGATGAACTGAATATAAGGTAACATAATGATCAATTTTAAAGCATAGGCACATAACATAAAGGTTGGATTGCACAGAACCACAACAATAATCACATCATAGATGCACGCATACACACGTGCATACACGCACTCACAGAGGCACGCGGACATCTGTAACAGTGGCTACACACAGACAAAGAAACAGAAAAAGTGAAAGTCGGCCGCGTTGCACAACTGTCAAAAGCAGTGGTTCTAAGTTCACAAAAAAGATATACAAATGGTCTTTAAATGCATTAAAGGATGCTCACCTTCAATCCTGAGAGAAATAAAAATTAAAATTCGCAAAGACACCATTTCTCATCTATCAAGCTAATGAAAAGGAAAAACTTGACCACACTCAAATGGTGACGCTGTGGAGAAACGGGGCCCCCCACGCATGACTGGTGGTGCAAGACGGTGCAATCACTACGGAGAAGAATCTGAAAAAGCAATGCCACCTGTGCATTTACTGTCTCCCCCAATCACCTCCCTCCCAGGAATTCACTCCAAAGACAGCTTTTCCAAAGCACAGAACATATGCAAAATGTGATCCCATTCACTGCAGCCGTATCAGCCGCTGTTAAATATTAGAAAAAACTAAATTCCCATCTGTAGGGAAATTGTATACATTTATACACTATTCAGTTGACTATGAAGATGAGAAAGATTACTAAAAGATTTCTGTAAGTGAAAAAAGTAAACTATAGGGAAAGATAGTATTCTACTTCATGTGTACAAAGAAACAAAAGGATAAACTAGAAATTAAGGGAAATGATGACCTACAGGGATGGATGGAAATGGTGCAAGGGATAGATAAAAAAATGAGATTTCTCAGAAAATACCTTTTTATACAGTGTTATTTTTAAATCTTGTAAACGCTTCACATATTCAAAACATACAATTTAATCAACAAAGATCAGAAAAAAAATGAATACCTGAAAAACAATGAATACAAACAGAAATCTCTTTTCGTAATTAACTCACAACCACAAAGAAAATTAATTCCAGGGGCGCCTGGGTGGCTCAGTGGGTTAAGCCTCTGCCTTCAGCTCAGGTCATGATCTCAGGGTCCTGGGATCGAGCCCTGCAACGGGCTCTCCGCTCAGCAGGGGGCCTGCTTTCCGCTCCCCCCACCTCTGCCCACCTGCCTCTCTGCCTACTTGTGATCTCTGTCTGTGTGACTAATAAATAAATAAATTCTTTTTTTAAAAAATGACAGTGGTATAGTAATTCTGGAACTATTTTTGTATTATAGAATTGGCCAAGTGGTCATATATTGCTGCATCTGGAAGCAGGGTTCCCCACACAAGAGAAGGGAAACACAAATATGGAATGGGAAAAGGTGAGAAAGTTGCATTGAACTGGAACTATCAGTAAGAACACTTGGTCTAAAATATATAAATATTTATTTCCCAGCTCTGTCTACTGTGAGGGCTAAGAAGCAATAAACACACCCAGCTTCTAAATCTTGGTTCCTGAACACTATTTCCCATTGAAAGACTCAAGGCTCTTGAGAGAAACGAAATGATTCCAGGCTTGGGGGGGAGGGGGAACTACAAAAATAGCCTAAAACATCTCACAGAGCCAGAAGGCAAGGATGTACTCAAAGATCACTGAAGAAATGTCAAAAGGATAACAGGAACCACGCCAGCCAAATGTGGGGCAACTAGAACACAAATTAATAATGAGGGGCGCCTGGGTGTCTCAATCATTAAGCATCTGCCTTTGGCTCAGGTCATGATCTCGTGATCTCAGGGTCCTGGGGTCCAGTGCCCATTGGCTCCTTGCTCAGCAGGGAGTCTGCTTCTCCTTCTTTCTCTCCCCACCTGACCCCCTCTCCTGCTCGTGTTCTCTCTTTCAAATAAATAAATAAAATCTTTAAAAAAAAAAAAAAGAAAGAAAGAAAGAAAAAAAGAAAAAAAAAGAAATAACAGAATTAGAAAAATAATTTTTCAGGTGCCATAAAATGATTTATTCAGACAAACTTCATCAACGAATGCTAAAAACACGAAGTGAGAAAATGCTGGGGAAGAAGACACAAACTATCATCCATCAGACCACTTAATAATTACTAAAAGAAAAAGTGTCTTTGTAATGAAAAACTCTGGCAAGCACCTGAATCTAACAGTTAAACCAAATAACACCAAAGGATGGGCCAAACAGGCACTCTGTGCTTCCTCCTGTGAAATAACGGGGTGGTCCGGCATCACCTCTGGAGTGTGCTTGCCCAAAATGTTTCATGTGAATGTGAAAATGAGGAAACAATCAGCAAATTGAGATTGGAGGACGACCCAAGAAATGACTGGCCTGACTCCCCAAAAAGCTAAAAGATGGGGATAAAAAGAAAAGGTCAGGAGAGAGAAAGAGACTAGAAACATAAAAATTAAATGCAATGAATGATCTTTGACAAGATTCTCCTGAATCTAGTCTGGGGGCAGGGGAGGGGTGGAGGGTGGAGAGAGACTCAACTGCTTCTAAAGCCACTACTGAAATAATAAGGGAAGTCTGAATACAGACAGTATATTATATATTTGACAATATTATTAAAGCAAGGTTAAAATGTATTACTCTTAATGATTCTGTAGCTGTCCAGAAAGCCCTTGTTTCTCTGCCATACACACCGAAGTATTTAAAGGTGCAAATAAGGGCACCTGGCAGGCATAGTCAGTAGAGCATGCAGACTCTTGATCCCAGCGTTGTGAGTTCGAGCCCCACGCTGGGTGTGGAGAGTACTTAAAAATAAAATCTCTAAAAAAAAATTTTTTAATAAAATAAAATAAAATAAAGATAAAAATAAATATCCTGATTATCTGCAACTTATTTTCAAAAAGTTCAGGGGGGAAAAAAGTGTATACACAAACATACTCAGAAAGAGCAAACGTGACAAAACCCTGGCCGGTGAAGAGAATGTGCGTGTCCACTATATACACCTTTCACCTTCTCTGCAGGTCAGACATTTAAAAAACAAAAAAACGTTGAGGAAAAAGGGGGAAAAAAAATCACACCAATTCTCTAGCCCTGGTTCTGCCACTGACAAGCCGTGAGACCAGCTAACTAACTTAACCTCTGTGCCTCAGCTTACTCATCTGCAAAATGAAGGTAATTGTGGAACTTATTCCCAGGCCGTCGAGAAAATTAAATACAATGATATGTGCCGAGTGCGTGGTGCAATGGCCTGGTACATATGTCAAGTCCTCAGTCACGTCCGCTATCAGCAGCAGCAGCATTATCATATGCTCTCCAACCAAACTCTTACAGCCCAGATATCACACAGCTTTAAGTTAGAAGCCTGTGCGGAGGTAAATCCTTAGGACTGAAAGATCCATTCCTTGAACTGAAACACAAGGGCGCCTGGGTTGCTCAGTTGGTTAAGCGTCTACCTTCAGCTCAGGTCATGATCCCGGGGTCCTGGGATCCAGCCCCGCATCGGGCTCTCTGCTCAGCAAGAAGTCGGCTTCTCCCTCTCCCTCTCCCCCACCCCCCGGCTCGTGCTCTCACGTGCATGCACTCCCTCAAATAAATAAGTAAAATCTTAAAAAAGAAGAACACAAGTAAAAGCTAAGGACAGGGGCTCCTCAAAAAAACTAACCTAACCCAAAAAGATATTTCCCAAGTCCCAAAGGGGATCCTAAATAAACCGACCAGTTTATCCAACCCTCTATTGTGGGACACTGAGTTGTTTTTAGTTTAAAGTTTTTTGAACAGTATGACCAGCATCCTGTTACATGTCTCTGTGAGCAAGTGTGACAGAATTTTTCTAGAAACTTTCTCTTATGTACTTATTCCCTTTCCTCTAGATTATTCGAGGAGCTGTAACTCTACTGCTTTATGAATCTGCTTTTATTTTTTTTTTAATTAAGAAGTAAGTAAATTATGTTGGCCATTAAAAGGAAGAATTAGATCAGCAGAGAACTCAAAAACTTTAAAAAGGAAGTTGCAGAATAGCAGATATATTATAAGACCATGTATATGAATTCTAAAAACACACAAACCAACTTTATATTGTTCACAATAGCATCGAGACAGTACAAGTATAAAAACACATTCAGGAAGGATATATGCCAACCTCTCGATGGTGGTTTCCTCTGGGGAAAGAGGGAGGAGAACGGGACTGGGCAGGGGAACAAAAGGGACCACAACTTCCTCAGTGATGTTAATTACTTGAAAAAGAAAACTGATCTGAAGTAACTCTTAGAAAGCAATTTTCCCAAAAAGAAATCAACAGAAGGAAAAGGAAAAATGCAAGCCACCAGGTTCAGGATGACTAGAACCAGGATGGAGCACTGTGTGGCTTAAGGACTTGCAACACTCTGTCCACCTCACCCTCAGGGGTTTCCTCAAGGGAGAAGAAGTGCCCATGATGACACCCCTTTTGCCGCATTCCCACATGCCCACTCTCAGGAGGCCACGCCTGAGCCTTGCAAGCGGGCTTGAGTCGCATCTGACACGTAGACCAGGCCTCTCCATAGGCCCACAGGCAGGCCTTCAAACTCTCAATGAGGGTAGCAAGTTGTCCTGGAGGGGTTTCAACATTTCCCACCGGAAAAACCCTTGCAGCATTCTCTTTTTCTTCCAACTTACCTGACGGAAAGGGTGAAGTCTCCAGGGTTGCTTTTACTGGGCCTTGCTAAAAAACTGCCATCAACGCCTCTTGTCAAAAGCAGGTTTTCGGCCTCCACGCCAGTGATGTTTGGGTGAAACCATCTTGAGTGAGAGAAAAATAGAGCAATGAAAACCAAAATTCTCCAGAAATTCTCCAGAAAGCACTACTTTCCACACTATGACAGCTAAAATGCCCATGAGTAGAGTAGCTAATAAAAATATAAAATAGGACCTTCCCTTCCTCTTACCCCTCTTCTCTTTAATCACCGCCCCCCTCCTTGACTTCCTCTTGGAAGGATCCTGGGATCCGCTAGCTAGCGTAGTCAGTGGGGCCAGGGTCATGGTCAGTGAGACTGGGGATGGGGGTATGGGTACGAAGCCGAGGCCAACACCTTAAAAAATAGTCCATATGGTCAGGAGATTGAACACATGGAGTAGAATTAAACAAATAAAGAAAGAAACTAGTGAATAAATAAACATATTAAGGATAATGAGAGCCAGGTTTCTCACTATTAGAGAGGGGATACAAATATGGAAAGGGGAAAACCAGAATAAACCAGATTAGAATTGGAGGCAATATAAACTCTAGTTTTTTAATACACATATAGAGATGGCTACAGAAATACAGCTGTATGGTTCTGTGCAAGTCTATGTGCTTTTGTGCATGCAGATGCATATGTATCTTCCTAGTTCTCTCTTCCAAAAGGGCTTGGAAGCAATAATACCCCAGAAGCCATCAGCATAACCAGCCCCGTTATCATGATTTCTAAATACCATTCTCCAACAAAAGAAACTGGGTTCCTTGGAGAAAGAGCTGATTCCAGGTCTGGGGCACTAAAAAAGTAAGACGAGCTTGGAGTACCTTACCATGCCACAGTGCCCTGCTCAGCGGGGAGCCTGTTTCTCCCTCCCTGCCCCCCCCCGCCCCTCCCCCTCCTAGAGCTCTGGCTCTCTCTCTCAAATAAACAAATAAAATCTTAAACAAAAAAATACATGGGGACAAAGGGAAAGCTCTTTGCAATAGAATCACAAAGAATAATATATAAGCAGTATAGAATACACAATATTCTATATATATATGTAATATATAAGCAGTATAGAAGGTATAAGAGGATTAGAAAATCACCAGTTGGTAACCAGCACATGAATGATTCAGGCAAGAATCATCAGAGGACACTAAAATTGGTGGGTGAACATTTCAGGAAGGATGGTATTTATAACAACTCAAAGAACCTCCCTACAAAATGCTTATTAATTAACAAATAACAGATATTCATGAACCTCATAGTGGAGAACTTGACAGACTCTATCTTAACCAGTTGATGAAAGTTAACGTCACCGGTTATGGATTAAACTGGCATCATGTGCCTCCTGACAACACGCACTGAGAACACGTGCCATTTCTATGCTATTCCTGCCAAAAATGCATTACCTAATCGAATTCGGAGGAACATCGGACAAACCCCAAGTGCGTGACATTCTACAAACTCACTGGCACGTACTCCTCAAAAATGTCAAAACTGTGAAGGGGGAGGGGACAGCCAAGAAAGAACTTTCCAGATTACAGGCCAGAAATAGGACACAAGAATACACTGCATGGTTCTTTCTGGGCGTTATCACTGACCAGGGGGAGGAAGAAATTTGATAATAATACTATTATAATGTAAATTTCCTGATTTTGACAAGCATACTGTTAACTATGTCTGTGTCTCTGTTTTTAGGAAATACACACTGAAGTATTTTAGAGTAACAAGACATCATATCTGGTACTTATTCTCAAATGGTTCAGACTGAAGTTATACATACAGTGTGTATATATATATGGGGAGAGGCAAATGTGTACAACGTTAGCTGCTAAATCTTGGTTAAAAGTACACCAAAGTTATATTATTCTTACAACATTTGTATAAATTTGAAATTATTTCAGAATAAAAAGTTTTTAAAAACACACAAATAGGGACACCTGGGTGGCGTGGGTTAAAGCCTCTGCCTTCGGCTCAAGTCATGATCCCAGAACCACGGTTCTGGGTTGGAGCCCAGCATCGGGCTCTCTGCTCAGTAGGGAGCCTGCACCCCTCTCTCTCTCTCTCTGCTTCCCTCTCTGCCTGCTTGTGATCTCTGTCAAATAAATAAATAAAATCTTTAAAAACAAACAAACGGCGCCTGGGTGGCTGGGTCAGTTGAGCCGCTGCCTTCGGCTCGGGTCATGGTCCCTCGGTCCTGGGATCGAGTTCCGCATCGGGCTCTCTTCTCAGTGGGAAGCCTGCTTCTCCCCCTCTCTCTGTCTGCCTCCCTGCCTACTTGTGATCTCTGTCAAATAAATAAATAAATCTTTAAAAAACACACAGACACACATACAAAAATAATGAAGTCCACCATGAATGCCATCCACTTCAGAGAATTCCTCTCTAGTTCCCAGCAAAATTTCCTTCATGGATTCCAAAAGTCACCAAGATTTGTGGTAAAAAGAGTAATTTCTGAAGTCAAATTATCTGACCTTTATAGGCTAATTCAATACTCCAGGGAACGTACATCATTATTAAACGTAGAGTCCTGGCACTGATAATCAAATGAACTTTCAAGAGACTTCTCTACAAATATTGGCCCAATTACAGTGTGTTAGGACAGTGAAGGAGAGAGAAGGCAAGAGGGAAGAGCTGTCATAAATCATTCATTAAGGGCACGGAGAGCTCTGCAGCCTTGTGATTAGGGCTCCACTCACCCAGACCCAGGTGCACATCTGAGCTCTACCGCTTACTAGCTCATGACCCGGGCAAGTTCTTTCCTCCTCGGACTCAGTGTCCTCAAAAAGGCAAGGATCGATCATTTTTTTCTGCAATGATAATTCTTATGTTCCATTTAAGAATAAACTGAGAATCCATACAGTATGGTATCATTCAGCCATTATAAGTAACAAATTACTGGGAGCACCTGGATGGCTCAGTTGGTTGAGCAATAGACTCTTGGTTTTGGATCAGGTCAGGAGCTTGGGGTCATGGGATCGAACCCCACATTGGGCTCCATACTCAACACAGTGTCTGCTTGAGCAATTCTCTCTCTCCTTCTCCTTCTGCCCCTCCCCTTGTTTGTGTTTTTTCTCTCTCAAATAAATAAATAAAATCATAAAAAAAATTAATGAAATACTGATAAATGCTACAATTTAGATGAACCTCAGAAATATCAGGCTAAAGGAAAGAAACCAGACACAAGAGGCCACATGTTCTATGATTCCATTGATGTGAAGTGTCCAGAATAAGCAAATCCATTGACAGAAAATAGATTAGTGCTTGCTTTGAGAAGGTGGATAGCTAATAGGTACAGGGTTTCTTTTGGAGGTGATGGGAAAGTCCTAAGATTATAGTGCAGTATGTGAATATACTAAAAACCACTGAGCTGTGTCCTTTAAATATGCATGGTATGTGAGTGATATCTCATTAAAGCTATTCAAAAAAAAAAGAATAAGGAGTGCGCCTGGGTGGCTCAGTGGGTTAAAGCCTCTGCCTTCAGCTCAGGTCATGATCCCAGCGTCCTGGGATCAAGCCCCGCGTCGGGCTCTCTGCTCAGCAAGGAGCCTGCTTCTCCCCTCTCTCTCTCTGCCTGCCTCTCTGCCTACTTGTGATCTCTGTCTGTCAAATAAATAAATAAAATCTTAAAAAAAAAAAAAAAAGAATAGGGGCTGGGCAAAAAATAAAATAAATAAAAAATGAAAATAAAAAAGAAGAAACTGGGATAATAAAAAAGAGGGCTTACTAAATTCACTCATGCCACAAACAGTGGATACCCAACACAGGCTATGAGGACCACATGCCAGTTATCAGAATAACCCTGCCCTCAAGAGGGTTTCTTTGCAATGGAGAGATTTAAAAAAAAAAAAAAAAAAGGTAACTAAATAAAATGTCACGTGGTAATAACTGCTACAAGAGGAATAAAGTAACTGGGCACCTTGGTGTCTCAGTCAGTTGGGCATCTGCCTTCATCTTAGGTTGTGATCCCAGAGTCCTGGGATCAAGCCCCTATCAAGCTCCGTATTTGGCAAGGAATCTGCTTCTCCCTTTCTCTCTGCCCCTCTCCCCTGCTCATTCTCTCTCTCACACACACTCCCTCTGTCAAATAAAATAAATAAAATCTTTTTAAAAAATTTAGGGGTGCCTGGGTGCCTCAGTGGGTTAAAGCCTCTGCCTTCAGCTCGGGTCATGATCCCAGGGTCCTGGGATTGAGCCCCGCATCGAGCTCTCTGCTCGGCAGGGAGCCTGCTTCCTCCTCTCTCTCTGCCTGTCTCTCTGCCTACTTGTGATCTCTCTCTCTCTCTCTGTCAAATAAATAAATAAAATCTTTTTTTGAAAAAATTTTTTTTAAAAAGAGGAAGAAAGCAGCGAGAGGGGATGCTTATAAAGGGTACAGGGGAGGCAGGGTTCAGTGATAAGGTAACATCACGAGACCTCAAAGAAGCAAGGCAGCAACATGCCTGTTTACGGGAGAGGGACATACCAGGCAATGGGCGGACAGTATATGACACGTATGCAAGAGGCCAGTGTGGTTGGGGCAAAATGGGCAAGGGACAGACAGGCAGAGGAGGCCAGTGAGGTAATGAAAAGCCAGACGATGTAGGGTCTTGGAGACACTATAAAAACTTCAACCTTTATTTTTTGTGAAATGGTTAAGGACTGGAAGGTTTAGGCAGAGGAGCAACACGATCTGACTTACATTTTTAAATCACCTTTCAAACGACTGCACAGGGAAAACACACAAGTTAGTTAAGAAAGCCACTGTGATAAACAATCCAGACAAGAAATGATGGTAAAAGGACCAAGGTGGCAGCAGTGGAAGGAGTGATAAAAGTCCAACTAGGATTATCTTCAGGGTAGATAAGAGGATTTCCTAAAGGATTATACATTTAATAGGAAAGAAAAAAGTAAGAAGACTCCTAAGTTTGGAGTCTAGTCAACTAGAAGGTTGGAAACATGGAAAGGGGGGCACCTGAGTGGCTCAGCGGGTTAAGTCTCTGCCTTCAGTCCAGGTCATGATCTCAGGGTCCTGGGATCGAGCCCCCTATCGGGCTCTCTGCTCAGCGGGCAGCCTGCTTCTCCCTCTCTCTCTGCCTGCCTCTCTGCCTACTTGCCATCTCTGTCTGTCAGATAAATAAATAAAATCTTTAAAAAAAAAAAAAAGGCTCTAGAAGATTAAAAAAAAAAATGGAAAGGGTAGGGAGAGCAAAATCAAGGGTTAGATTTGGTATGTGTTAAGTTCAAGATGCTTAGTTGTCCAAGTGTTGGTGCACACTAAGCACTAAATGTTAGATATTATTATTGACAATCATAACAATAAATGTAAGGTTGTTCTGACAAGGAATAATCTATCAACATTCCTGCTGTTTACATTAACTGAAATTCATCTTATTTTTACTTTTTCCTATACCATCTCACTAGTGTTTTAGGGGGAATCTAAACATCATTCTGACTGGCCTTGAGAAAAATCCCATGGGCTACAGCTAGACAGCCCTCATTCACATTCCAGCTCTGTGAACATGGGCTAGTGATTTCACTTTCCTGTTAACTCATCCAGAAATGGACATAGTAACAAATACATGTGTGGAAACACACTACTGCCTCCACGAACACACACACGTGGAATCCTCCTGATCTACACCCCAATATTTTTCATTTACCACAGCTTGAAGATCCTTCTGTGGCAGTACATTCTTTTTAATGGCTACACAATATTCCATCGTGTGAATATACTCGCAAGAATTTAATCCCCATTACAGGACATTTATAGTTTGCCTAGGTTTTGTTATTGCAAATAATGCAGCAGAGGGGCACAGCAGAGGGGCTCAGTCGGTTAAGTGTCCGACTTAGTTTTGGCTCAGGTCATGATCTCAGGGTTATAAGACTGCGCTTCACACTGGGCTCTGAGATCAGTGGGGAGTGGGCTTGGATTCCTGCCCTCTGCCGCTCCCCCAGTGCACTCACTTTCTCTAAAATAAATAAATCTTTAAAAAAAAAAAAAAAAGACAAGGGGAGTAGGTGCTGGACCCGAGCAGAGCTGAAGCAGGAGGCACAGGCCGGCTTGGCAAGCAGAAACCATGTCACTGTTCGGGAAACTGTTTGGAGCAAGAGGGGGTAAGGCCAGCAAGGGCAGCCTGACCCCTCAGGATGCCATCCAGGGGCTGTGGGACATGTTGGAGATGCCAAGTAAGAGGAAGGAATTCCTGGAGATGAAGTTGGAGCAGGAGCTGACCGCCACCAAGAAGCCCGGCACAGAAAGAAGCCCATGGGGCCTCCAGGCACCGAAGCGCAGGAAGAGGTACAGAAAGCAGCTGGCACAGATCGATGGCACACTATCCACCATCGAGTTTCAGCAGAAGGCCCTGGAGAACACCAGGACCAACACAGAGGTGCTCAAGAACATGGGCTCTGCTGCTAAGACCATGAAGGCTGCCCATGACAACACGGCCATCGACAAAGTTGATGAGTTAAGGCAGGACATTGCTGACCAGCAAGAACTTGCAAAGGAGCTTTCAACAGCTATTTCAAAACCTGTAGGATATGGAGAAGGGTTTGATGAGGAGGAGCTCATGGCAGAATTAGAAGAATTAGAACAGGACGAACTAGACAAGAATTTGCTGGAAATCAGTGGACCCGCAACAGTCCCTCTACCAAATGTTCCCTCTATAACCTCACCATCAAAACCCAGCAAGAAGAAGGAAGAGAAAGAGGATGACATGAAGGAATTGGAGAATTGGGCTGGATCCATTTAACTGGTCCAGTGTAGTCCAGACAGACTCTGGTGGGCTGTGCAGTGGACAGGTGCGTGGGGGTGGGGAAGGGGGAGGACATGCGCAGGCAGGTTCCATCACTCCTGAAACTCCCTCCAAAGCAGTAGGGCTGCATCACTGCTCACTTGCTGCATAGAACGCTCTGCACCCAGCAGGACGGGGAGAGGGGCAAGGGCGGGGGTGGGGGGTGGGGTGGGAGATGCCTGCTGTTTATAATGTTGCATTTCTGCAAAATAAACTGTATTTGCAAATCCCCAAAAAAAAAAAATCAATACAGCAGAAGACATCCTTTACAATCATTATTATACACTTTTTCAAGTACATCCGTAAATTAGATTTTCAGAAAATTGCTTTGGCAAGAGTTTGCCTTTCACTTTGACAAATCTCCCCAGCGGCACTCAAAAGAAGGTGCCAGTTTCGACTCCCATAAATTGAGTGTGAAAGCCCCTGTTTTCTCTCACTTTTGCCAATACTGCATATATTACCAAATTTTTTCATCTTGGTCGATCTGATTCATGGAAAAAAGTACCATTCTAGTTTGCATTTCTGTGTGACACTAAGCACTTTTTTATGTTTTCAGAGCCCCTTTTTCTTCCTTTTCTGTGAGTTGTCAGTTTCTCACTGTTCGCTTTCTCATACATTTTTTTCCTTCTTACTGATTTACAGGAGCCCTTGAAATAACCAGAAAATGATTCTTTAGTATATGCGTGGCAAATATTCATCTTAGCTTTTTGCACTTTTCACTGTTTGTGGTATTCTTTTTCCACAGAAATTCACCTTGGCATGGTTAAATTTATCGTTTTTTTTCCTTTATGATTTTGGGGTTTCTCACTATGCTTAGAAAAACTTAATTCATAGCACTGTTGTGAGACACAAATAAGTTAATACACATAAAATGCTTAGCACAGAACCAGCCCTTAAGAGTTTCACCTTTGGAACTAGGAATTTAGTTTTTAGGCAGAATAAGATACTTACAATAAAGGAACAGATTTTCACAGGACCCTGCAAGGTGTGGCCCCAACCTAATTCTCTCTCTTTCTCTCTCTTTTTTGTTTAAGATTTATTTATTTATGAGAGAGAGAGAGAGAGAGAAAGAAAGAGAAAGAGATTGAGCATGAGAGGATAGGGGGAGAGGGAGAAGGAGAGAGAATCTTAAGCAGACTCCCTACTGACCACATAGCCACAACCCCGAGATCATGATCTCAACCAAAATCGAGAGTCAGATGCTTAATGGATTGAGCCACCCAACTGCCCTCCAACCTGACTCTCTTATTCTGGTGACTTCTCTGTTTTCTTCAAGTATGCCCCATGTGGCCTTTGCACGTGCTTTTCTTCAGACGCTCCCATCTCACCTTTTCACAGCACCCTGAGCATGATACCACCCTGGGTGATATCAACATGAAATCTAATCACACATTCATCCAAATACCAGGTTAAAGACTTGACTGGCAGCTCCCAAGAGAGAGAACCTGCCTGCTACCATACCAATGTGTACCTCCAGCTCCACACAAAGGGGCTAACACATGATTTTTTAAATATTTGTGATTAGAAAGGAAGGACAAAAGCAGCCGTTGTGGGAGATGGGAACGCCTGTCAGGGCTCTTCCACATCCATAGTTCCCCATTGATATAGGTCATAGGTCGTGTCACAAGAGGCTGTCAAAAGAGAAGTGTCAGCTGGCAAAGGCTCTCTTCAGACCTACCCCACTAGCTCTTCAAAAAAAAAAAAAATTATTTCTAGTACACAATTTTTATCCGATTTGTAGTGCTAAGGTGGTTATCTTCCCTTATCTGTATGGTTACAATTTTAATATTTTTTCCAAAGCAGAGGCACTTGGGTAGCTCAGTCGGTTGAGTGTCTGCCTTCAGCTCAGGTCATGATCTCAGGGTCCTGGGATCTGAGCCCTTGGGTCGGGGTCTCTGCTCAGCAAAGAGTCTGCTCCTCCCTCTCCCTCTGGCCCTGCCCTCTCTCCTGTGTGTGTATGTGCACACATGCTCTCTAAAATAAATAAATAACATCTTAAAAAAAAAAAAAGAATTTCCTTATACACAGGTCCAGGACACCTTGTGCATAAGGCAAAAATGTGTCCCAAAGCCTCCCAAAGCATTTGAAAACCCCTAAATTTGATATCTTAACTATACCAGGAGGGAAAGAACTCTTGGTTTGCTTCTCTGTCTCTGTTACCACTCTTGCACCTTTACAGTACTTCACCCAGCTTTGTTGTGTGCCCCTCATCTGTAAATGTGCAGGTGTTCATAACCATGGTAACAAATACATATTAAAAAACAAATGAGATGCTTGGGTGGCTCAGTCGGTTAAGCACTTGACTCCTGATTGCATCTCAGGTCATGATCTCGGGGTCATGAGATCCAGCCCCATAATGGGCTCTGCACTGAGCGTGGAACCTGCTTAAGATTCTTTCTCCCTTAGGGTGCCTGGGTGGCTCAGTTGTTAAGCATCTGTCTGCAGCTCAGGTCATAATCCCAAAATCCTGGGATTGAGCCCCACACCAGGCTCCCTGCTCCATGAGAAGCCTGCTTCTCCCTCTCCCACTTCCCCTGTTTGTGTTTCCTCTCTTGCTGTGTCTCTCTCTGTCAAATAAATAAATAAAATCTTAAAAAAAAAAAAAAGAAAAAGATTCTCTCTCCCTCTCTCTCTGCCCCTCCCCCACCCTTCACTATCTCTAAAACAAAACAGGGGCTCAGGGTTCTTTCTATAGGACAAGCTAAATAAAGTAGACCACATTGTGCACCCCCATAAACAAACCCCATTTAAAGCAATGAAATTTTATATTTAATCGGGACATTGGAAGAAAAGAACCAAAGTCATAAACATCGCTACAAAGTTTGGCAACCATTCTACCAGGGTTCTGGTAGATAGAATATAAACTGTTTAGTTTTCGGCTTTAATTTATGAGTCAGAAGAAAATATAATTTTCTTTCTATTAAGTGCATTTTTTAAAAATCACACCTATATTCTGGATTTGTTTTTCCCTTCAACAAAGCCAGTAAGCAAACATATTTGAAAGAAGTATATGTATTTTCATTTACTAATATGAGTTGCATTTTTCTAAACATATTAAATTTTTTTCCCCTTCCTAATTATTTGGATTGGAGAAGGTCAGGATAAGGCACAGGTTTATGTTTTTTGCATCTTGCAATTTAATTCGGAAAGAAATATTTCAAAATACGTAAAAAATATATATATATTTCTGTATCTGTTTTTAAAAAGCTACGGCTGTATAAAACTGAGGTATAACTTTATTTTTTTTAAAGATTTTATTTATTTTATTTATTTAACAGAGAAAGACACAGCAAGAGCAGGAACCCAAGCACGATCAAGAGAAGTGGAAGAGGGAAAAATGGGCTCTGCACTGAGCAGGGAGCCCGACGCAGGACGTGATCCCAGGACCCAGGGATCCTGACCTGAGCCAAAGGCAGATGCTTAAGCATCTTAAGCCACCTGGGTGCCCCTGAAGTATAACTTTAAATGTCCCTGTTATGCAATTAGCAAGCATCTTACTACAGTAAAGACTGGATATGCCAAGAACCATCAATGGGTGCTAAGTCTAGGGAGAAACTGGGGGTGGGGTGGAGCAGGATACCTGCATGGTCTTACACTGTGTCTTCATCAACCACTGATTAGTTACAAGGGAAAAAATATGGGGCGCCTGGGTGTCTCAGTTGGTTAAGCATCTGCCTTTGGCTTAGGTCATGATCCCAGAGTCCTGGGATCGAGTTCCACATCCATTTCCTAGCTCAGTGGGGAGCCTGTTTCTCCCTCTGCCAGCTGCTCCCCCTGCTTATGCTCGCTCTCTCTCTCTCTCTCCCTCTGACAAATAAATAAATAAAATCTTTACCAAGAAAGAAAAAAGAGAGAAAATATTATACAAAGGAGAAAATGGACAAACCCTTAACCAGGTAGTCACTGATAATTAACATCACCAGCAGACATCATGCATCTCGAGATACGATACTCCAGAAGAATACAATATCGCCTACATAGTACTCTGGCTGAAATCTAGTAATGATGAAACAAATTCAAAATGAGAAATATTTTATTTTAAGAGGGGAAGGGGGAGAGATCACTAGCATGAAAGACAAAAGGTTGTAGAGTATTCTGGATTAAAGAGATCTAACAACTAAATACAACTGAATCCCGTACTAGAAGAGGAAAAAAAAAAAATGCTATGAAGGACATGATTGGGTCAACTGGCACAGCTGGAATACAACAGGTTAGATCAAAGGATTATTACCGGGGCGCCTGGGTGGCTCAGTGGGTTAAAACCTCTGCCTTCGGCTCGGGTCATGATCCCAGGATCCTGGGATCAAGCCCCGCGCTGAGCAGAGAGCCTGCTTCCTCCTCTCTCTCTGCCTGCCTCTCTGCCTACTTGTGATATCTGTCAAATAAATAAATAAAATCTTAAAAAAAAAAAAAAAGGATTATTACCAATGGTAAAATTACTAGTTAAAAATTTTAAAAGATGGGGTGCCTGAGTGGCTCAGGCAGGTAAGTGTCTGCCGTCAGCTCAGGTCATGATCCCAGGGTCCTGGGATCGAGCCCCATGTCAGGCTCCCTGCTCAGTGGGGAGCCTGTTTCTCCCTCTCCCTCTGCCTACTTGTTCTCTCTCCCCTCTGTTAAATAAATAAATAAAAATCTTTTTTTAAAAAGATAACTTTATTCTTAGAAAATCAACACAAGTATTTAGGAGCAAAGGGCTATGATCTATGTAATTTATCTTCAAATTTTGAAGAAAAAATTATACAATATTATATATGTGTATTTACACACACACACAACGTGAAGCAAATGGGATGGGAAGTTAACAGTTGTAAATCTGGGTAAATGGTATTCCAACCGTATGCATGTTCTTTGCATTATTCTTATTCTTATAATTTTTCTCAAAGTTTGAAACAAATTCCAAGTAAAGTTAAAAATTATTTTAAAATTTTCTGAAAAATCCATTTGCTCAAGACACCAGCATGATTCCCATCATCAGTGAGTTATCCATCCTTATCCCTGAAGCTGGCTATACTAGGTACCAAAAAGGGATGACAGGGAGAAGACAGAGATGAGAACCTACATGGAGAGAGAGTATGAGGACAGAAAGAAGACAGATTTATAGTTTTACTACCAATAATATTATATATTTAAATAAGAACTTACAAATTATGAAATCAAGATCTCTCCACGCTTATTACAAAGGCTTTTTTTCAGCAATTGTGAACCAGTTCCGACAGCAAGAACAAAATAATGTTGTATTGGCTATCATACTTTATGGCTGGTTAAAATTATGGTAAGATTTACTGAATGCCATGTCACAATGTAACCATTACATTCTCCTATTTACTTCTCAAAGTTTCTAAAGCAGGATCTAAACCCACAGCTTGTCTTATTGTAACCACATGTTCTCACCTTTGCATGTTTCACAGAAATAACGCTTACATAGAGTATCCTGCTGGTGCTGAGGGTGCAAAAGATATTATAAATTGACTTCCACTGCGGAAAGTGTATGTAAACACCACTCTACCCATCACGTAGATTGACAAGAGGAGATAAGGCCAACGGTTGTCTCTTTACCCCTTTATTAAATAAACTCTATTATCTCCTTTACAACTTACAATTATACCGATCATGTTATTAAGAATGAACAGAGGAGGGTGATGTTTACATGGGAAATTGTAACCAGCATTTAACACAAAGACCGGACAGAGCAAGGGCTTAATAAACATTGGCTATCACCTTTGTTAGCATTATTATTACTGGTGGAAAACAGCAGGAAAGATTCTTCTCAGGCGTAATTATGTCAGTATCACACAGGCCACTCTGACATATGTATCATTTATGTTACACTGCCTTTTAATAAACTTAACTTCAGGGTTCAGGGGCTATCCCTACATTATTTCCAATAGCATATAATTAGAAATTTAAAAGTTCTAGTCCATAACCTATGTACTTGAGAGCTTTGATTTATTATAAACTCTTCTTCCTTAGCAATTTTTTCAAAAAGCACTGGTAATCCCCAAAAACTTTTTCCCACTCACATTTAATATTTGTGTTCAATCACTGATGTGTAGCGTGCTTATTACTACTAAGGAGAAGTTGGAGTTCACTCCGTCCCTTAGAATTAGGGAGGATAAAGACAAATAGTAGAATTAATATCATGGCGCTGGACTCAAGGATTATGAACAATCGTAATATTAGGTACTGAGGCCATACATCTCGAAACCTGGCCCCATTTCCCACCTGGTGTGAATGTAAGCAGTACAGGTTAGTCTAACCTTAAAAAAAAAAAAAAAAGTAGCATAAATGCATCTGCATTACCTGAAAAGATGGGAAAATGCAAATTAGCAGAACTCCACTTGAGTTTATCAACAAAGTGATTAATACCACGGGTCCAAAGGGTATCAGATGAGAAGAGACAGATACATTTCCAGTCCTCCCATGTACATACTAGTCATTTAATTAATGGCTGTTGATGGAATGATTTGGGGGGGCTGGATAAAAAACAGGTAGGATAAGACATCAGGAGGGAAGTAGAGAAAAAGTCACATGGGGGAGAGGGAAGGAAAAGTGTCCCCCTTTTGCTCATTCCAACATCTGCAAACCTGCCTCCCCTGACAACCCCTTCTAACTGGCCACCTTCTGGTGTTATTACTTAATAAGGGTCTCAGGTCACACATGGCCTAGGCAGGTACCACCCATCTCTTCCAAGGAGCTGAAAGCATGTGTGCACGCACACACACACACACACCACCACTTGTGAGAAAGAGCCACAAATCAATGTCCAAAACGAAATGCCTAAAACACAGGAGCCTGAGCGAGCCTGAAGAAACAAAAGACAGAATCCCTGCCTGCAGGGGAGTTTACAAACCCAAACAATTTGCTAGGAAATCAAACCAGGAATCTAGATAACCACCCACCTCCCTACCCCCAACCCTCCCTGTCTGTGAAGGCAGATTCTGCAAAGCCTTAACTCTCTGAGGATAGGAACTTATTTATGTCAAGTGAGTCTTAAAAAAAAAAAAAAAAAAAAAAAAAAAAAGCTGATGAACCAAAAAGAAAATACAATGATGCTGAATATTTTGTTTTATCTATGCACCCTCTTCCCCCAGTGGTGTGGGGAAATAGTCAAGCAGGCCAATAATTTCAGGAACTTATTCTTATTCAAGGCTGCCATGCTAAGAAGAGAATTTAAACTAGGGATCCAAAGTCTAATTTCGGTTTCTCGACTAAATATAAAGTGACACTGGGTATATCTTTCTTACCAGCTGCTCTGAAAAAATCATTATCTTTGTCCTTGGGGAGAAAGTTTATAGTTTGGTACTTGCTGCAGATTATAAGAATATTCCTCTTTTCTAATTAAATTTTAATATCCTATAGGAAAAGGGTAAGTCATGAAGAAAGGGCAGTCAATGGGGACAAGCAGTCTAAGTAACAGAAGCTAGAAAAAAGTTGTTGAGGCAGCTTTTTAATGGTAGCGGATAGCTCTGTCTTTATGATATCCTCTCATGGAGCTTCAGTGCTTAGCACCACAGCTCTGACGACAAGGCAACAAAAGCAAACTGCCTCTGAAAGTCTTTCTACAAATGGCTTCTACCTTAGTTCAAAGCCTCTCTCTCACTTGTCTGCTCTCCCCAAGTCCACTCGTGTCTCCTACAATCCTTCCTTCATAATAGCCAGAGGGATATTTTTAAACTGACCAGCTCATGCCACTCCCCTGATCACATCCTTCTATGGCTTTACGCTGCTCTTAAAATACAATCCAAGCTCCTCGCCATGGTCCACATGACCCTCGAAGACCTCATAAGGTCCTGTGTGGTCCAGTCCCCACCTACCTCCCTAGCGTCCCCAGTGTGCTCCCTTCTGCCCTTGAAGTGCTCCAAGAACTTCCCCACCTCAGCCCTTCGACACTCGCTGTTTCCCAACACCTGAACACCGAGGGCCTAGCACAGTGCCTGGCACACAGTAATCCCACAATAATAATTCTTGAGTGAGCGGATCAATGTTTCATTAGAATGGTTCCATGGGGAGGGCCTGGGTGGCTCAGATGGTTAAGCATCTGCCTTCAGCTCAGGTCATGATCTCCAGTTCCTGGGATGGAGCCCCATGTCGGGCTCCCAGCTCAGCAGGGAGTCTGCTTCTATCTCTCCCTCTGCCTCTCTCCCTGCTTGTGCTCTCTCTCTGAAAGGAATAAGTAAAATCTTTAAAAAAAAAAAGAAGAAGAAGAAGAAGAAGAAGAATGGTTCCATGGGAGGTTAAAGACTTGCATCTAGAATCCACTACCTTTCCAAGCAACATATCCTATGTCTGTATATATTTATGTGTGTATATACAGACACATACAGTGTATATATATGTATACATGTACATATGTATTCTAAACAGAATATCCTCTCCTGATAAATTTCTATTTCAGTTTGGTACTAGCTTTACCAAACTCATTTGATGCTGGCACACAAGTCTGTCTCCCTCTCTGAATTCAATGCTCCTTGCAACCATGAATAACATCTTCCACATTTCAACGTTGTCAACGACCACGGCACATGTAAGTTTGCAAAATGCACACAACCCTCCGAATCGCAGTAGTGAACTAAGCTCCCATTTAGGGAGTTTGAATCCAGTTCAGGGTGTTAAAGCCTTGGCCACAGTCCACAACTCCCACAGAGAGTGAGCATTTGCCTCATCTTAAAGGTGAGGCAGTATCTGCCTAGCCTTAGAAATGTCAGTGTCAGATGGCAAGTGCTGTCTGTTTCCCAGAGGGAAAGAGGAATAAGGACAGTATCCTATTGTTCTACAGCTGCCTGACAAAGCACACTAAGGCCCACTAGTAACAATCACAAACCTGAGCTGGCTCTGCTTTTTCAGGATCTCGTGTGTTCTCTAAGTCTCTGCACTGACCATGCGCAAGAAGGGTAAGTAATCTTAGCAGTGGCCCCTGCCTTTGAGCAGTTCTGGCCAAAACCCGGAGCTGACATCGGGACACAACATTAATGAAGTCATCCCAGCAACTGGGAAGGCCAAGGCCTGTTATTTTTCAGCAAGGCACGTTTACTTACTCCCACAGGAGAGAAACCAACATGGCCACCAGGGAGAGCCTGGGACAAAAACATACTTGACCAGCAACAGATAAACCAAAAGCCTGGAGTCTGAGAACAAGCTAAACGTTCCGCTCCTCTCTGGCTCGAGTCACCGTACATCATCTTTCAGAGAACAAAAGCAAATGGAACGGCGCCTGGGTGGCTCAGTCAGTTAAGCGTCTGCCTTCGGTTCTGGTTATGATCCCAGGGTCCTGGGATCGAGTCCCATGGTGGGCTCCCTGCTCGGCGGGAAGACTGCTTCTTCTCCTTCTCTCTCCCTCTGCTGCTATCCCTGTTTGTACTCTCTAATAAATAAACAATCCTAAAAAAAAAAAAAAAAAAAAAAGGAAAAGGAAAAGTAAAGGACCTGCCATATGCTGAAAGAGGGCTTGGAGAATGCAGGCAATTTTGTCAGCTGAGCAAGGCAGAGTGGTGCACACCAGCAACCTCAAAAATCTAAATTCGGTACTGCCACCGCTGAATCACCTGTAGGGGGTGGGTGGGGAGTCATTTCATTGTTCACTGCCTTCATTTCCCTACTTACGATGTTGAGAAATAGCAGTATACTGAATATGCTGACATTTTAATTACAGAATGCATACAAAGTCTAATCTTATACACACCAAGAAGAATTATTTTGATAATTAGGCAAAATGAAACTGAGAATAACACTGGTCACTCAGGAGTCAATTCCTGTGGTCACCTCCTCAGAGAGATCATTCCTAAATTCATCAAACTAACATTATCCCCACTTGTTTTGCTGTTTGCCCTCCCAGCAGTTACTACTACCTGAAATTGTAATCTTCATTCGCAGGTTTTTCTTTTCTCTCCCTCTCTCAACCAAATGAATAGCATCTTTGCCAATCTTACTGCTTTATCCTGCCTGGTTCAATAACTATTTGATTGAATTAATACCGAGGTTAAAAATAATTTGAAAAAGAAAAACAAAGCTGGAAGACTAACATTGATCTCAAGCCTTATAGTAAAACTACAATAATCAAGACCATGTGTACTGGCATATGGACAGATAAACAGATCAATGGAACAGCATGGATTCCAGAAACAGACCCACATATAAATGGACAACAGATTTTCTACAAAGATACAAATTCAAAAGAAACAGTCTTTTCAACAAACAGTGCTAAAACTGGATATCTATATGCAAAATAAATATATGTACGTGTACACATACATACAAATCTTCACACCTCACCATATACAAAAATTAACTCAAAGTGTATCATAAACCTATTAGAAAACATTTGGGACCTTGGGTTAATTAAGCAAAGATTCCTTAGCATGATCCATTAAAAAAAAAAATTGAGGGGCACCTGGCTAGCTCAGCCAACAGAGCATGTGACTCTTGATCTCTGGGTTGTAAGTTCAAGCCCCATGTGGGGTGTAGAGATTACTTAAAAATAAAATCTTTTTAAATTAATTAATCAATTAATTTAATAAAAATAAAAATTGATAAATTGGATCTCATCAAAATTTAAAACCTCTGTTCTTTCTAAAGGGACTGTTAAAAAAAAAAAAAAAACATGAAAAGACAATGGGGCTCAGTCAGCTAAGCATCCAACTCTTGGTTTCGGTTTAGGTCATGATCTCAAGGTTCTGGGATCCAGCCCTGCATCAGGCTCTGCACTCAGAGGGGAGTCTGAAGAATCTGCTTGAGGATTCTCTTCCTCTCCCTCTCCCCCTCTCCCCACTCATGGGTGTATGGGTGTATGGGTGTGTGTGTGTGTGTGTGTGTGTGTGTGTGAAATACATAAATAAATATTTAAAAAGGGGGGGGCACCTGCGTGGTTCAGTTGGTTAAGCATCGGTCTGCCTTTGGCTCAGGTCATAACTTCAGGGTCCTGGGATGGAGTCCTGAACCCTGTTCCCTGCTTAGAAAAGAGTCTGCTTCTCCCTCACCCTCTTGCTCACCACCCCCACCTATGCCTGTGCACTCTCTCTCTCAAATAAATAAAATCTTAAAAAAAAAAAAAAAAAGATGGAAGACAAACCACAGACTAAGAGAAAATATTTGCAATTCTGATAAAGGACTTGTTTCCTGAATGAAGAATTCTTTTTTTTTTTTTAAGATTTTATTTATTTATTTGACAGAGCAAGAGAGAGCAGAAGCATGGAGGGAGAGGGAGAAGCAGGCTCCCTGCTGAGCAGAGTCTGACCCAAGGGTTCAGATCCCTTTACTTGAGATCATGATCTGAGCCAAAGACAGATCCTTAACTGACTGAGCCACCCGGGTGGCCCTGGAATAAAGAATTCTTGAATCTCAATTGAAAAAAAAAAAAAAAAACTGAATAAAAATGGGGGAAAATATTTGATCAAATAGACATGTCACCAAAGAAAATATACAGATGGCAAATAAGCATATGAAAAGATGATCAACATCATTAGTCACCAAGGAAAATATGAATTAAAACTACAATGAGGGGGTGCCTAGGTGGCTCTGTCCGTTAAGCATCTGCCTTCAGCTCAGATCATGATCCCAGCATCCTGGGATCAAGCCCCACGTCAGGCTACCTGCTCAAGGGGAGTCTGCTTCTCCCTCTCCTCCCCACTTGTGCTCTCTGTTGCCATCTCTCCCTTTTTGTCAAATAAATAAGTAAAATCTTTTAAAAAAATAAAAAATGAAAACGACAATGAGGGGTGCCTGGGTGGCTCAGTCAGTTAAGTGTCTGTCTTCAGCTCAGGTCATGATCTCAGGGTCTTTACATCTGGCCCTCTGCTCAGCAGGGAGTTTGCTTCTCCCCTGCCCCTGCCCCCATCGCTCATACACATGAGCACTTGCTCTCTCTCTCAAATAAATTTTAAAAAATCTTTAAAAAAGAAAACTACAATGAGATACCATGACAGATCCACTAGAATGGCTAAAATTTAGAAATTGACCATACCAAGTGTTGTTAAAGGTGTGGAGTAACTAGAACTCTAATATGCTACTAGTAGGAATATAAATGGTATAACTACTTTGGAAAAGTTTGGCAATTTCTGAAGAAGTTAAATATGCATTAACTAGATGAGTTAGCCATTCCCCCAAGAGGTATTTTGGTAAATACCTCTTGTTGTACAAACATTCACAGCAGCTCTATTTGTGACAGCCAAACTCCAGAACATTCCAAATGTTTCCATCAACAGGTGGATGGATAAACAAATGGTAGTACACCCATACGATGGGATATTACCAAGCAATAAAAAGAAATGAACTTTTTGATACATACTACAACATGATGAATCTCAACATAACTATGCTGAGTATATGACACCAGACATAAAATTCCATTTATATAAAATTCTAAGATTTGTAAACTAAGGTGTAGTGACAGAAAGCAGAACAGTGGTCCCCTGACAAGGAAGGGATTTAAAAAGTCACAAGGAAACATCATACAGGGTGATGAACATGTTCATTATCTTCACGATGATGATGGTTTCATGACTATGTGCATGTATCCAAACATCAAATTGTATGCTTAAATATATGTAATCTAATGCATGTCATTTATACCTCAATAAAGCGGTTAAAGGGGCGCCTGGGTGGCTCAGTGGGTTAAGCCTCTGCCTTCAGCTCAGGTCATGATCTCAGGGTCCTGGGATTGAGCCCTACATCTGGCTCTTTGCTTAGCAGGGAGCCTGCTTCCCCCTCTCTCTCTGCCTGCCTCACTGCCTACTTGTGATCTCTCTGTCAAATAAGTAAATAAAATCTTCTTTAAAAAAAACCTGGTTAAAAATAATAAAACAGACCTGCAATCTGAAAATATAATAAATAATTTCCAATTACATGTGTTATGTTCACAAGCTGACTTTTTAGGTGGCACGCATTTCTTTCCAATAACATAAGAGGGCCAGAGAAACGGAATGATCTTTGCCACTTGCAGCTTTGGCCATACCCCCAACTTCTCCAATTCTACACTAACAAGCTGGACAATGTAGGGTCTATTACTACTAGGCCCCTTCTCCACTCCCAACCCCCAGTCTTTTTGTCTCCTAAAGAAGCAGATCCTTACTTGTCTGGAACAGCAGACACAAGGAACAAAAGGTTCAATGACTATTTGACAGATTAAAGAATAGACAACTGTTTTATTTAAAAGCTCCCTAAAGAATTAGAACATTTGAGGCTATACACTGTTCCTCTGAAATGCAGTTCTATATTACCCAGATTTGTAAGCACTTGGCCAGGAGACCTGTCCAAATCACTCACTTCCTAAGAGGTTTTGGTTTTGTTTTCTCTCCCTCTTTTCATCCCACAAATAAATAATTTGCAGGTGTATTTTGAGAAGACATTCCCAGTATTTTGAAAATTCTCTCAAATAACCCCAACAGCTTGAAACAGTTTTTCCAATGTCTAAGACAGTGACCATAGCAAGCCAATAAAGGAAAAGACCAAACAATGGGTCTTAATGTGTGAATCGTATATAGAGTGGCAATACAAAATAACAGGATCATTTTCTGAAAACAATAGGTCACACTGAAGTTCAACAACAAAATAAGGCTTACAAATGATTAACAATAGTTATAAAATAATAATAGCAACATGGTGATTAAACAGTGGGGATTCTGGCTCCACCACTTATTGGTTCAGTGACTTCAGGCAAGCTGCCTAACTTCTGAAAATCAGTTTACTCATCTTTAGAACCAGGATAATAGAAAGAAGAAGAAGAATTCCTCTTCTCATAGGGTTACAGTGAGAATTAAATGTGTTTGACTTACAGTAAGAGCTAAATAAACATTAGCTATTAGAAGTATTATTACCTTGAACCTGCAAAGGATCTCATTAATTCACTAATCCTCCTTTGACTCTTAGGTGCAAAACCCTGTCATTTATTAGCATGAAACTTCTGAGCCTCAGTTTCCACATCCGTAAAACGGGGGCGATTAATGTTACCTGACTTTCGAGGCTGTGGTTGAGGATTAGCTAACAAGAGATAGGGCTCCCTTCCCTCCCATCTCCCAAAGCGAAGACCGCGGAGGAAGGAAATACTTCTAATAGCAGCAGATACAGTCAGTTTTTCCATTTCTGACACGTGAGGGGGGGGAACGGAGGTGCAAAGAGCCACATAAAGGGGTCAAGTTCCCGAGTGAAGCCCCCAAACGCACGCGGGAGGCAGAGTGAGTGACCCAGAGCGGCTCGACTGCCGGGGGCCGGGCCCCGCGCAACTCCCTCCTCTCCCCTCCCGCGTCCCGAGCCGAGGAGCCTCCCCAAGTGAGCGGGGTTATTTCGGAATCACCATGAGGCAATTCTCATGAGGCAATGGGTCAGGAATGCGGCGCCGAGCCGGGCCGCTGGCGTCCGCGGTTCCCTGGGCGGCTCTACCTGCCCGCGTCCTGACGGGCATCCCCAGGGCTGCGGGAGCCGGAACTCGGGGAGGCAGGAAATGAATGGGGACCCGAGAGGTGGGGGCGCGGTGGCGCCGGGCCCCCGGCCCCGGGAGAACGAGAAGTTGGGAGGGAGACTGCCCCCCGCGACCCTGAGCGGGAGTCCGAAGCCCGGCCGGGGCGCCCCCTCCCGGGCGGGGCTGATCGAACGCGGCGGGGGCCGGGCCGAGGCCCGGGCCGGGCCCTCGGGGCTCCTCACCTCCGCGATGTCATGTTCCTCCCGCCCTCCGGCTCCGCGACGGACCCGCTCCTTGCTCAGGCTCTGCTGGGCCCGGTCACATCGGGCTGGCCCGAGGGAGGCCCGCTCGGGACCGGACAGGGAGGCAGAGCCAGCCGGCCGCGCGCAGACCCCCCTCCAGGCCTGGGGATCCCGGAGACTGTGCAGCCGCCCCCCAAGCTCGGTTCGCTCCTCCTCCTCCCCCGCCTATCCCCACCGGCGCTGCCGTGACGTCACCCCGCGCGACGCCCGCCGCCACTTCCTGCTCCCACTCCGCCCGAGACTGAGCGGCGGCTGCTAATGGCAGTTCATAGTCTCCGTGGAGCCGCCGCGACGCAGTTAGCAAAGCACTTGCACCCTCCTTTAGACCCGGGCTGCAAGGCGCGCGCGCGACGCCCTCACTACTGACCGCATTCCCACGAAGCGATTGCATTCGCTCCCACCGTGTCAATTTTCATCCCTGCCCTGAGAGCCAAATCGAATTTCATTCATTTTATTCCACCATCTCCGCTCCACTTTTCAGCTGTGTAACCTTAGGCAAGTTCCTGAGCGTCAATTGTTGAGTCTCTGCGCTTCAGTGTTCTCCATTTCTTCATTTCTGTAAAGTGAACATGGTAATTGTATTCTTTTCATAAGATTATTATGGGGATTAAATATGCAAAATGCTTAGAACTCGGCCTGACCTATTTAATAAGTCCTTTGTGATTGTTATCTGGATTATCATGATAATTAAACATCTGTTGAATGTTTTCTTTCTGGTAGGCACTGTTTAAAACTATGGGGATACAAAAAACCACAATGGGGATACTGTAGTGAACTGAAGGCTAAAACAGTCAAGAAAATACTGTATTTCCGTCTTCCTTTCTTTTCCCCATACCCTTTTATAGTATCACTTTTTAAAGATTTTTATTTATTTATTTTAGAGAGAGAGAATACCAAGTAGATTCCTTGCTGAGCCCATCAAGGGGCTGGATCCCACAACCATGAGATCATGGCCTGAGCAGAAACCATTCTCCTGTTCTATGAAGGAGTTCAAAACCTGTAGCATTAAATGAAAACTTTGGTGGGCACTCCACCAAGAGTGGATGCTCCACTGACTGCCCTATCACCAGGTATCCCTTATCTTTTTTTTAAGATTTATTTATTTATTTGAGAGAGAAAGAGGCAGAAGAAGAGAGAGAGAGAGAATCTCAAGCTGACTCCATGCTGAGTGGTGGACTCCACTGGAGAGTCAGTCTCCCAACCCTAGTCTAAGCCAGGAGTTGGAGCTTAATCCACTGCACCATCCAGGCACCCCTATATTTCATCTTCGGTAGAGTAGTTAGGTAAGTCTTCACTGAGGATCACAATCTGTGTACAGATCTGATCCTAGAGTAGTCAGTGGGAATGACTCTGGCAAATAGCATTTCAAGCATAGGGAGAGGCAAGTGCAAAAGCCCTGAGGCAGGAGGCTGCCTCCTGTATTCCAGAAAATATGACAAGCTCTCTGACTGGAGCGCAGAAGGCCGTGGGAGGGGTGAAGGGAGACCAGTAGAAGATGAGGTGAGAACAGAATAGAGATGATCTGGGGTCCTATAGAAATGGAGGGCCATTGAAAGATTTTTAGCAAAGAAGGAATATAATCTGTGTTTTAAAATTAAAAGTAATAAAGTAAGGGTACTCTGGGAGAATCAGATCAAGAGAGCAAGTCTGAAAACAGACTAGTTCAGAATACTGTAATATTCCAGACTAGAGATGATGGTGGCTCAGACCAGAATGAGAAGCTAGAGCCTTTACCTGATGAATGTCCTTGTGATTCATTTAAAGGCCACAGATCTAGTAAGTGGCAGAGTCAGAATTCGAACCCACATCTACGTAGCTCCAGAATCTTTATTTTTATTTCCTCCCAATGCTCCCCACCTCATTCCTGAAAAGAGAACTCTAACACTCTGATATAAGGTGCTGACTTCCTAAGCCTTGGTGATACCAAAAAAAAAAAAAAAATCCTGACAAAATGTATCGTTAATATATGTCAGTTTAATTTAGATAATAGACCTTCAACAAGCAGTTGCCTACCCTGTTTCTTTCCAGACCCCCTAAAAGTCCTGGCCCTCTAGATGACTCAAACAACACTGACTGATGTTAGACCCGCAGGCTTGCCCTTTCTAACCCATTCTCCACCAAATAAAAAGAGTAATCTAAAGTGCAAAAGTAGTCACCCCCTGCATTGAATACTTCAATGGCTACTTATTGCTCTTAGGATGAAATCATAAAAAAATTTTAAGAACTCAGTCTGGTCCCTCACTTACCTCACCAGCCCCTCTTCCCAGGACTCTGTGACCCAGCCATGCTGAGTGACCTTCAGTTCCCCTCAATATATGAAGCTCTCTTGCAGCTCAGTATCTTTACACAATCTACTCCCTCTCCCTGGAGGTTTCTTTCTCACCTCCTTCCTCATGAACTCTAATCTATGTCTCTGATCTCAGACTAGAAGTCATCTCCTCTGGGATAGGAAGACTTACCTGATTTTCCCAGTCCAGGTTAGATGGTCCCCAAGACACCTATCCTAGCTTAGAACCGAACACAGTCCACTATAAATCTAAGAAACAGTACTATGTGGGGGTTAAGTTCTTGATCTCCAAAGCTCAGCCTGCCTACTTGGCTATCCAGAGGAAAGTCACTTGACTTCTCTGTGTCTCAGTTTCCTTCTTGAAAAAATGGAGGGGTCCACATGTTACCACAGGTAGGTGGTGAAGCATGAAATATTTCCCCCTGGGGGCGCCTGGGTGGCTCATTTTGTTCAGTGTCTACCTTCGGCTCAGGTGATGATCCCAGGGTCCACCTGCTTGTGCATTTGCTCTCTTTCTGTCAAATAAATAAATAAAATCTTTTAAAAAGAGAGAGAGATATTTGCTATTTATGGAGTACTTAGCGCTGGCCACGTAAGTAGTTGCTAAATGCTGGTTATCGTTTGTCTCTTTTCCAAAGTAAACGGTGACCTCTTTGAATGCAGAAACCATTGCTTCCCCACTCTTTCCTATATTCTGTACAGGCTGCAGCAAGAATGATTTTTTGAGAGTACAAATCTAATCATGTCATTCTCCTATTCTATGAAGGAGTTCAAAACCTGTAGCATTAAATGAAAACCTTGCATTAGCACACTAGGCCCTTCTAAATATGAACAGTGCCTACCTGTTCAGCTTCATTTACTCCCACTCCCTCACATAATCTCAGAGTTTCCAAAGCCCTCTTGTTGTTTCTTGCATCCCTGTCTTCCTAAATTGAGTTCTTTCTGTCTGGAACACCCTTTAAGCCCATCTCCAGCTGGAAAACTAAGCATCAGGCAAGATTCAGCTCTAACTCAATCAGCTCCTCCAGGAAACATTCTCTGCACACACCCCTCAAACACTTCCTGAGAATAAAACAGAGGAACCCTGCCTATGCTTTAGGGGCGGCCTAGTCATCCCTCTAAAGCCCCTAACAGTTTAACATCGCTGTTGGTTGATTCTTCTGTCTCTTCCCCTAGATCATGGGTTCCTTTTAGAACAAAGTCATTGTCTTTTTTTTTTTAATATTTTATTCATTTACTTGAGAGAGAGAGAGAGAGAGCATGAGAGGGAAGAAGGTCAGAGGGAGAAGCAGACTCCCCATGGAGCTGGGAGCTGGACGTGGGACTCGATCCCGGCACTCCGGAATCATAACCTGAGCTGAAGGCAGTCGCTTAACCAACCGAGCCACCCAGGCGCCCCAAAGTCATTGTCTTCTTCTACTTTATTTTATATTATTTTTTTTTAAACAGGCTCCATGCCCAATGTGTGGCTTGAACTCACGACCCTGAGATCAAGAGTCACATGATCCATTGACTGAGCCAGCAAGGCCCCCCCTTCTTCATCTTTGTATGCCTAGAGTCTAGTACAGTGCCTGGTTTAGAACAGGCTTATGAAATGTTCATTTAGGGGAAAAAAAAAGAGGTATTCATTGAGACATTTTTTTTATTTCTTTCTCAATCACAAAAGCAATACAAATTCCTTGCAACAAACTTTATAAAAACAGTAATTTTCCCTGCTTCTCATGTATGCATATTGCCAACTCAAACTCCCACCAGTGTTAATGGTCTGATATGTATTCTTTCACTTTTCTCTATACCTATACAAATACACACACGTATATCTCACACACACTCACATAAATAACATATATACAGATTTTGTCTTTTTTTACTTTTTTTAATTTAAATTCAACTAATTAATATAATGTATTATTGGTTTCAGAGGTGGAGGTCAGTGATTCATCAGTCTTATATAATACTCATTGCTCATTATATCACATGCCCTCCTTAATGACCATCACCCAGTTATCCCATCACTCCACCACCACCCCATCCAGCAACCCTCAATTTGTTTCCTATGATTCAGAGTCTCTTACAGTTTTTCTCCCTCTCTGATTTAGTCACGTTTTATTTTTCCCTCCCTTCCTCTATGATCTTCTGTTTTGTTTCTTAAATTCCACATATCAGTGAGATCATATGATAATTGTCTTTCTCTGATTGACTTATTTCACTAGCACAATACCCTCTAGTTCCAAACACACACTTAAAAACAGCAAGATTTCTTTTTTTTTTTTTATGGCTGAGTAGTATTCATTCATATATATATATATATATATATATATATATCACATCTTACTAATCCATTCATCTGTCAATGGACATCTGGACTCTTTCCATAGTTTGACTATTATGGACATCACTGCTATAAACCTTGGGGTGCAGATGCCACTTCGGATCACTACATTTGTATCTTTGGGGTAAATACCAAGTAGTGCAATTGCTAGGTCATAGGGTAGCTCTATTTTCGACTTTTTGAGGAACCTCCATACTGTTTTCCAGAGTGGCTACACCAGCTTGCATTTCCACCAACAGTGTAAGAGGGTTGGTTCCCCTTTCTCCACATCCTTGCCAACATCTGTCCTTTCCTGACTTCTTAATTTTAGCCTTTCTGACTGGTGTGAGGTGGTATCTCATTGTGGTTTTGATTTGTATTTCACTGATGCTGAGTGATGTGGAGCACTTTTTCATGGGTCTGTTGGCCATCTGATTGTCTTCTTTGGAGAAATGTCTGTTCCTGTCTTCTGCCCATTTCTTGACTGGATTATTTGTTCTTTGGATGTTGAGTTGGAGAAGTTCTTCATAGATTTTAGATCCTAGCCCTCTATCGGATATGTTATTTGCAAATATCTTCTCCCATCTAGTTGGTTGTCTTTTGGTTTCGTCAACTGTTTCCTTTGCTGCCAAAGCTTTCTATCTTGATGAGGTCCCAATACTTCATTTTTGCCTTAGTTTCCCTTGCCTTTGGAGATGTGTCTAGCAAGAATTTGCTGTGGCCAAAGCCACAGAGGTTGCTATCTCTAGTCTCCCCTAGGATTTTGATGGATTCCTGTCTCACATTAAGGTCTCTCATCCATTTTAAGTCTGTTTTTGTGTATGGTGTAAGAAAATGGTCCAGTTTCCTTCTTCTGCATGTGGCTGTCCAATTTTCCCAACACCATTTGTTGAAGAGACTGTCTTTTTTTCCATTGGACATTCTTCTCCTGCTTAGTCTCAGATTAGTTGACCATAGAGTTGAAGGTCCATTTCTGGATTCTCTCTTCTGTTCCATTGATCTGTGTGTCTGTTTTTGTGCCAGTACTATACTGTCTTGATGATGACAGCTTTGTAATAGAGCTTAAAGTCTGGAATTGTGATGCCACCAGCTTCGCTTTTCTTTTTCAACATTCCTTTGGCTACTTGGGGTCTTTTCTGGTTCTATACAAATTTCAGGATTATTTGTCCCAGCTCTGTGAAAAAAGTTGATGGTATTTTGATAGGGATTGCATTGAACATGTGATCGCTCGAGGTAGCATAAACATTTTTAACAATATTTGTTCTTCCAATCCATGAGCATGGATGTTTTTCCATTTCTTTGTGTCTTCTCAATTTCTTTCATGACCGTTCTATAGTTATAAATCTGAGTACAGATCTTTTGCTTCTTTGGTTAAGTTTATTTCTAGGTTTCTTCCAGTTTGGGGTGCCATTGTAAATGGGATCAACTTCTTAATTTCTCTTTCTTCTGTCCCATGGTTATAGAAATGCAACTGATTTCTGTGCATTGATTTTATATCCTGCCACTTAGCTGAATTCCTGTATGAGTTTTATCAATTTTAGGGTGGAATCTTTTGGGTTTTCCACATAGAGCATTGAGTCATCTGCAGAGAGTGAGAGTTTGATTTCTTCTTTATAGATTCAGGTGCCTTTTATTTCTTTTTGTTGTCTGATTGCTGAGGCTAGGCCTTCTAGTACTATGTTGAACAGCAGTGGTGATAGTGGACATCCCTGCTGTGTTCCTGACCTTAGGGGAAAAGCTCTCAGTTTTTCCCTATTGAGGATGATACTGGCTGTGGGCATTTTGTATATGGCTTTTATGATACTGAGTCCTCTATCCCTACACTGTGAAGAGTTTTAACCAAGGAAAGATGGTGTCACATGCTTTGTCAAGTGCTTTTTCTGCATCTATTGAGAGGATCCTATATTTCTTGTCCTTTCTTTTATTTTGCTTAAAGATTTTATTTATTTAGGAGTGCTTGGGTGGCTTAGTCAGTTATGATCCCAGGTCATGATCCCAGTGTCCTGGGACTGAACCTCACATTGGGCTCCTTGCTCAGCAGTGAGCCTGTTTCTCCCTTTCCCACCCCACCTACTTGTGTACTCTCTCTCACTGTGTGTGTGTGTCTCTCTCTCTCTGTCAAATAAATAAATAAATAATCTTTTTTAATAAATAAATTTATATTTATAAATTTGTTTATTTTATTTAATATAAATTTATTATAAATTTATAAATAAATAAAAAATCTTTTTTAAAAGATTTTATTTATTTATTTATTTATTTAGTGGAGAGATAGAGAGCACAAGTAGATAGAGTGGCAGTCAGAGTGAGAGGGAGAAGCAGGTTCTCTGCTAAACAGAGACCCCGATGCAGGGCTCAATCCCAGGACCCTGGGGTCATGACCTGAACCAAAAACACCCACTTAACCAACTGAGCCACCCAGGCACTCCTTGTCCTTTCTTTTATTAATATGTTGTAGATTGATAGATGTTGAACCATCCTTGCAGTCCAGGAGTAAATCCTAATGGCTTCTATCTTGGTGAGAATGTTTACATCCATGGTCATCAGGAATCTTTGTCTGTAATTCTCTTTTTTGCTGGGGTCATTGTCTGGTTTTGGGATCAAGATAATGATGGCCTCGTAGAGAGAGTTTGGAAGTTTTCTTTCCATTACTGTTTTTTGGAACAGCTTTCTAACTATAGATACTAGTTCTTTAAATGTTTGGTAGAATTCCCCTGGGAAGCCATCTGGCCTTGGGCTCTTGTTTGTTGGGAGATTTTTGATGACTGCTTCAATTTCCTTGCTGGCTATCAGTCTGTTCAGATTTTTCTATTTCTTCCTGTCTCAGGTTTGGTGTTCATATGTCTCTAGGAATGCATCCATTTCTGCCAGATCACCTGATTTTTTGGCAAACAGTTGCTCATAATATGTTCTTGTATTGTTTGTATTTCTCTGGTTTGGTTCTGATCTCTCCTCTTTCATTTATGATTTTATTTATTCAGGTCCTTTCTCTTTTCTTTTTGATAAGTCCTGCCCGGCATTTATTAATCTTATTAATCATCCAAAGAACCAGCTCCTAGTCTCATTGATCCGTTCTATTGTTCTTTTGGTTTCTATTTCATTGATTTCTGCTCTAATCTTTATTAATTCTCTTCTCCTGCTGGGTTTAGGCTTTATTTGCTCTTTTTTCTCCAGCTCCTTTACATGTAAATTTAAGTTGTGTATTTGAGACCTTTCTTGTTTCTTGAGAAAGGCTTGTATTGCTATATACTACCCTCTTAGGACCACCTTTGCTACACCCCCAAAGGTTTTTGAACAGTCATGTTTTCATTTTCATTTGTTTCCATGAATTTTTTAATTCTTCTTTAATTCCCAGTTGGCCCATTCATTCTTTAGTAGGATGCTCTTTAACCTCCATGTATTTGAGTTCTTTCCAAATTTATTCTTGTGATTGAGTTCCAGTTTCAAAGCATTGTGCTCTGAAAATATGCAAGAGAATGGTCCCAATTTTTCATACTGGTTGAGACCTGATTTGTGACCTAGTATGTGATCTATTCTGGAGAATGTTCCATGTGCACTCGAGAAGAATGTGTATTCTGTTGCTTTAAGATGGAGTTTTCTGAATACATCTGTGAAGTCCTTCTGGCCCAGTGTGTCATTCAAAGCCCTTGTTTCTTTGTTGATCTTCTGCTTAGATGATCTGTCCATTGCAGTGGGAGGAGGGTGTTAAAGTCCCCCTACTATAATTGTATTATTATTAATGTGTTTCTTTAATTTTATTATTAATTGGCTTATAAATTGGCTGCTCTCATGTTAGGGGCATAAATATTTACAATTGTCAGATCTTCTAGTTGGATAGACCCTTTAATTATGATATAGTGTCCTTCCTCATCTCTTATTACAGTATTTGGTTTAAAATCTAATTTGTCTAATATAAAGATTGCCACCCCAGCTTTCCTTTGATGTCTATTAGCATGATGAATGGCTTTCCATCCCCTCACTTTCAATGTCTTCGGGTATAAAATGAATCTCTTGCAGATAACACGTCAATGGGTCTTGCTTCTTTATCCAATCTGATACCATGTGTCTTTTGATTGGAACATTTAGCCCATTTATATTCAGAATAACTATTGAGAGTTATGAATTTAATGTCATTGTATTACCTGTAAAGTCCCTGTTTCTGTGTATTGTCTCTGTTCCTTTCTGATCTGTGTTACTTTTGGGTTCTCTCTTCACTTAAGGGATCCCTTTTAATGTTTCTTGTGGGGCTGGTTTGGTGATCACAGATTCTTTTAGTTTCTGTTTGTCCTGGAAGCTTTTTTTCTCTCCTTCTGTTTTAAATGACATCCTAGCTGGATAAAGTATTCTTGGCTGCATACTGTTCTCATTTAGCACCACGAATATATCATGCCAGTCCTTTCTGGCATATCAGGTCTCTGTGGATAGGTCTGCTGCCAGTCTAATGTTTCTAACCTTGTAGCTAATGGACCTCTTGTCCCGAGCTGCTTTCGGGATTTTCTCTTTATTGCTGAGATTTGCAAGTTTCAGTATTATATGTTGGGGTGTTGACCTATTTTTATTGATTTTGAGGGGGCTTCTCTGTGCCTCCTGGAGTTGAATGCCTGTTTCCTTCCCTGGATTAGGGAAGTTCTCCATTATAATTTGCTCCAATTTATCTTCTGCCCCTCCCTCCCCCTCTCTCTTTCCTCTTCTTCTGGGATCCCAATTATTCTAAAATTGTTTTGTTTTATGGTTTCACTTATCTCTCGAATTCTCTCCTCATGATCCCTTAGTTGTTTATTTCTCTTTTTCTCAGCTTCTTCATTCTCCGTCATTTGGTCCTCTAGATCATTAATTCTTTCTTCTGCCTCATTTATCCTAGCAGTTAGGGGCTCCATTTTTTATTGCATCTCATTAATAGCCTCTTTAATTTTACTTGATAAGATTGTAATTAGATTTTAATATTTTATTTAATTTTAATTTTAATTTGATTTTAATATTTAATAAGATTTTAATCTTTTATTTCTCCAGAAAGGGACTCTCTAGTGTCTTCTCTGCTTTTATCAAGCCCAGCTAATATCTTTATAATCGTTATTCTGAATTCTAGTTCCGACATCTTACTTATGACCATACTGACCTGGCAGTCAGTACTACCTCTTGTTCTCTTTTTTGAGGTGAGTTTTTCCATCTTGTCATATTCGCAGAAAGTGTACGCTCTTCTGTTTATATAGTTGCAGCAATTCTTTTCTTAGATCTCTGGTTGAGTTCACAGGTGGTCAGAATGATGTGATAGCTATCTAGCTGAATTCCTGGGACCAAACAAGACTAAGGTCTCCTCCTCCTTGACCATCCTGGACTCCTCCAGGACTTTTTTTTTTTCTATTCTGTTTTTTAAACAAGCTCATAATATGTGTCTATATTTGTGGATTCATAATATGTATGAATCCATTATTATAATAAAATAAGTTTGTGTATTTATATGCATATATAATCACAAGGACTGTATATGTTTGTGACTTAATTTTTTTCTCTTAATATGTAGTAAATATCCCTAAACCAGCATTTTTGTCCAGTGTAAATATAATAAATGAGTGTAAATGAGCCATATATGCAATATTAAATGTTATAGTATTTAGAGGCACCTGGGTGGCTCACTGGGTTAAGCCTCTGCCTTTGGCTCAGGTCATGATTTCAGGGTCCTGGGACCGAGCCCCGCATCAGGCTCTCTGATCAGCCGGGAGCCTGCTTCCCCTCTCTCTCTGCCTGCCTCCCTGCCTACTTGTGATCTCTCTCTCTGTCAAATAAACAAATAAAATCCTTTAAAAATAAATAAATAAATAAATAATTTTATTTAGTATGTTTTATTTAATTAATAAAATAAATAATTTTAATTTAATAATTTAAATAAAATAATAATTTTATTTAATTTATTAATAAATAAATAAATGTTACAGTATTCACACTTTAAAAAGTAAAAAGGGGTATAATCAGTGAAAATATGTTTACCCCAATGTATCAAGATATTATCATTCAACACAAATCAATAAGTATAAAAATTAGTGAGATATCTTAAATTCTTTTTTTCTTATTAAGCTTTCAAAGGCCAATGTGTATTTTACCCTTACAGCACATCTCAGTGTGAACTGGCTACATTTCCAATGCTCCATAACCACCTTGGCTAATGCTACTGTATAGACAACACACTTACATGGAAGTCATTCTCTCCCATTGCTGCATAATATTCTGTAGAATGGATATACATTTTTAGTCCACTTCTGTTAATGGACATTCGAATTATTTCTAGGGTTTGGGGGTGGGGAGTTGCACTGAAAATAGTGTTTCCATTAACTCTCTTTTATTTTTTAAAGATTTTATTTTTAAGGGGCTCCTGGGTGGCTCAGTCGGTTAAGCGTCTGCCTTCGGCTCAGGTCATGATCCCAGGGTCCTGGGATCGAGCCCCGCACCAGGCTCTCTGCTCAGCGGGGAGCCTGCTTCCTCCTCTCTCTCTGCCTGCCTCTCTGCCTACTTGTGATCTCTGTCTGTGAAATAAATAAATAAAATCTTAAAAAAAAAAAAGATTTTATTTTTAAGTAATCTCTGCACCCAACGTGGGGCTCAACCTCACCCCAACATCAAAAGTTGAATGCTCTACTGACTGAGCCAAGCAGGGCCCCCTTCATCAACTTTCTTTCTTTTTATTTTTTTAAAAGATTTTATTTATTTATTTGAGAGGGAGAGAGAGAGAGAATGAAAGGGTGGTGGGGCAGAGGGAGAGGGAGAAGCAGACTCCCTACTGAGCGGGAGACAGACATGGGGCTCAATCCCAGGACCCTGGGATCATGACCTGAGCAGAAGGCAGATGCTTAGCCAACTGAGCCAGGTGCCCCTTTCCCTCTTTTTTTTTTTTTTTAAGATTTATTCATTTTAGGGGAGAGGTGGGGCAGAGGAAGACAATCTTCAAGCAGACTCACCGCTGAGTGCAGAGCCTGACACAGGGCTCAATTTCATGACCCATAAGATCATAACTTGAGCCAAAACTGAGAGTTGAATGCTTAGCCAACTGAGCCATCCAGGCACCCTTCCCTGAACTTTTTTATGAGAAAATTCAGTGAATGAGTGAATCACTAGATTGATCTTAACTTAGGGAGGTATTATCAATGTTGTCAATATTGTTCCAATTCTGCATATATATTATTTTAAAGATTTTATTTATTTATTTGTGAGTGAGCAAGAGAGAGCACAATGGGAAGGGGAGAGGGAGAAAGTGAGGCTGACTCCACGCTGAGGAGGGAGCCGGATGTGAGGACAATGAGATCATGACCAGAGCCAAAATCAGATGCTTAATGGGCTGAGCCACCCAGGAGCCCCCATCCCCAATTTAAAAACAAGAAGACTTATGTGCAGAAGCTTATCATAAGATCATATATCAAATGAGCTCCAGGTTACAAGGTCAGTACCCTCTCTGTGGCATAACTGCCTGCTGATTTTGTCTTTCTGTGGCACCAAGAGGTAGGATTCAATGTACCTGTGTAACATTGGGTAAATCATTTGTTATAAATGAGTTTCAGTTCTTTCATCTTAAATTCCTACTACAGGGGCACCTGGGTGGCTCAGTCAGTTGAGGGTCTGACTCCTGATTTTGGCTCAGATCATAATCTCAGGATCATGGGATAGAGCCCTGCTTAGAGCCCCACATGGGACTTCGTGCTCAGAGTGGAGTCTGCTGGTCCCTCTCCCTCCCTCTCTGCCCCTCCTGTCTTCTAAAATAATAAGTAAAATCTTCAAAAAGGTTGCCTTGAGGCTTAAAATGATTTAGTCTCTGCAAAAATGTCTCCTTTGTAATTAATGAAGCACTGTGCAAATTTAAGAGCATTTTATATATGGCAAAACTAGGTGCTTGATAATAATGTTTACTTTGTAGCTAATACATTGACAATATTTTGTCCAAATAATTTTGCAGTACCACAACGAAACACAAGAGGGGGTTCATTTGTGTTTTTATTTCAATGGCAGGTCATTTAACATATTGGTGCATTTACTACGTGAAAGCTTGTGAAATTCTTAATTTTTTTTAGAGACTTAAGTGAGCAACTCTGCACTTCACTCATTCCAATACACTTTCCTTTTTTTTTTTTTTTCCCAATACATTTTCTGAAGTGACTATTTTTAGGTGTTTTGCTCAGGAAGCTGAACAAGTAAAGCTGCTGACATTCCCATTCTTTTTTTTTTTTTTTTCTTTTTAGATGTTTATTTATTTGACAGACAGAGATCACAAGTAGTCAGAGAGGCAGGCAGACAGAGAGGAAGGGAAGCAGGCTCCCCACTGAGCAGAGAGCCCAATGCAGTGTTTGATCCCAGGACCCTGGGATCATGACCTGAGCCGAAGGCAGAGGCTTTAACCCACTGAACCACCCAGGCACCCTGACTTCCCATTCTTAAGAAAGAGTAGTCCCCAAGCTTTTCCTTGAGACTATTACAGGCCCAGACAGTGAATAATCCTACACTGGCATCAAATGCAGCCTCCTTAATTTGCATGGAAGGAAGACAGACTCGTTTCAAAGCCACGTGTTTCAGCAGGCATAGCCAGTCTGCATTCACTGTAGTGTGAAAGGTTCCACGGAAATCTCTGAGGCCTTCTGAGACATTTGATCACTACATTTGTATCTTTAGTCATCCAGAATGGGAAAAGGCTACATGATTCCCAGGGGACACAGTCGCAAAACAGGTGATTTGGATCTGAAGAAAATCAAGGTGAAAAGCTCTCACCACTAACAACAAGCAAATGAAAGAGAATGGAAAATTCTGGCCAAAAGGTGTCACATATGTGGACATGTTGCCTTAAGGGCTTGGATGCAGTAGAAAACAATAAGATACAGTGTTTTGTTTATTTTGAAATTCTTCTTAGTTCTAATATGAGCAAAGAGCTCTCTTTTTCATCTTCATTAGTCATCATTTTAATCTTTATATATGAATGGTTGAAAGTGCAATCCCTGAAATCAGATCCCTGTTATGAATAAGTTACTTGACCTCTTTGAGCTACAGATTCCTCTTAATAATATCCTTCGTATGTTGTTGAGAGGATTGAATGAAATAAAGCAAGGCATATAACACGGGTTCTAACCACATAGAATACAGTACTGTTTTTATTATCCCTGCTACATAAACATTTGGCAAAATATTTGGCACCTGGTAGGATCTCACCAACAACTATGATGTTGATGTTGATGACAGTGGTGTCATGCAGGGGGGTGGGGAGGCAGGTGATGATAACAAGAACTAACATTTATCTAGCACTTACCATGCATCAAATACTGTTCTTCGTGATTTTGTGTATAGTGACTCGTTAATCCTCCCAACAACTCTGTGGAGAAGGTAATATTGTTTTTGTCTTTTCTAAGATCTTATTTATTTATTTGCGAGAGAGAGAGAGAGAGAATGCACGAGCAGGGGGAGGGGCAGAGGGAGAAGCAGACTCACCACTGAACAGGGAGCCCCACATGAGGCTTGATCTCAGGACCCTGAGATCATGACCCGAGTCCAAGGCAGATGCTTAACTGAATGAGCCACCCAGGCACACTGGCAGGTCATATTGTTATCTTCATTTTAGAAATGAAGAAACTGGGGGTGCCTGGGTGCCGTAGTTGGTTAAGCATCTGACTCTTGATTTCAGCTCAAGTCATGATCTCAAGGTCCTGAGATCGACCCCACGTGGGGCTTCCCGCTCAGTGGGGAGTCCACTTCTCTCTCTCCCTCTGCTCCTACCCCTTGTTCATGCTCCCTCTCCCTCAAACAAATAAATTGAATCTTTTTTTAAAAAAGGAAATGAAGGGAGGCCTGGGTGGCTCAGTTGGTTAAGCAGCTGCCTTCGGCTCAGGTCATGATCCCAGCATCCTGGGATCGAGTCCCACATCAGGCTCCTTGCTCGTCAGGGAGCCTGCTTCTCCCTCTGCCTCTGCCTGCCATTCTGTCTGCCTGTGCTCGCTCTCTCTCTCTCTGACAAATAAATAAATAAAATCTTTAAGAAAAAAAAAAAAAAAAAAAAAAAAAAGGAAATGAAGAAAGCAGTACAACACCTGAAACTAATGTAACATTGTGTGTCAACTATACTTTGATAAATAAAATAAAGTAAAACAAAATTTCCAAAAGAAAAGAAAAGAAATGAAGTACAAAGTAACCAGAAATGCTTGTAGAAGGGATGAACAAGCATGCTCTTATGTTTCCATGCCTCTTGCATTAATTTTTCCAGTTAGCACTTTCACCTGCCAAATTTGTATTTACTCTTCCAAATCCAACACAAAACCCAACTCTTTTGTAAAACTTCCAAAATCTCCCAGAAGAAATAGCTTATAATTATTCATTTTTTTTCTGTTTGTTTTTCCTTTGAATGTGTGTTCTTTGAGAGCAGGAATATATTTTATTCATTTTATTTTTTTAACTTTTTTTTTAGATTTTATTTATTTATTTGTCAGAGAGAGAGATCGCAAGTAGGCAGAGAAGCAGGCAGAGGGGAAAGGGGGAAATAGGCCTCCTGCTCAGCAGAGAGCCTGATGTGGGGCTCGATCCCAGGAGCCTGGGATCATGACCTGAGCTGAAGGCAGAAGCTTAACCCACTGAGCCACATAGGCGCCCCTTATTTTTTAACTTCTTTAAAGAATTTATTTTAAGTAATCTCTACACCCAATGTGGGGCTTGACCTCAACAACCCCAGGATCAAGAGTTACATGATCTACCAATTAAGCCAGCCAATTCTGTCTTTTCTGACTCTCGGCCATTGAGCATAGGCTATAGTCTGAATAGGGGATGCAGGTATTAGGTCAATTGCAGAGAAAACGTCCATGAAAGGTTCCCAACTAGCCTTTCATAGGAAAGATTTCGCTTTTTTTTTTTTTTTTTTTTTTTGGAATTTGGTCTTTCATCTATCTCTCCCCTCTTATAGGGAAATGTCAGTCCTTTCTAATGCCCTTAGTAAGCAAAATAAAAAATTGTAATTTATGTCGACTTCCAAAAGTATTTTGAGAATTTTATTGGTCTATAAAGTGAAATATGTTCAAAATGTTCTTGGCTATCGCCTCTTAAAAGAAGAAATTGCTCTTCGTACGTCGGGAAAGGGAGAGAAAACTACATTTCCCATAATGCCTCGTATCCGGAAGGAGGTGAGACTCAACACTTCCCGTGATTCCTTATAGACCGGAAGCCGGGACCTTAGTTCTCTTTCCCATCTTGCAAGGTAAGAATGGCGGGTCCCCTCTGCAAGACTCGATATCTGGATCCCCCATCCTTCGCCATCCGAATCAGGAGGGTATCAAGTGGACACCTGCAGGAGTCGGACATGCTCGGGGCCAACTGAGAGCCCTCCTAGACGCTTCATTTGTCTCGCCTGGGTTTGCGCGGGGGCACGAAGTGGGTGAGGTGGGGTGCCAAATAGGCTCCGGAGCTCCCGGCTGCTTGCCACTCTTCTGGGCTGGGGTTACAGGACCCTTCTGGAGATCCGTAGTGGGGTAGTGGGACGGTAGGGACCAGGATGATGGCGCGTGCTCCGGAATGCCCGGTTCGGGTTCCAGAAAACGCCTCTGAGCTCGTCGGAGCCACGTTGAGCTTTGGGGCTGAGGCCAAATGCCACTTTTCCTTCTTAACACATCCGCGACCGGAAATCGCCTCTTGGCTCTGCGCTTTTCAGTCTGGTCTGAGTTTGGGCTGGTGTGTGTGCCTTCCTAAGCCGGATTTCTTAAGTGAGACAGCAGTCTGGAAAGTGCAGAAGCCCTGGAAGCAAGTGGTTTCAGGGTCCAGCGTCGCTGCTCCATAAACTGTGGCGATTCGTGAGATTTCGAATTCGCAGAACAGGAATAAAGATCGAGTGCAACAGGGACTTTTAGCCACTAAATATTTAGCAAACAGTTGTAAGAGCTCTCCAAATTCTTAAAAGCTAACCACTGTGAGGGTTATTGCACGTGTGTGTGGTTTGGGGTTTTTCAGGGAAGGGGTGAAAGGATGTTATGGCTACTTGGGAAGAGAGGGTGAGGGTTGGAGGGTTCGTGGTCTTGGAAGCCTGTCAATGTACTGTGTAGACATGCTTTGTCATGAGATAACTGGAGAAGTCCCTTTTTTTTTTAAACGTGTGTCCTGGTAGATGGCGGGCGAAAAAGCTGAAAAGCCGGATACTAAAGAGAAGAAACCTGAAGCCAAGAAGGCTGATGGCGGTGGCAAGGCTAAGAAGGGTAACCAGAAGGCTAAAACCCCGAAGAAGGGGAAGCCCCACTGCAGCCGAAACCCTGTCCTAGTCAGAGGAATTGGCAGGTACTCCCGATCGGCTATGTATTCCAGAAAGGCCATGTACAAGAGGAAGTATTCGGCAGCTAAATCCAGGGTAAGGGGCGAGGAGGGTCACTGACCTTGACTTCTGTCTTCACCTTAGAAATTTTTGTCTGCCTGACTTTGACGCATTTCTGTGACAGGTTGAAAAGAAAAAGAAGGAGAAGGTTCTTGCTACCGTCACAAAACCAGTTGGTGGTGACAAGAATGGTGGTACCCGAGTGGTTAAACTTCGTAAAATGGTAAGATTTGGAAGAGCCTGTAAACGGGAGACTTGAATACCGTGAGGGGTTTTTGGTATTCTCAGGTTTTAAAGGTGTGCGTTGGCCAGAAAATGACTAATGGAGGATTCTGGGTTTACCACCAGGCCTCTTAAATGTTTGTTGTTTGATCTTAAGCAGAGTTGCTTTTCCTCGCCGGTAAAGCAGGAATAAAGGTCTGCCCCACAGCGTTGGGAGAGTTACGTGGGGCACGAATTCTCTGTGCCGCTGGGCCTGTAGAACAGTACATACCAGAGGACTGTTGCTTGGCTCCTCTACCATGCACAAGACCCAACATTTTCTCAGCATTTGCTTTGTAATTTCCATTATGAAAATATTCCCAGGTGTATTACGGTCATCACAGTTGGAAATTACTGCTCCAGAGGGGATTACTACTTCGATTCCTTGTTACTGTTTTTGTGGGCTAGTTGTCTGTTGGGTGCTAATGTTTGTGGTTGAAGCAGGAGGTTATTGTGTGTTACTTGTCGTACGCGTAATGGTCTGTGTAGGGTCTTGTTTTTACAATAAATGAACCGGCGGTCCTGATCTGAACTGTGGGGTTTTGTTTCCCTTTGTGCGTAAATGGGAGTGATGCGCATTAACGTGGAGGATGTGAACACAATGGAAAAACAAGCCATGCGTCCTTCATAATCTCCAGAATGTGTGTCAGATGTGTTTCTGGAGAAGTACAGTTTAGGTTAAGGTCAGGGACTCCAGGAGAGCTTGAGAGTCACTGCTGTGCTGCAGTGTGTGATGATGAGACAGTGTATGGGAGTTTGTCATTTAATCCCAAGTCTACAGAGGTAACTTGCTTGATGCTTTTCTGTCTTTGCCTGAACACTCTGCTCCTTTAGTTAAATGGATTCCTTCTTGTGTTTTGCATAGGAAAGGATAAGCAGCATTTACTTTTCCAAATTTCCTATGACTTGGGAGAGGTGAAAATGAAATGCAGCAGTGTAAATCATTTAAAGTGGGCGAAAAGGGTGTAGCAAGCGTTCCGCTGTCACAACCAGCTCTACTAATCTGATCTGCTTGTTTAAATAAGTTGGACCTGTGGATTCCTTACAGCCTAGGTATTATCCTACTGAAGACGTGCCTCGAAAGCTGTTGAGCCACGGCAAAAAACCTTTCAGTCAGCATGTGAGAAAACTGCGAGCTAGCATCACCCCTGGGACCATTTTGATCATCCTCACTGGGCGCCACAGAGGCAAGGTGAGCAGAGCGGACGCTTCAGCTCAGGGGCTTGAGGTGCTTGATAATCATGTGTTGACACTCTGGGTAGAGTTTCTGCATTTGCCTGTGGTAGCTGTAGTTCGCAGTGAGGGGGTGGGGGCGACAGTACCAGGAGCCCAGGCACTAGCATGACGCTTTCAGTCCATAATATACAATAAATTATTACCATTTCCTGCTGTTGGGGATACGTATTACAGATGATTTAGATGTCCCTGTACCCAAAAGTATTTATATATTTCGGTTATTTCCTTAGGATAGCTTTGCAGGGATAGAATTACTGAGTTAAAGAAGGTAATAGTTGCTCATTAAAAACAAGCGGGCAGAAGTATTGCTCATATCCACGGGTCGCCCCTGTTGGCAGTTGGTATGATTCTAGAGTTGCTGAGTGGATACATACTTAGAAATTTCCTTTACCAAATTTAGAAGCATAAGATTTGATTAATTTAGAAATCTGTTTTTAACACAGAAATGTCTGATGTGTCTGTTTGATTTACAGAGGGTAGTTTTCCTGAAGCAGCTGAGCAGTGGCTTGCTACTTGTAACTGGTAAGAAGATCCTTGGATTTTATATTCTCTGAAATTTGACACTTTTAAATGTACTTTTGTTCCCACCTACATGGAAGTTCCAGTGTTGAGATTACGTGCCCTATTTCATTGTCTTGCATACACCTGAGTTCTAAGGAAGCAGGTATTTAAATTTTGTGTGGCAACATAGCACCAGGTAACTGCCACCTGAAGAATGGTTGGCTGTTAACCCCAGGGAATGGTCCTGTGTGAGACTTGTAATCGGTCTGCCACTTGGAACCAGAGTACAGTGGCCAAACAGGTAAAAAGCGAACTGTTCACTCTGGAAAGCAGTGCTTGGTTTAAATTTATCAGGGACCTGTGGCTGTGTCCAGCTGTCTCCCAGCTTGGGTGACTTAAGATTTGAAGAAGAAACCGTGGACAAACTGAGAAAGTCTAGATGCTGGCTATAAAAAGGGCAGTTTGAGATTTCTTGACACTGAGTAGAAAATTCAGTACACCAGGTTTCTTTAAATTTAAAGTCTGTTCTTAAGTCGTTGCTTTCTCTTTCCCTCAGTATATTGATTTTTTTCTTTTCTTTAGGACCTCTGTCCCTCAATCGAGTTCCTCTGCGTAGAACACACCAAAAATTCGTCATTGCCACTTCTACCAAAATTGATATCAGCAGCGTGAAAATCCCCAAACATCTCACTGATGCTTATTTCAAGAAGAAGAAGTTGCGTAAGCCCAGACACCAGGAGGGTGAGATCTTCGACACTGAGAAAGAGGTAAGCTTCTCATTCTGTCTTGGCCCCTGATAGCTCCACTTCCCTAGGTGGGAGTGAAAAAAGTTTTCACAAGGAGTTGACAAAGACAAGTTGTTAATAATGAGGAGTATCTGGGGGATGACCTCATTCCAGATGGTGCTGCTTTCAGTGATTCTTAATGGTGGCTGAGAGCTCCGATTAGACTATATTTTAAGATTTTATTTATTTGACAGAGCACAAACAGGGGAGCAGCAGAGGGAAAGGAAGAAGCAGGCTCTCCATTGAGCAGGGAGCCCGATGCAGGCGCCATCCCAGAAACCTGGGATCATGACTTGAGCCTAGGGCAGACTCTTAACCACCTGAGCCACCCAGGCACCCCTAACTGCTACTGTTCTACTGGGAGTTCACACTTGTTTATCCTTTTTTGGGGAGGGGTGGGAAAGAGAATCTTAAGCAGGCTCAATGCCCAGCTCACAGCCCCACATGGAGCTTGATCTCACAGCCCTGTGATCATAATCTGAACCAAAGTCAAGAGTCAGACGCGTTACTGACTGAGCCACCAAGATGCCCCTACCCTTGTTCATCCTCGATGTGTATTAAAGTAGACCAAAGGAAAAGAGCTACAGTTTTTGCTATATTAAAAACAAGGTTATACTATACTACTTTATAGCCCTCCAAGGGAAAGATGATCAAAATTGCTTTCTAAATATCCCTGGGATTTAGTACTTGTGAGATAGGATTCCTGAGTCAAATGGAGTCTGGTACTTATGCCCTACTTTTAAATGATCTTTTCTTTCTCTCCCCTAGAAATACGAGATTACAGAGCAGCGCAAGGTTGATCAGAAAGCTGTGGACTCACAAATTCTGCCAAAAATCAAGGCTGTTCCTCAGCTTCAGGGCTACCTCCGCTCTGTGTTTTCTCTCACAAATGGAGTTTACCCTCACAAATTGGTGTTCTAAATTTCTTACAAAGAACCTAATTAAATAACTGATCAATTCCTTTGTGTCTTTTTTAAAATGTTTATCTGCCTGGAGATGTGGCTTGACTTGGCCAGCTTATAGGGTCTTAGCCTCTGCTGAGAGGAGGGGAAATTGGGAGGGTGGCACCAGCTGCAGGGGAACCGCCTCTTCAGCTTGGTGTCAGCATTTTAGCTTAGTGTCTGGCTTGTCACCCAGCACCCACCGTATGAAATAGCACCATTTCGCCGAGTACCACGGAACAGGTCAGTACTGGAGTAGAAGGACAAACTGCCCTTCAGGCCACAGATTTTCCTTCCTTTGATGATGATACAGTTCTCCCCTGTCGGCCCAACTCAATCATTGCTGTTAGTCTTCCGTATCTAGTTTCGTTTTTTGTTTTTGTTTTTTAAAGATTTTATTTATTTGACAGAGATCACAAATAGGCAGAGGCAGGCAGAGAGAGGAAAGGAAGCAAGCTCCCTGCTGAGCAGAGAGCCTGATGCGAGGCTCAATCCCAGGACCCCGGGATCATGACCTGAGCCGAAGGCAGAGGCTTAACCCACTGAGCCACCCAGGTGCCCCGGCGTATCTAGTTTTTTAAAAGCACATATGTCGAGTATAATGATTTATCGTCCTTTTTTTTTTTTATGTCAAAGCCTCATGTGCTATACATACTATTACACAGCTAGCAACATGTTTTGGACATTCTGTAAAGTCCATCCTCACTGATGCAGAAGGTAGTGTATCATTATATGGATTTTTTTATATCATTTATAATTGTGTACAAGGTAGTAAAACAAATACAAGTGTGCACACAGATGAGTATCAGGTAAATATTTTGGGCTGGGGAAAGATTTATGCATTTTAATTTTAGTAGACTGCTAAACTGCCCTCCCGTGGGGTTTGAGCCAGATGTTCTGTACAACAGTGTCTGTTTCTCCACGGGCTCGCTTACACAACGGGTCCTCAGATTTGGGGTGTTGGCAGTAGATATGTGAAAGATGACCCTGGTGGGTTTTTTGAAGTTGCTTTTATTGGCAGTTTACATTAGGTGAGATTCATAATTTTGAGTGTGGAGTTCTGTGACACTTGTGTAGTTGGGTAAGCATCGTGACTAGGAAAGTTCCCTCGTGTTCGTAACATCCACTCCAGGCAGTCCCTGATCAAACTTCAGTTCCTGTAGTTCTGCCTTTGCAAAATGTCCTACTGTATACTAAGCATAATGTTACTGAGATTTGTTCGTACCCGTGGCTCAGTTCTGTCCATTCCGGTAGATCCATAGATTACTGTTCTAAAATTCACCCACTGAAAGACATTTTGGGTTGTTCACAGTTCCTGGAGATGATGAATAAAGCCGCCGTCAACATTCACATACAGGTTTGTGTGTGGGTATGTTTTCATTTCTGTTGGATGAAAATGCAGGATTACTGGGTTATATAGTGAATGCGTGTTTGTGTAAGAAACTCGCAGACCTTCCCATTTTGCATCCCACCTGCAATGTGTAACAGTTCCAGTTAATCCACTTCCTTCTCAGCACTTGGTATTTCTGATTTTTTTATAATCGAGATGTAATTGACAACTGTCAGTTGGTGTACAGTGCAGGGGTATAACGTAATGATCACTACCATTAGTCTAGTTAACATCCATCACTATGTGTAATTAGAAAATCCTGTGAGGCTTAAATCTAGCAATTTTTTTTTTTAAAGATTTTTATTTATTTGACAGAGGAGAAGCAGGCTCTCTGCTGAGCAGGGAGCCCAGTGCAGGGCTCAATCTCAGGACACTGGAATCATAACAACTGAGCCACCCAGGCACCCAAAATACAGCAACCTTCAAATAATGATACAGTATTATTGATAGTAGTCCCCATGCTGTGTTACATCCCCATCCCCACGATTGTCTTTTTTTTAACTCTAGTCTCTCCACTAGGTATATAGCATGTGCTCTGATACAGTTTTGAAACAAATCAAATGTCACTTCTGGCTGTGGTCTCTAGTGGTTTTTTATAGCTCAGGTTCAGTTCCAAAAGTCATTTTGGCCACAAGGTCCTCTGATTGGCCCATTTTTAAACCTACTCTTCCTCTGTGCCCTTCAGACACCAGTTAGGGAGTAGGTACCACAGGTTACCCCATTTCTGTCTGACCTGGTTTACCTTACAACTGTGGTAATTGTAACAATTAACAATTATTTGTAATAATTGTAACAAACAATTATTTGTTACTGAAAGATAAACTCAGAAGAGCCGAATGGAAGAGATTATAGCACAAGGGTAAGGGTAGTGGGGGAAGCATGTCATCTCCAGGTAAAGGAGGTAAACCCCTCCTGGCTCCTCTGTATTCACTAACCCAGAAGGCCATCAAACATTGTTCAGATTTTTTGTTATTTTCCCAGAGTGTTTACAGATGTTAATCGCCATCTTCTTCCCCACCACATTCCCAGACCCAAACCACACCCCTGCGGTACCTTCCCTTAAGCCTAGGGAGGGCTATAAATTTCAGCCTTATAATCTATTGGACTTCATGGTGACCAGCCCCATCTTGAGGCTGGGGTCCTATTCCAAGTCACTGCATTAGCATAAACTCAGTATGATCTAAAGGAGCCTCTTAACAGTAACAAAAAACCCCTCTATCACTGGGGAAATCCCATGGGTTTTAGGAGCTTTGTGCAGGGACCAGGAGCAAAGACCAAGTACATTTTCGTGTTAATCACATTCCCCATCTCAAGATCTTCAGCTTCATCACATGGGCCTAGTCCTTTTTGCAAAATGAAGTAATATACACAGCAGTCCAGGAATAAGGGCATGGACACATTTGGGGCTATTATTCAGCCTGTGGGGCCCCCAAGCTGTCGACCAAGGTCTAAAGCCCTATTCCCAACTTTAGGGACTCTAACAAACGTTGAACAGAGCTTGGTGCTGCTCTGCAATGCACAATGCAGAAAAACAAAATACATATGAGGAAAGGCAACAATGTTCTGAATTTCCCCATACCTTATACAAGTATAAAACTGGAATTTCTTTGGGAAAAGGTGTGGAATAATTCATTCAAAAGATATCCGAGTGCAGTCAATTGAAAATAGTGCAGAGGTTAGTGTTAGAGCTTTGGGAATGGAAAACACTTGGATTTGAATCCTGGCTTTGCTGCTTATTCATGTACCTTTTAGATAATATAATAATAGGAAATGCTATGGTTCTGAGTATGTGCTAAGCAGTTAAAAGTATATACTTTTTTCTGTGTAATTGTGATAAGATATAACAAAATATACAATTTTTAACATTTTTTTAAAATTATTTATTTGACAGAGATCACAAGTAGGCAGAGAGACAGGCAGAGAAGGGGGGCGAAGCAGGCCGCCGGCTGAGCAGAAAGCCCAATGCGGGGCTCAATCCCAGGACCCTGGGATCATGACCTGAGCTGAAGGCAGAGGCCTTAACCCACTGAGCCACCCAGGCGCCCCAATTTTTAACATTTTTAAGTGCAGTTCCTGTTGTGCAACCATTACCACCAACCATCTCCAGAACTTTTTTTGTCATTCCAAACTGAAGCTCTGTACCCATTAACCACTGATAACCCATTCCCCCTCTCCCCAGCCTCTGGTATCCTAGTCTGCTTGGTCTCTGGAATTAGACTATTTCATGTATCTCACATACAGTGTTTGTGTCTGGCTTATTTCACTTCGCATGATGTCTTCAAGTTTCATTCACATTGTGGCCCGTTTCAGTACTTTACTCCGTAAATGACTGAATCATATTCCATTGGGTGGATATATTACATTTTGTTGATTGTTTCACCCATGGATGCAGGTTTGGGTCATTGAACCCTTTTGACAACCATGAATAAGGGTGCCACAAACATTGATACAGATATTTATTCAAGTTCCTGCTTTCAATGATGTTTGGTATGAATTAGAAGTGCAATTGCTTGGGGGTGCCTGGCTGGCTCAGTCCGTAGAGCATGCAACTCTTGATCTTGGGGTTGTGATTTCAAGCCCCGTGCTGGGTGGAGAGATTGCTTTTTTTTTTTTTTTTTTTTTTAAGAATTTATTTATTTGACAGAGAGAGATCACAATTAGGCAGAGAGGCAGGCAGAGAGAGAGGAGGAAGCAGGCTCCCTGCAGAGCAGAGAGCCCAGTGTGGGACTCGATCCCAGGACCGTGAGATCATGACCTGAGAAGGCAGAGACTTAATCCACTGAGCCACCCAGGCATGTGAGAGATTGCTTTTTTTTTTTTTTTTTTTTTTAACTTGTACGTTAAGAGTCTCTGTAAGCCGGCTACCAGCAAGTGATACAACAGCAAAACACAAAGTTGGAACTTTTAGAAGTCTGCTCTGGGGAGGGATGTTGCTCAGGCTGCTAAGCTGGGGCAAAACACTAGCTGGGACAGTGTGGTCTCAGGATCCCTGGGATCACAGGAAGACTGGGGGTACCTGAGAGCGGCAGAGCTTCCAGGTATTGGAGTGGGGAAGCTGGCTGCAAAGAGTGAGCCCACTCCTGGGCTCACTCCCAGCTAGGGGGTCCTAAACCTAATCACAGCACAGTCAGGTTGACTACTCTCAGAACTGGGGCCCAACAAGTGGCAGAACCAGTGAGACCCCCCTTCCTCCCCCAGGAGGAATGGTGCAGGTGTGCACCACAGGAGTCTGCAGGGTTTGGAGACTCAAAATAGGGTTGTGTGCCTGCGATAGGAGCGCTGGGTCACAGGCTGGATGAGCACGGAGTGCAGACAGACACCAGGCAGACAGGGATGATTGCTTTTCTCAGGGCACACCAAGGAGTGGGACCGCAAGGTTTCCTTGCACCGGAATCAGCAAAGAAGAAGCAAACTCTCTCTCTTTGCAGATGACTCGATATTCTATGTGGAAAACCCAAAAGACTCCACCCCAAAATTGATAAAGCTCATACAGGAGGGGCACCTGAGTGGCTTAGTGGGTTAAATCCTCTGCCTTTGGCTCAGGTCATGATCCCAGGGTCCTGGGATCGAGCCCCACATGGGACTCTTTGCTCTGCGGGGAGCCTGCTTCCTCCTCTCTCTCTCTCTCTCTGCCTTGCCTCTCTGCCTACTTGTGATCTCTGTCTGTCAAATAAGTAAATAAAATCTTAAAAAAAAAAACTCATACAGGAATTGAGATAAGTGGCAGGATATAAAATCAATGCACAGAAATCAGCTGCATTTCTATACACTAACCATGAGACAGAAGAAAGAGAAATTAAGAAGTTGATCCCATTTACAATAGCACCCAAAACCATAAGAAACCTAGGAATAGGGCGCCTGGGTGGCTCAGTGGGTTAAAGCCTCTGCCTTCAGCTCAGGTCATGGTCCCAGGATCCTGGGATCGAGGCCCGCATCAGGCTCTCTGCTCAGCAGGGAGCCTGCTTCCTCCTCTCTCTCTGACTGCCTCTCTGCCTACTTGTGATCTCTTTCTCTGTCAAATAAATAAATAAAATCTTTAAAAAAAAAAAAAAAGAAAGAAACCTAGGAATAAACCTAACCAAGAGGCAAAAGATCTGTACTCAGAAAACTACAGAACATTCATGAAAGAAATTGAGAAGACACAAAAATGGAAAAACATTCCATGCTCATGGATTGGAAGAACAAATATTGTTAAAATGTCTATGCTACCTCGAGCAATCACACATTCAATGCAATCCCTATGAAAACTTTTTTCACAGAGCTGGGACAAATAATCCTAAAATTTGTATGGAACCAGCAAAGACCCAGAAGAGCCAAAGGAATGTTGAAAAAGAAAAGCAAAGCTGGTGGCAACACAAAGCCAGACCTCAAGCTCTATTGCAAAGCTGTCATCATCAAGACAGTATGGTACTGGCACAAAAACAAACAGATCAATGGAACAGAGTAGGGAATCCGGTAATGGGACCTCAACTCTGTGGTCAACTAATCTTTGACTAAGCGGAGAGATACTCTTTATAAGGAAAGAATATCCAATGGAAAAAAGTCTCTTCAACATATGATGTTGGGAAAATTGGACAGCCACATGCAGAAGAAGGAAACTGGACCATTTTCTTACACCACACACAAAAATAGACTCAAAATGGATGAAAGACCTAAATGTGAGATAGGAATCCACCAAAATCCTAGAGGAGAACAGAAACACAACCTTATTACCATATAATGTATTATTGGATTCTGAGGTTCAGGTCTGTGATTCATCAGCCTTACATGATACACAGTGCTCATTACATCACATGCCTGCCTTAACGACCATCGCCCATTTACCCCATTACTCCACCACCATCTCACCTAGCAACTCTCAGTTTGTTTCTTATGATTAAGAGTCTCTTGTGGTTGTTCTCCCTCTCTGGTTTCATCTTGTTTTATTTTTTCCTCTACTCCCCTATGATCTTCTGTTTTGTTTCTTAAATTCCACATCTCAGTGAGATCATATGATAACTGTCTTTTTCTGATTGACTTATTTCACTCACCATAATACCCTCTAGTTCCATCCATGTCATTGTAAATGGCAAGCTTTCATTTTTTTGATGGTTGTATAGTATATTGTATATTGTATATCCAACTGTATATATATCTGTTGTGTGTGTGTGTGTATCTATGTATATAGATAGATAGATAGATAGATAGATAGATAGATGTACACCACATCTTCTTTATCCATTCATGGTCATCTGGACTCTTTCCATAATTTGGCTATTGTGGACATTGCTGCTATAAACAGGGGTGCAGGTGCCTCTTGGGATCACTACATTTGTATCTTTGGGGTAAATACCCAGTAGTGCAATTGCTGGGTCATAGGTAGCTCTATTTTCAGCTTTTTGAGGAACCTCCATACTGTTTTCCAGAGTGGCTGCACCAGCTTGCATTCCTACCAACAGTGTAGGAGGGTTCCCCTTTCTCCACATCCTCACCAACACCTATCATTTCCTGACTTCTTAATTTTGGCCATTCTGACTGGCATAAGGTGGGATCTCATTGTGGTTTTGATTTGTATTTCCCTGATGCTGAGTGATGTTGAACATTTTTTCATGTGTCTGTTGGCCATTTAGATGTCTTCTTTGCAGGAATGTCTGTTCCTGTCTCCTGCCCATTTCTGGATTGGATTTTTTGTTCTTTGGGTGTTGAATTGGAGAAGTTCTTCATAGATTTTGGATCCTAGCCTACTATCGGATATGTCATTTGTAAATATTTTCCCATCTTGTTGGTTCTCTTTTGGTTTTGTCGACTGTTTCCTTTGCTGTGCCAAAGCTTTCTATCTTGATGCCCCAATACTTCATTTTTGCCTTTGTTTCCCTTGCCTTTGGAGATGAATCTAGCAAGAATTTGCTGCAGCTGAGGTCACAGCCTCATGTAAATCATAAAACCACATTGTGGCTGAATGTGTGAATTTTTTTGCACAGCATCTTCAGATTCCCTAAGCAAGAAAAACCTTTATGAAGCAACTACTTTATTCCAAGCACCATGCCAGGCAGTAGGGACTTAGGGATTAACCATAAAAAAAAACAAAACAAAAAACTCAGTATCACCAGTGGCTGACTGACAATAAAAAGCACATATTTCATCCCTGCTGTGGATAGGCTGTGGGTTGGTTTTACCTCAAGGAAGGGATCTGTGGGGCTCAAGTGTGCCACATGTCTCACTGGGGGACAAACAACTCCCAAAGCACGAGCTTCTCTTGACTGATACCAAATTGCACAAACAGATTTCACCTCTGTTCACATAACATCTGATAAAACTCCATTGGCCAAAAGGATGTCACGTGGCCAAGCCAACCTCAACAGGGCGGGGAAATCTACTGCACTCACTCTGGTGGGCCGTCTGGGAAAGTCCTTCTATTAGTCTCCTGAGCTGCGGTAACAATATATCACTAAGTGTGGTTTAAAAAAACAGAAACCCAGTCCCACAGTTCAGAAGGCTGGAAGTCCAACTTCAGGGGGTCGGCAAGGTTCATTCCTTCTGGAGGCACTTCTAGAAGAAGACTCCACTCCAGGCCTCACTCTTAAGTTCTGGCAGTTGCTGGCAATCCTTGGCATTCCTTGGCTTGTGGAGACGTCATTCCAATCTCTGCCTCTGTTGTCACACGGCCTTCTTCCCTCTATGTCTCTTCTGTGTCTCTGTGTCCAAATGTCCTTCTCCTTATAAGGTCACAGTCTTCAGATGAGGTGACCCCGCTCAATCTGGTATAACATCATTTTGACTTGATTACATCTGAAAAAGCCCCTCTGTTCAGATAAGATCACATTCACAAGTTCTGGACGGACATGAATTTGGGGGGAACACTCTTCAACCCACTATAGTCACATAACAAAGGGAAGAGCTGTATAATTTTAATAAAGGGAGAAAGTGAAGAACTGAGGAGACTCTTTCCAGTCTATCACAGAACTACAGCAAAAGCCCAGGGAAGGGAATGATGTTATCTAGTCTGCAAACTGTAAGTTTCTCAGGGGGTTCAGTGGGTAGGGAGGGGGTGAGAACCATGAGAAAAAACACTGTAACTCAACGAGAGCTTGATCCTGAGAATTTTGTGGGCCACCAACAAATTCGATAGAGATCAGAATGTTATTACGGGAGAGGAATTTGATAATCATATTTGCATTTTTTAAAAGATTTTATTTATTTGACAGAGACCCTCATATTTGCATTTTTGAAAGATTCTATATGGACACAGGTTTAAGGAAGACACAAGGGAAAACTAAAATATGTTAGTAAATGGGCAGTTGCAGGAATCTGATCGACTTATTGATTTTTAACTCATTAGAGCCTTCAGTATGAATTTTTATGGAAAAGAAACTTGCTGGCATAAAAATAAGTAACTTTCAGGGCACAGCCTTCAATAATACTAAAATTGTGGGGAATAAAACCCACAAGTGTGACCCTGGAGTCCTAATGCTTCATGACAAGAGAAATAGCCACCCTTGTGCTCATTTCATACAATTTTCAAGTTAGCAGGTGCACATGTCTGTAGTTCCTATGAATGTACGTAAATTTCTGTGTTCTGATTTTCTTCATAGAATATTATCTCGTATATCCTTTACATTGCCATCAAAACTTCAGAATTATTCTTTTCAATGGCTGTGTATTATTTAATTTTTTTTTAAAGATTATATTAATTTTTTTGAGAGAGAGCATGAACCCAGGGAGGGGCAGAGGGAGAAGGAGAAGCAGCCTCGAGGCTGAGCAGGGAGCCCAGAGTGGGGCTGGATCCGAGGACCCTGGGATCATGACCTGAGCAAAGGCATTTTTGTATGAGCCACTTAACCTAATGAGCCACCCAGGTGCCCCTTATTTTATTTTCATTAAAAGACTTATTTATTTATTTAGAGAGAAAGAGAGCGTGAGCGGGGTTGGGGATGTGGGGAGGGTCAGAGGGAGAAAATCTTCAAGCAGACTCCCTGCTGAGCATGGAGCTGAACTCAGGGCTCCATCTCATGACCCTGAGGTCATGGCCTGAGCCGAAACCAAGAGTCAGTTGCTTAAGTGACTGAGCCACCCAAGTGTCCCTTATTTTATTTTAAATGTACATTATTATCTCTCACCTCTTGGATTTTGTACGTGCTATTCGGAAGGCCTGGAACATTCCTCTCTACTACTACCCTTCCTCTAACTCCAGTCATTGCTTTGGATCAGTTTCTGGGCTTCCACCTTAAAGACATTTGGGACTGGATAATGTGTGTGTGTGTGTGTGTGTGTGTGTGTGCGCGCGCGAGCAGGGACTGTTCTGTGCATTGTGGGATGATTAACAGCATCTCCGGCCTTTATTCACTGGATGTTAGTAGCATTCAACCTTACTCATGATGAAAAAAATCATTTGCAGATGTTGCCATACGTTCCCTGGTAGCCAAAATCATCCCCAGTTGAGAACCACTGCTCTCAATCTCCTGTCTGCCCCCAAGTCTCACCCCAAATATGAAACAGGTGCTCCTGCTCTGTATTCCCCCCTCACAGGCAGGACTGCTAACACAGCAGTGTGAGGTCTTCTCCCCCCTTAGATTTTAAGCTTCTTGAGGATAGGAGCTATGACTTAGTTCTAAGAGTCCGGCAGAGAGTAGGAAGGTAACAATTCCTTGTTAGGTGAAAGATTTCCACAGATCAATATCTAGGAGTGAAATGATGGCTCAAAAGGCGTGGTCCCTTCAGGACTTTGGGTATATGCGGTCAAGGACTTTTCCAAAAAGACATGCTGACTTCAAGTGCCACCAACAATCGACGATGTGTTTGCCCAAGAGCTTCACCATCTCTGGGTTGAAATTAAAATCTGATTTCAATTACTGATGAAAAATGGAGCCACATTTAATAGTAACTAACACTTGTTGAGAGCTGCTTACATTTCATGCATGGCGCTAATGGTCCTGCCCATATTAACTCATTTAATCTTCATGAAAGCCCTATGAAGTAGGTATGATTACTGTGAGCCTATTTTAAGGTGGGAAAACTGCAGCACAAATGTGGAATGATTTGTCCGAGGTAACATGCAAGGGAGCTGAGACCCAAACCCAGGCAGTCTATGACTCAAATGTCATACACACTGCATTTCATGTAATGTTTTTCTTCAGGTTACCAACTTTTCCGGACCATCCTCTCTTCATTTAACCAACTCAAGCACATCATTCAACGCGCCATCCTTGGGGAACCTTCCCCACGTCTCAGACCAGGTCCTTGAACTTCTGATCCTTTGCAGAAGTACTTGTTCCAAGTCACTTCCCCATCCTAAGCTTCACGATCGTCATCTTTCCCTGCACAAAGCAGACGCTCAGCCCAAATACGAAGCGGGGGCTTCTCTATATGATCTGTCATCACAGATAGGACTTCTTGCACTCAGGGAATACGGAATTAATGAAAACATAAAGTGCTTGCTTTTCTTTTTGTGCAAACTCCATGACTGTGTCTTTGGCTTACTTTTCCTTTGCGGGGGGACCGTTTCTTAATCTAAGTGTTTGCAGCAGAGGAGCTTTTTTTTTGGCAAATTGGCGAGTCGGAATTTTAAATTCCATGGCAGCAAGGCCTCTGCTGGCCACAAGGCGGCGCCAGAGGACACAGCAACTTTCAGAGCTCCGTGATGTCTGATTTTTTCCAACAGGAGCTGCACTTAATGCTGCTTCATTTAGGGCTTTTCATCAGCGTGGAGGCTGGTGCCTTAGTTATGGTAATTCAAAGGAGCGCCTAGCAGAATTTTCCTTCTTCATTTTTTCAAATATCTCTTTCATCCGATGTCCTTTCCCTGCCGCTTCATAGACCCTCCCACGAGCCAAAATAATCTTCCTTGAATAAAAAAAAAAAAAAAGAAGAAGAAGAAGAGGAAAAAAAGAAAAAAAGAACAGGACCTACCAGATCATTTGGGGGAGAAAAAAAAAAAAGATATTGAGTAGGTGTATGTTTCCTCTTTGAGACTGTGATTAGTGAGATGGAAATAATCAATCTCCCCCACATATTCTGTCAATGTGTGTGTCTGTTAGCAGATGTGCGCGCATGTTTTTTTTTTTTCCTCCTGGTGTTTTGAAAAACCTTAAAAATTAACATGGCTGTTTTGTTTAAAGCTATTTCAAGCTCTATTAAGGCTTTTCAAGGACCACTTATCTTCACGCCACACTCGCATTTCTGTGAGCCCAGTAAGGATTAGAGACTCGTTTTAGACAGTCAGCTGGTACAGAAAAGCCAGCAGAAGGGAGAGATATTGCAAAATCCCAGAGGGGCCCCAGCTTGAGCTGAGGCCAGTGAACATCACGTCAGCAGCTTGGGGAGCAGGGAGATGGTCTCCATCAACAAGCTCGCGGTCCCTTGGAGAGATGCCTCCCAGGGAAAACTGAGGTCCAAAAGCTATTCTTCCTGATTTCTCATGCTTCCTCTTTGCTTCCAACTTAGGGTTGCTCCATTAACACCTTCTCTTCTCTTCTCTTCCCATCCCAACACCCCATTCTCGAATGGAAGAGTGGGAAGGACAATTCCAAAGAAGAGAAATCATCAACCATAAACCTTTCCTTTCTATGAACCTATGATTGTATGTTTCCTGTGTGCATGGTGTGTGCGTGGCGTGTGTGTGGTGTGTGCGTGGTGTGTGTGTGTGTCTATGTGTGTTGTCTTGACTAAATTTGGATTCTCTTGCCCCAGACTTCCAGCATAGAGTTCTTCTGACCAGGGACTTTCTTTGTCTTTCTGACCATTCTAGAAATTCCCAGTAAATGGTCTTTTTTTTTTTTTCCAGAGGGAGTTCTATAAATATTAATTCATCACCTGCCTCATCATGGAATGATGGCAGCCATTCAGTCCTATGACTAACTAATTACTGTTGCTAAAATATTAAATAACTATTCATTATTCAGTCTAAAGACTTTCAGGCCTGGATATGAGCTGATTTCATTAATTGTGGATAAAGGACAATAGTTCCTGGGCGTCTTGGCTCCTGATCCTGGAATATAAATGGTAAGAGCAGGGGAATGTTTCTCTGAGCCACACAAGAAAGTTGTTTAGATTCTAAAACCTGAGCATTTAAAAACCTACTTAAGGGCACCTGGGTGGCTCAGTAGGGTAAGCGACTGCCTTTGGCTCAGGTCATGATCCTGGGATCGAGTCCCGAATTGGGCTCCCAGCTCAACAGGGAGTCTGCTTCTCCCTCTGACCCTCTCCCCTCTCAAGCTCTCTCTCTCACTCTCTCTCTCAAATAAATAAATAAAAATCTTTTTAAAAAAGTAAAATAAAAATAAAAAAATAAAAGCCTAATTAAAAAATTAGGTTTGGAAGTTGTGAGCAAAAGGAGAATGGTTTCTTTACAGCCCAAATAAAGAAGCTGGAGGGCACCTGGGTGTCTCAGTGGGTTAAGCATCCAACTCTTGATCTCAGCTCAGGTCTTGATCTCAGGGTTGTGAGGGTAAGCCCTGCACTGGGCTTCATGTTGGGCATGGAGCCTACAAAACAAAACAAAACAAAAACCCAAAACCCAAAAACAAAGTGAGGACGCTAGAACTGTAGAATGAGACAGACCTGCGTTCATATCTGAGCTTTGATATTTACTGGCTGTGAGACATTCAGTATCTAGTTGAGCTATGGTGTCCCAACTGGAAGGGGGGACAATAATATCATCTCACTCAGAGGGTTGTTGTGAGGATGTGTGAAACGGTCATTTCATCACATTTGCCTGTTTTATTATTTTCAGGGCACTGATCGGCTCTGAACTGTCGGACTTAATGTTCTTTGCTTCCTGTCTGTCTCCCCCACTCAATTGTCACTCGATTGCGACACTTTTCAGCCTTAGAGTGACATCTGTTACACAGCAGGAATCAAGAAATATTTGTTGAATGAATAAAAGGAGAAAGACCACCTTTCCGTGGAATATTTTCAACACGTTATTATAGCTGTCCAGGTCTCTCAGAGTGGGGAGTCGGTTTTTCACACATGAATTCTGGAATTCAGGTAGATTTCTATTCTATATACCTGCCAAGATTTGACATCTACTAGGGGCTTAGCAAATGCTTGTGGAGGGCGCCTGGGTGGCTCCGTTGCTGAAACATCTGCTTCAGGCTCAAGGCATGATTCCAGGATCCTGGGATGGAGCCCCACGTCGGGCTCCGTGCTCAGCGGGGAGGCTGCTTCTCCCCTGCTTCCCCCCGCCCTCCCAACTAAATAAATAAAATCTTTTTAAAAATGCTTGTGGAATAAGTACCATAAAAATGAAATTAAAATCACGATAGGGGGCCCGAGATTGTTGCACCAGTGCTGTGAATATGCATTATTTATTTGGGAGGGAGGCAGTGCAGGATGGATCCTGTATGGGTTTAAATCTGAATTCTGCCAATTCCTAGGCAGGTGCCAGTTCCTTAATTCTGAGCCTCCGTTCTTGTACGGTGGGGCTGTTAATGAAAAGTCTGAAGGGTATACAGTAGATAAATGAATAGATGTATTCTAATTCTTAGGTGCTCGATAGCTTTTATTTATGTATTTATTGCTTAAGATTGTATCCATTTATTTGAGAGAGAGACAGAGAGAGTGACAGCATGAACGGGGAGGACAGGGAGGAGCCCAGGCTCCCCGCTGAGTAGGGAGCCTGTCAAGGCGGGGCTCGATCCCAGGACCCCAGGATCATGACCTACGCCAAAGGCTGATGCTTAACCCACTGAGCCACCAAGGTGCCCTGATAACTTCTATTTTTAAATTTTTTTTTCTTTTTTCAAAAAATAATACTTGCTCTTGGAAGGAAACTGGGAAAACATTCCAAAGTACACACCACAGATCCCCCCAGTCAGCCGGAAATGCACTACTGAGATTCACTCAAATGTTGTATCAGGCATGATACCCTCCAGGCTTTTATTTTACATCTATAGTCATACATGCATGTAATTTTTTTTAAAGATTTTATTTATTTATTTGACAAAGATCACAAGTAGGCAGAGAGGCAGGCGGAGAAGGGGGGAGGAGCAGGCTCCCCGCTGAGCAGAGAACCCGATGCAGGGCTCGATCCCAGGACCCTGAGATCATGACCTGAGCCGAAGGCAGAGGCTTTAACCACTGAGCCACCCAGGCGCCCCATACACGCATGTAATTTTAAAATGTAATCATACGTAGACATAATTGAATTCCAAAATTCCCTTACTATTTTATTTTATGTATTTAATTTTTAAAAGATTTTATTTATTTATTTGACAGGCAGAGATCACAAGCAGGCAGAGAGGCAGGCAGAAAGAGAGAGAGGGAAGCAGGCTCCCCGCTGAGCAGAGAACCTGATGCGGGACTCGATCCCAGGACCCTGAGATCATGACCTGAGCTGAAGGCAGAGGCTTAACCCACTGAGCCACCCAGGCGCCCTCCCTTACTATTTTAGCCTGATTTTTTTCCGTTTAACAATAAATCACTAGCATTCACTTGCATTAATATTCTTCATAAACTTTATTCTGAATGACTTCGTAGTATTTCATCTTACGGTATACCATTATGATGGTTAACTATTTCCATATTGTTGGACATTTAGACTGGTTATTGTTTTTCCTCTTATAAACAGCACTACCTGTACACCCCTGCATATGCGTCCTTGACTACGGGGCTGATTGTTTCCTTTGAACAACTTCGGAGTTGAATTGCTGTATCCAAGGGTATGCACCTTAATGTTCTTCTGATTCATTTGCTTATTTATTCTTTATGAGAACTATTCTTCAGAGCAGTTTTAGGTTCACAGCAAAATTGAGAGGAAGGTACAGAGATTTTCCATATCCGCCCTGCCTCCACACATGATAGCCTCCCTCATCTTCAACTTTCCCCCCAAGATGGTCCATTTGTTGCAACTGAGGAACCTACACTCACACGTCATCATCCCAAAGTCCATAGCTTCCGTTATGGTTCACTCTTGGTGCTGTACATCCTATGCATTTGGACAAATGAATAATGCCATGTATCCATCATTACGGTACCAAACAAGAGTATTTTCACTGCCCTAAAAATCCTCCATGCTCTGCTGACTCATCACTCTCTCCATGCCCCAAAACCCTGGCAACCACTGATCTCTTTCTGTCTCCATAGTTCTGCCTTTTCCAGAATGTCCTATAGTTGGACTCACACAGTATGTAGACATTTTTTTTAAATTTCATTTATTTATTTATTGTAAAGATTTTATTTATTTGATAGTGAGAGAGAGAGAGAGATAGAGAGCGCAAGCTGGGGGAGTGGCAGGCAGAGGCAGAGGGAGAAGCAGACTCCCTGCTGAGCAGGGAGCCCAGATCCACAGTGGGACTGGATCCCAGGACCCTGGGATCATGACCTGAGCTGAAGGCAGACACTTAACCGACTGGGCCACCTGGGCGCCCCTTAACTAATTTATTTATTTTAGAGAGTGGGAAGGGGCAGAAGAAGTCTTAAGCAGAATCCACGCTGAGTGCAGAGGCCAACACCAGGCTCAATCCCACAATAGAACCCAAGGCGGGTTCCATCTCAGGATCTGAGATCAGGGACTGAGCTGAAACCAAGAGTCCCATGTTTAACCGACTGTGCCACCCAGGTGTCCGAAATGTAGCCTTTTCAAACTGGCGTCATTCACTTAGTACCACCTGTTGATGTTTCCTTCATGTCTTTTCTTTTCTTCATGTCTTTTCAATATTTCATTGCTTGGATGGACCTTAATTTATGAATTCACCTGCTAAAGGGCATCCTGGTTACTTCCAAGTTGTGGGAATCATGAATAAAGCTGCTATAAACATCTGTGTGCATGGTGTTGGTCTATTTATTTATTTATTTATCATGGACATACATACATTTCCAAGTCCTTTGATACCAGTGAGTGCTTTTTCTAATCATAAGTCAATACAGGGGCGCCTGGGTGGCTCAGTGGGTTAAGCCTCTGGCCTCTGCTCAGGTCATGATCTCAGGGTCCTGGGATGGAGCCCCGAATCCAGCTCTCTGCTCAGCAGGGAGCCTGCTCCCCCTGCCCCCTACTTGTGATCTCTCTCTGTCAAATAAATAAATAAATAAATAATAAATAAATAAATTTTTTTCAAGATTTTATTTATTTATTTGACAGAGAGAGATCACAATTAGGCAGAGAGGCAGGCAGAGAGAGAGGAAGGGAAGCAGGCTTCCTGCCGAGCAGAGAGTCCGATGCGGGGCTCGATCCCAGGACCCTGAGATCATGACCTGAGCCGAAGGCAGCGGCTTAACCCACTGAGCCACCCAGGTGCCCCTAAATAAAATATTTTTAAAAATTAATCATAAATCAATACAAAGATAGCAGTCTTCACCTCAGCCATTATAGACCAGTCCCACACTGCACAGTAGCTCACATTAACAATTCGGAATGTGTTCTCCTACACATTTTTCTCTACATACATAGTTCTTTCCTTTCGCGTTTTAATAAAATGGGACGGCGTGCATATATTTAAGGTGCATGTCAATCTGTTAAATATTGGTGGAATATAACGAGTTTCAGCCCCGCTAGGGAGCACGTACTGTCAGATGCTGGGCACCAAGCCTTGTGACCGGTGCTTTGTTTTCATCAGGTTTGGGGGGCTTATTGAGTATTAGACATTTTAGTAAATATGAAACACCTACTGTAGGCGCTACCAAGCCCTTAAGAACAACTGTAGCTGTGCCAGATTTTTGCATATATCTCATTTAAATACGAAAGCAGGGAGTGAGCCTCCATGTTCTGCCTAGGGTGGGGGGGTCTGCCCCCTGCGAGAGGGGTGCATACAAGAGTAGGTAGAGGAGGGGAGGCGGCGGCTTCTTCTCCCGGTGGACTGCAGACCCAGGGCGCCCGGAATGTCTAGGGGTAGAAAGAGGGGAAGGTCAGTCTGAGGACAAGACCGAGTAAAGGGCGAGGGACAGGTCCCGCAGACGGGTGAGACTCTGGCAGTCCTGAGAGGCGGGGCCAAGCGGATGGGCGGAGCCTGTATTGTCCGCTCCGCGGGGCATGCCGGGAGCCCCGCCCCCAACATGGCGTCTCACTGACAGTTGGCTGCTGAGCGGCAGAGGCGGGTCCTGCTCCTCAGGGCGGCGGCGGTGGTGGCGGGGCCGGGGTCTCCCGGGCCGGGGGCGGGGGGGATGGCAGCTCGGATCGCCTAGGGCGGAGCTGCACAGGCTAGGCGGCGAGCGGGGCGCTGCAGGCGGGCGCGGCGGCTGCTGCTATGGACTGGTGATCTCGGCTGCTCCTGCTCGCGTCTCCCCCGGGCCGGGCGGCTGCTCCTCACAGTCAACCCCTCAGCCGGGGCCATGGGCTCGTCTGCGGCCGCGGCAGCTGCGGCGGCGGCGGCCGCGGACTCGGCGCAGTGGCTCTCGGTGAAGGAGGAGACCATCTTCCTACACGACGGGCTGATCCGGGTCACCGACCTGGCGGAGCTGCCCAGCGAGATCCTCGGGGCCCCGGAGGCCGCCGACACCGACTTGGAGGTGAGCGAGGCTGCTCCCCCGCCTCTGCCAGCAGATTAGCCCACCCGCCCGGCATCCCCGGGGTCGGACCGTCACGCTCTGCCTCACCCCCACCCCGAGGCCCCCCGAAGGCTACCCCGGCAGGTGTGTGGGCGCGGGGAGGACAGGTCGGGGGCCGCGGCCGCAGGTCCGCAGCCCGCCCTCCTCCCTGCCTCCTCTGGGCCTCCAGCCCGCTGGGGATTGCATTTGTGGTTTCATTCTGAGCGTTCCGACACCCGGCATTTTATTAGACTATCACCCGGCAGGGCCTTCATGCCCTGGCTCTCTCTCTCCCCTCCCCCATGGACCCCCTGGACTCACTTCCAGGGCACACCCAGGTTGCTTAGATTTGGGGACATTTTAATTTTAACGTTGTATACCTCCCGTTTTCTCATTCCCAGTTCTATGTTGATTTTTCTTCCCCTCCGGGGGAGGGTATTGGCAGCTGTCGATCCGTGATGGGCAATCCAGCAACTTCTCTGTGTCGTGCCTCGGATTGACACGGGGCCTTTGTCAGGGAAGCGGGCAGTGTGGACAGCGAGGATGATGCTAACAGGGGTCCTCCGTGCGCTCTCCGCAAAGGGTCACGGGCGCTCTAGGCCTCAAGGCCTTCGTGAGCTCGGAGGGTCGCGGCTTCGGAACTGTGGCAGGTGCGAAAGAAAATCTCCGCATTTGTGCTGCTGCTGGGTTTGGGGGCAGAAGGAAACCAAATATGCTCGGTTGATTAGAACTTTACACCGACTTCGCTTGGTGTCGTGTTTGCCCAGAGGTTGGAATACTGGCAGTATCATTTCATCGAGGCCAGCCGATGCTGACGCTGCAACCCCTCCACTTTGTGGGGTGATATTTTGATGTGTAGGTAGCATGGGGTGTCATGAAATTCTTACTGTCGCAAGGAGGACTCCCTGGGGTAGGGCGCGGAGAGGATGGCCTGTCTTCTGGCTAAAAACGGAATGCGAAGAATCTTTTGTGTTTTGAGGTTTTGCAGGCACTTTGGCTTTCAGCGAAAGGAGCGTTTATAGAAATGGATTAAAACCCATTACTGTGTGATTCTGGAAACGGTAGTGATCCGATCGCGTTGGCCAAGACGTTTGTTTGGGCGTGCTTGAGATGCGAATGCGTTCCACTGTGTTCTGTGTCTGGATTTGAGGTTCAGGTTGCAGCATTACCGTTGTGAACTCTTTATTGACTTATTTTATAGTCTAGCCACCCAAAAGGGAAGATACAAGTTGATAGGAATTCCTAACATAGGTTTATGGTTTTCTTGTGTCTCATTTGGGCCTATTCTAGAAAAAGCAAGTGTCTGAGTGTCTTATTGGCTTGAAAACTCAAAGGGTATCACGGTATGATGGTGGAATCTTTTTATTTAATTGACTTTGTGAAATGTGAAATGTGGAAAGTGGATGCTCTTTGTTCCTTAGAGACTAAGTTCGCAGATCCCAAAATTTTGTTATGTATGTAATATATTTATTTTTAGGATTAAAAAGATAGGAGTAGTTAAAAATACCTGAGCTCTTAAGTTGGCTTTCCTAAGATGTTTACTGCACAAATCTATTATTTGTCAGTGCTTTCCGCAGAAGAATGATCTTAAAGAAAACCTCCCTGGCTTGGATTTTAGATTTTTAAAAAACTCTTAAAGAAAATGTATGTTCTGACCTTTCAGAAACCAGTATGTGTATGGGTAATAAATATGACTGTCAGTGGTAAGGAACTTTTTCTTTCTTTCTATATATTATATTGGCTGTATTGTATCAGTAGAAATGGATAGCTAAGAATGTTTTTGTGGCCGTTAGAACTGTGTTTGAGTGGGTGTATTCACGTTTAGTTATTTAATAATAATATTAAGTATATCCTGTGTGTCAGACATCATCTTACTTAGTTCCTAAAAGGATCCTAGAAGCTAACTACTGTTACCTATTGTAACAACTATAAATGTTGCGCCTGTTGTGCAGGTGAGGCAAGCAAAATGCAGAGTAAGTATGTGACTTGCTCAAGATCACACACAGAGAGCCTGGGCGTTAACCCAAGTCTGTTGGTCTCTAACATGTCTGCTCCTGATCGTAATATCCTCCTTGCATGTATGACATTCATATTTGTAATTATCTAAAATTTCATAATCAGCTAAAGTTAGGGTAGTAAACAGATATTTTTATGTCCTTTGTAGTAATGTATTCATTTTCATATTTGAGGAAGATTAGAGGTTCATCAACTTTTTAAAAAAACTAAATTTTGAGAGGTGCCTGGTGGCTCAGTGAAGCATCTGCCTTTGGCTCAGGTCATGATCCCAGGGTCCTGGTTTTGAGTCCTGCATCGGTCTCCCTGCTCAGCTGGGAGCTGCTGTTCCCTCTCCTGCTCCCCCTTCTCATGTTCTCTCTCTCTCACTCTCGCAAATAAATAAATAACATATTTTAAAAAATAAATAAAAAACAAACTTTTGAAAATGCCACCACCCCTAACCCCTATGAGGTAGACTCTTCTAACCCTCTCCTTCCAGGGGACATCTGGCTGACCAATAGCCATTTCGTCACAGGGTTTTCTAGTTAGATAGACTCCTTCAGTTGACAGTTTTGGATTAGGACAAATTTGGATTAAGCTAATTTAAGATTGGCAAGAAGTGTGCATTAACTGCAGTAGATTCTCAGAATTTTAGAGCAAGAAGGGGCCTTGGAGATAATAATCACTTTCCTCATTTCAGAGAGAAGTTATCTGAGATAAGGAGAGGTTATAGCTCGGTGGTAAAGCTAGTTATGGCAGGACAGATGAATAGATCCTAGCTTTCCTGACTTTGAATTCCAGTGTTCTTTTCACTTTGCAAGTGCTGCTCAAAGTTAAATGTCAATTTGAAAAAAGAACCCACCCTACAAAGTGGATCAGCATTGACTTAACATTTTAATTCAAGCAATAGCATAGCATTTAAATCAAACACTTTCTTACTGGGGTGGTGGCTCAGTTGGTTAAACGACTGCCTTCAGCTCGGGTCATGATCTCGGGGTCCTGGGATCGAGTTCCGCATCCAACTCCCTGCTCAGCGGGGAGCCTGCTTCTCCCTCTTCCACTCTCCCTGCTTAGGTTTCTCTCTCTGTGTGAAATAAATAAATAAAATCTTTAAAAAAAAAATTTTCTTTCTAATGAATTTTAAACAGAAGTGTTTTTTAAAGTTGTTTTTTTTTTTTCAGTAATCTCTACACCCAAGGTGGTGTTTGAACTCATGACCTAAGATCAAGAATCACATGGTCTTCTGACTGAGCCAGGCAAGCCCCTCAGAATTTTTTTAAAATGAATAAATAATGTGTAATCAAATTTCTTCAACAAGTGTTTGTGGAATTCAGAAGTGAGCAGGACCCACTATCCTGGGCATTGAGGATGCAGCAGAGGATAAAATAAAATCTTTGTCTTAAAAAGACTTTTATTTTGTGGGAGGATATATACAATAACAAATAAATACATTTATGTATATGTATATGTAATACCTCAAATGATAAGTGCTGGGGAAGCAATTATAGCTGGGTAGGAGGAATGGGGTGTAATGGTGGGGAAGGATTCCCATAGGATGGGCAGGAAAGGAAAGCACAGAATGGCATTTGAGCAGAGCCCTGAAGGAGGTGAGAGGGTACCCAGATGGCTGCTGGGGAAAGTACCTCGTAGAGAGAGGACAGCAAGAGCCAAGTCCCTCAGAGGGAAACGTAGTTTGGAGCTCTGAGCCCAGTAAGCCAAGGGGAAGAGGAGAGTGGTAGAAGGTGGGGGGTAGGGGATACCAATTAAGTAAGGCTATTAGATAAGGACTTTGAATGTATTAGAAATGCAGAGTGAGGTTTTTTCTTGGTGTTTAAAATAGCTACCTGTATTTTAATTTCTTATTGTTGGCAGAAAGTAAAAACATGTAGGAAATTATTTTTTAAGTGTGAAATAAATATAAATTTAAGAGAAATTTTAAAAAACTTAAAAATGACCACTTGAATATTTCATTTTGTATTACATGTCATAGAACACTAGTCTTTTTTTTTTTTTAAGGGAATTTATAAGAAAAAACCAGCTTATTTGTGGAAGTTCTAAAAGGTTTCTGCTTCCTATCTCAGTTTTCTTTACAAACTCCAGTGGGGAAAGGCCTTGCACATATGGATGTTGACAGAGAAGCTAATTAACTTGCCCAAATTGACCAAGATATTTTGTACCCTACAGTTTAGATTAATTTTGAACTCAGACATTTCAGCTAATATTTCTTATTTTCCATTGTGTGTGTGTGTGTGTGTGTGTGTGTGTGTTTATAAGAACCCACCCTATCCCTACACCCTCACACCAATGCACAATACTTGAACATGGGGAAAAGAAAAAAAAAAGACTTGAACATGAATGTTCATGGGAGCTTTATTTGTGCTTGCCAAAAACTGGAAGCAATCTGAAGGTCCATCAGCAGGTGGATGGATAAACAAGTATGATTTATGCTGAATGGAAGAAGTTAGACAAACAGGAATACATATTGTAAGATTTCACTTATGTGAAATTCTAGAAAATACAAACGAATTGGTAGTGACTGGGAGCGAATCATTGGTTACCTGGGGATGAAAGTGGACTAGAAGGGATGGGAAGAGGGATTACAAAAGTCCATGAGGTAAAGAAGATGTGGTCCATATATACAATGGAATATTACTCAGCCATCAGAAAGGATGAATACCCAACTTTGGCATCAACATGGATAGGACTGGAGATTATGCCGAGTGAAATAAGTCAAGCAGAGAAAGTAAATTATCCTATGGTTTCACTTACTTGTGGAACATAAGGAATAACATGGAGGACGTTAGGAGAAGGAAAGGAAAAGTGAAGGGAGGAAAATCGGAGAAGGAGACACACCGTGAGAGACAGTGGACTCCAAAAAATAAACTGAGGGTTTTAGAGGGGAGGGGGGCTGGGGAGATGGGTGAGCCTGGTGGTGGGTATTAAGAAAGGCACACATTGCATGGAGCACTGGGTGTTATACACAAACAGTGAATCTTGGAGCACTGCATCAAAAACTAATGATGTACTGCATGGTGACCAACATAACACAATAAAAAAAATTGGATAAAAAAAAGTACATGAGGAAAATTTTCAGGTGATGGATATGTTCCCTGTTTTGACTATGGTGATGGTTTCATGGTTGTATATATACATATGTCAAAACTCATCAAATTGTACATTTTAGATATGTGTAGTTTATTGTATGCCTGTTCTATTTCTTTAAAACAAATGAAAAAACCCCGTGCAAGCCCAGAATGCTTTACTGATACTGTTTAGGAAATGAAAAAAGGCTCAGGAGACTTTTTTGTTCATTGTTCGTTGTTTTGCTTTGTAAGGGAAGGAGTCGATCAACTGGAATAAGTTAAGGCTTTGAATACTTAGGACACATTCAGATGAAACCTTTGAGATGATAAGTTAGATTTATAAATGTTGGTCTGTTCTCCTAGGCGAATACCACCAACCAGTTTATCCTTTGGTCAGATTCCTTTGGAAGCGGTTTATATACTTTTATAGGATTCCAATTTTAATATATGTGCTGCCAAAGCGAGCACCTTTTATAGGATTCCAAATTATAAATTTGGAAGAGGTAATGAATAAATTAATAAAACTACCTTTGCTCGTGAGTAAAGTTAATTACAGTGTAAGTAATGAGCACTGGAAGAAGAGTCATTGAATTGTGTGCGGGGTTCTGTGAGCTTGGGCAAATGGCTCACCCAGCTCTCGGCTTTGGCTGGCTAGCTATAAAGTTAGAATGAAGTATCTTATCACGGGGTTGGGGGGGGCAGTATTTGCCTAGAGGTCAGAGTCCGGTTTAAAGAATCAGATTGGGACTGAAATTCTGGCTCTGCCCCGTACTAGCTGTGTGACTTTGGGCAAGTTCCACAGCTTTACTAATCCCTAGTTTCTTCTTCCACTGCAACTTCATCGTCATTGTCCCCACCTCTACTTACTGCCATGACCACAGCATCAGCATGTTGGATGCCAGGCTCTGTGCTAAGCACTTCACACCCATTATCTCATTCAGTCCTCACAAAAACTTTATAAGGTTGTTACTATGGCTATCCTTATTTTACAAAGAAGGAGACTGTGGCACAGAAGTAAAGTAACTTGACAAAGATCATACAGTTAGTAGCAAAGCCGAGAGGGAAATAGATCTGTCCAGCTCTAGCCCAGGGTCCAGGCTCGAAAATTATTATGTTACACGTTTCATCATCTGTAAGAGGGGAGTAATAACAGGGTTAATGGAAGGGTTAGATAAGGAGGGTTGTGATTATGTACTTACAGTGTGTATGGACTGTCTGTATAAGGTGCTACGTTGCTGGAAAGTTGTTTTTTGCATATTCAGTCAGCTGACCATTTTATAGGAAAGCAAAACTGTGCCATCGACAGCATTTTTTTTCTCTTTTAGTGAATAGTGGAGATGGTAGGGGATGTGTGTGTGTGTGTGTGTGTGTGTGATCCCTCTGGAATTTTCTTCCTTCCCAACTTGTTTGCAGTATGGCTAGGCAGATGAGGTAAAAGTCTTCATTTCAGTTTTCCTCCAATTGTGTGCCTAAGGTCTTGCTAAATAAATCAGTTTTGATTATTATCTGTCTTCTTGGTTTCCATATTGACTGTCACAAAGTGCCACCTGTTGGCCTGGGCTACTGGACGGATTGTCCTGCACCTGTTCTTTCCTAGGTCATAAGGTACCTGTGGTGATAATTATGAAAGGCTTGTCAAGTCCTGAAAGGGCCCCATGCTCTGTCCTCCCTCCCCCTCTTTCCATCTTGTTTTACAGTGGTGCTTGCGGGATGAACACAGGGAGTGTAGTCTGATTTGTAAGATGTTTCGTCATTAGCTGTAGATCCACTGTGGGACAAACGCATGGTTACTTCAAACGGAGAGACGACTGCAGATATCGTATGACTGTTACTTTGATCCTGCCTTTTTAAACACAATTTATGTATCCAGTAACATATTTTTTAATTTTAATTTTACCCATTAAGAAGTTTTAAAATGAATGCATGATTATATCTATACAAAAAATGGAAAAACCAATGAAACTGAAGTGCCTTTTGTGCACCGTTCCTCATCCTGGTCTCGATCTACTCCTGTACTGTTAAATCAGTGCTCAAATTTTTAAGGTATTAGGATCATTTTTTTTTAAGTTTTTATTTATTTATTTGACAGAGATCACAAGTAGGCAGAGAGGCAGGCAGAGAGAGAGAGAGAGAGAAGCAGGCTCTCCACTGAGCAGAGAGCCCGATGTGGGGCTCGATCCCAGGACCCTGAGACCGTGACCTGAGCCAAAGGCAGAGGCTTAACCCACTGAGCCACCCAGGCACCCCAGGATCATTTTTTTTTTTTTTAAGATTTTATTTATTTATTTGACAGAGAGAGAGATCACAAGTAGGCAGAGAGAGAGGGGGAAGCAGGCTCCCCGCTCAGCAGAGATGCTGAGGCAGATGTGGGGCTCAATCCCAGGACCCCAAGACCACGACCCGAGCCGAAGGCAGTGGCTTAATCCACTGAGCCACCCAGATGCCCCCCAGGATCATTTTTTTAAAAAAAGATTTTATTTATTTTGTTTTTAAAGGTTTTATTTATTTATTTGACAGAAAGAGACACAGTGAAAGTGGGAACACAAGCAGGGGGAGTGAGAGAGGGAGAAGCAGGCTTCCCGCTGAGCAGGGAGCCTGATGCAGGGCTCAATCCCAGGGCCCTGGGATCATTACCTGAGTTGAAGGCAGATGCCCAATGACTAGGCCACCCAGGTACCCCCAAAGATTTTATTTTTAAGCAATCTCTACACCCAGGGTGGGGCTTGAACCCATAACACCAAGATCAAGGGTTGCATGCTCTATTGACTGAGCCAGCAGTGTGTCTACGATCATTTTGAATGTGTACTTTTATGTGTGTTTGTGTGCATGCATACTTTTTAATATTTTTTCCTGTCTTACAGAAAAGATGTGATGCTAGGCGTATCTTTTCATAACCTTTTTTTTTAAGTCAGTGATATGTTTTGATCTTCCTATGTCTCCATATACAGATCTACCACATTTTTTTAAGTGCTGCATGGGATTCCAGAAACACTAGCCCATTTAGGCATTCCCCGACTGATGGGTGTCTTAGTTTCCTGTTGCTATGCTAACAAATCATCACACACTTAGTGACTTAAAACAACACATTTATTTCTGCATTTATTCTTACGTTTCTGGAAACCAGAAGTCCAAGATGAGTCTAGCTGGGCTGAAGTCAGCTGTTGGCAGGTGTGGTTCCTTCTGCAGGTTCTAGGGGAGAATCTGTTCACTGGCTTCTGTGCTCCTTCCTCTATCTTCAGAGTGTGTGGTCCTGGTTTGAGATCTGTCATCACATGTCTTCTCTGACTGGCTCCTCCAGCATTCCTTTTATAAGGACCCTTGTGAGGACCCCCTCTACCCCACAACCCCCAACCAGGATAATCCAGGCTCATCTCCCCATTTTAGGATCCTTAATTTAATCACACCTGCCAGTCCTTTTTGCCATCCAAGGTCACATTTACAGGTCCTGGGGATTCGGACTTAAATATCTGGTTGGGGGGGTGTCGTTATTCATGCTGCCACAATAGGTAGTTTGGTGGTTTTCAGTTTTTCACTATTTTAAAAAAAGATTTTGTTTATTTATTTGAGAGAGAAAGAGAGTGGGGGTGGGGAGGAGCAGAGGGAGAGGGACAAGTAGACCCTGTACTAAGTGCAGAGCCCAATGCAGGCCTGGATCCTATGACCCTGAGATCATGACCTGAGCCAAAACCAACAGTCAGACACTCAACAGACTGAGCCACGCAGGACCCCCCCTTCAGTTTTTCACTCTTAAAAAAACCCGTCCTTCAGTGCAAGCCCTTGCACGCCTGTTGTGTACATGTTGGAATATTTCTCTAGAGCAGTTCCTGAGAAGGAGAATTGCTGGGTCATAGGTGACCATTTTAAATTTTAATAGATATTGCCAAATTGCTCTCCGAAGTGACCGTATTAGTTTATGCTCCGGAGTAATAGTGTTTGGTAGGACCTCCTTTCCTTACAGCCTCATAGAGATTATTTTAGAACTCATGGATTTGCTTGATTTTATCCTTTGCTTAAGCCAATGGCGCTCTCTCCAAAAGAGGAAGCCCCTAGATGTAACTAGGTACCTGGCAATACATGCTGAACCACGGTTCACTGGAAGAAGCCAGAATGTTCCGTTAGTGCTGCCTGGCTCTTATCACTTCACTTCAGAGGCCCTCTCTTGTGGCCTGATCTCCTTTGTTCCTGACATATACTCATTTTGGTCTGTAATCCAGTTAATACAGACCATGTCCATATTAGGCAGGAGAGAGCAGCTTCTTAATTCTGACGGTCTGGGGCTGTTGCCAGACTCGAGTCGTGCCAGGGAGCTGCCCACTCTGGGAGGAGACCCACTGGCCCCTGCAGTGTGTTCAGAGCACATTGTAGTCGTTAGGCAGACTGTTGAGACACAACTTGTCTTAAAATTTTCTCTCTTACGTGCCAGTATAAAGGGTAATTTTACTTTTCTTTTCTTTTCTTTTCTTTTTAAAGATTTTATTTATTTATTTGACAGAGAGAGCTCACAAGTAGACAGAGAGGCAGGCAGAGAGAGGGGGAAGCAGGCTCCCCGCTGAGCAGAGAGCCCGATGTGGGGCTCGATCCCAGGACCCTGGGATCATGACCCGAGCCGAAAGCAGAGGCTTTAACCCACTGAGCCACCCAGGCGCCCCTCTACTTTTCTTTTTAACTTGTATGAGAAATAACTGACATCAAGTTAATTGTATTTTTATGTGACTCAAAACTTTTTTGCTTATAAGGAAGTAATACATGGATATTGGAGAAAATACCTATTGTGTAAGAAAGAGAAGAAATATCCTTTGATTGTACCATCCAAAAAGTTATATTAATTAATTTTTTACTATTTCCTTCAGTTCATATTTTTTATATATAAACAAAATTGAGATTATACGCTATACACAGTTTTATATCCTTTTATCACTTATTGGGATCAGTTTTGTCAAATTAGGTTTAAAAACATAATTTATTTTATTCATCTTATTTATTTTTCTAAGTAATCTCTATACCCAATGTGGGGCTTGAACTCATAACCCTGAGATTAAGAGTCACATGTCACATGTCCAGGGTGCCTGGGTGGCTCGGTCAGTTGAGCATCTGCCTTTGACTCTGGTTGTGATCCTAGGGCCCTGGGATCGAGCCCCGCATCAGGCTCCCTGCTCAGAGGGGAGCCTGCTTCTCCTTCTCCTCCTCCCCCTGCCTGTGCTCTCTTTCTCTCTCTGTGCGTCAAATAAATAAATAAAATCTTAAAAAGGAAAAAAGAGTCACATGCTCTACCAATTAAGTCAGCCCGGTGCCCCTAAAAACATAATTTTTAATGGCTGCATAGTAACTCATGGATGTAGTATAGTTGTCTTGCTGTACCTTACAGCATTTTCCTCACATCTGCTATTTTTTAAAAGTTTATTTATTTAAATAATCTCTATACCCAACATGGGGCTCCAACTCATAGCCCTAAGCTTAAGAGTTGTGTGCTCTACTGACTGAGGCAGCCAGGCGCCCCACATCTGCAATTTTATTTTATTTTATTTTATTTTATTTTATTTTATTTTATTTTATTTTATTTTTTGCCTCAAAAAGTGACATTTATGCAAAGAAAAAAAAATGACAAGATGTCCATCCCTTGGCTCCTTTCCCTCCCCACTCCTACTCCTCTTCAGCCCCCCAGACTGAACCCTGGGTGGGCCTAGTAGCTGAACAGCCCCTCAGAGGAGGTCAGCGGCATTGAGGGGCATCTCCTCAATGGAGGTGTTGTAGAAGGTCTCGATGTCTCAAAGAGTCCTCTGGTCTTCTTCTGTCACCATGTTAATAGCCACACCCCTATGGCCAGATCATCTACCAGGACCGATTCTGTGGATGTAGTTTTCCCTGTTGGTGGGAAGGTCATAGTTGATGACTAAAGAAACGTGCTGTACATCAGTGTCTCTGGCCTAGGTCTGGGGAGAGGACACATCAGCATGAGCCCGAGGAGGGGACACAGTGGAGCTAGAAGGACTAGAGTGTAGGCAGCCAAAGGAAGGCAAAGGAAACAGACATGCCCTCTCCCCAAGCAACCTCAGGCATGCCAGATCGTCTTCCAAGTTGCTACTTTCCTGAAGAGGGGCACGGGTGGGCTATTTTATTTATTTATTTTAGAGAGAGTGTATGCAGGGGAGGGAGGAGGGAAGGACTTGGGGGGGGGGGATAAGCAAATTCCCTGCTGAGTGGGGAGCCCGACCTGGGGCTTGATCCCAGGACTCTGAGATCGTGACCTGAGCCAAAATCAAGAGTCAGATGCTCAACTGAGTGAGCCCCCCAGGCACCCCCACATCTGCTCTTTTAAAGATAATTCCAGTTTAGAGGAGGTAAAAAAAATGTTTAGTGTTTAGTGTTACTTGTTTCATAAAGTTTGGTAAATCATGTATTTGTAGTGGTTATTAAAGCATGTTTCTGCGATCCATTACTGCTAGACAGTTTATAAGGGGATTTTTATCATGCTGTATGATTCCTATCCTGATAATGTTGAATATTTCTGAGGAGCTTTGAGTTTATAAAGTGCTATTAAGAACAATTGTAGAATAATTTATGTTCCATGATGGGACACTTGGGGTGGACACTCTTGAATCCTTCGTGTTTCTACTGAAACCTGCGGTTGGCCGAATTACTAGGTCATAGCACAGTTTGTAGCAATTTTAGATTAACAATATGGAGATGTGTAATTTGCAAACCATTTTATGCAAATTGTAGGTTTAGTAATTCTAATAACTACAGAAGCATCATTCGAGTAGTGGTTTTATACCAACAAAATATTAACGTTCAGCTTGGTTTGTAATGGATCTTTCCTGTGTTTACTGTATTTGCTCTGTGCTTTGTAGTTTGCGTTACTGATTTCAAATGAACAAAGACAAATATAACAGATGTAACTATTTACAGGGCAGACTAGAAAATCTCGACTTCCTATCTCTATTCATATGTTTGCTTTTCTTACTGTTGAAGTAAAATAATTAAGAATATTAAAGGACAGGGGTGCCTGGGTGACTCAGTGGGTTAAGCCTCTGCCTTCGGCTCAGGTCATGATCCCAGGGTCCTGGGATCGAGCCCCACTCGGGCTCTCTGCTCAGCAGGCAGCCTGCTTCCCCCCTCCCCTCTGCCTGCCTCTCTGCCTACGTGTGATCTCTGTCAAATAAATAAATAAAATCTTAAATAAAAAAAGAATATTAAAGGACAATCTGTGTCAACATATTTTCATCAAAACAGGTACAAAATAGAGGAATGACCTTCTTTATTTCTCGTTTCTGATTCTTTTCTGATCATCTAGTCGTGGTGTAGTTGAGGGACAATTACTCATTTATTTAATGTAGAATGGAGCAAAATGGATGGAAAGGTAAAACTACTTGTGGGAAGCTTTGGAGGAAGCATGTTTTGAGCTTATAAAAAAAAGTTTCCTCCCTTTGGGGGTTTTGAACCTGAGAAATAGAATCCAGGCACCATCTGTAGAATCTAGGGTATTTGTGAGTTAGAATGGGGAAAATCTTATCTTCATTTACTCATACCTTACATGAAATTCAGCATTTCCTTCAATTATGGATATAGTAGAATCCTAGTAGTACTGGCAGAACCTGTGACTTTGTATGACCAGTAGAAATCATTGATATTTTCATATCATATTATAGATGTTGAACATATCTTGAAATATTGTTTATGCTCACCGTCACTTAGAAATTATGGTAAATATTGCATCTTGTTACTCAATATACTGAGAATGAAGCTCCTATAGCACAAATAAAGCATTTTGGTAACTGTATACTGTATTTGGTATTCAGTATACTGTATTGGAGCTTATAATCCCAGGTATTTTATTTTACACATTTACAAATGTTATCTGAGAAGGGTGGACAGGCTCCACCAAAAGCAAATGGTGAAGGGCCCCTGAGATAGCCTTTCTTTTCCCCAGCATCTCCTATTTTAGTTCAAGTTTGCTGACGACCTGCATAGTTTGCAATTTTCTGAAATAAAAGTGACCACATTTTTGAAACTCCTTAAGTAGAAAATGTTATCCTCCTATAAATTTTTCCATTACCTACTGACTGCAAGCTTTTACTAGTAGTAGTTTTCTTGGATAATCTGATTTTTGTCCATGTGTCAAACATGTATCATTAACACGGAAGCTGTTTTTTAAGACAATAAACTATCCCCTAAAAAATGACAGGATTCTTTTGAAATAGAACAGTTGTTTTCCCCACCAGATAATTTGGAATTTTCCCTTGTCTGAGGAGAATGTTTGCCAGCTGAGGCTATATGAATAGAAATTCATTAATATACTTTATCTCAGGATATTCTGTTGCTAATAATAAGCCATTTTAAACAAGTGGAGGCAACTAGTAATAGTTGATATCTCGGGGGAAACATTTTGTAAAATCCTAGATTCATTTGCTTTCATTTCTCAATAGAGTGCAATTATATACTTCTGGTTTCTTTTATTGTCCAAATTGTTACTTTGTGTTTGTATTGTCAAAGTTCGGAAGTTTTACTTAAATAGCCTTCAGAACTGTGTTCTCCAGTTGGTAGCTACCTTTCACATATGGCCATTGAGCCCTTGAAATGTGGCTACTTGGGATTGAAATGTGCTGAAAGTATAAAATAGACATCAGATTCTGAAGACTTCATGTAAAAAAAAATATGTGAAAGATCTCCATTTTTAAAAAAAGATATTATTTATTTATTTGGCTGACAGGGAGAAAGCGCAAGCAGGAGGAGCGGCAGGCAGAGGAAGAGGGAGAAGCAGGCTCTTTGCAAAGCAGGGAGCCAGATGTGGGGCTCGATCCCAGGACCCTGGGATCGTGACCTGAGCTGAAGGCAGACGCTTAACCATCTGAGCCACCCAGGCGCCAGATCTCAATATTTTATATTGATTAAATATTGAAATGAAAATGTTTGGATAATGTGTTAAGTAAAATATATTATTTAAATTAAAATATATTAAAACTTTCTTTTTACTTTTTTTTAAGATTTTATTTTTTTTTTAAAGATTTTATTTATTTATTTGAGAGAGAGAGAGACAGTGAGAGAGAGCGTAAGAGGGGAGAAGGTCAGAGGGAGAAGCAGACTCCCCATGAAGCTGGGAGCCTGATGCGGGACTCGATCCTGGAACTCCGGGATCATGACCTGAGCTGAAGGCAGTTGCTTAACCAACTGAGCCACTCAGGTGCCCTAAGATTTTATTTTTAAGTAATCTCTACACCCAATGTGGGACTTGAACTTACAACCTCGAGATCAAGAGGGGCATGTTCTACAGACTGAGCTAGCCATGCATCCCCTTTTTACCTTTTTATTTTTTATTATTTATTCATCTTACCTATCTGAGAAAGAGAGGGAGCTGGTGTAGGGGGAGGGGCAGAGGGAGAAAGAGAATCTTTTAACTTATTTAATTATTTTTATTAACATATAATGTGTTATTTGCCCCAGGGGTACAGGTCTGTGAATCATCAGGCTTACACACTTCACAGCACTCACCATAGCACATACCCTCCCCAGTGTCCGTAACCCCACCCCCCTCTCCCTAACCCCCCACCCCTAACAACCCTCAGTCTCTTTTGTGAGATTGAGAGTCACTTATGGTTCGTCTCCCTCCCAATCCCATCTTGTTTCCATTTTTTCTTCCTACCCCACAGACCCCCAGCACTGCCTCTCAAATTTCTCATATCAGAGAGATCACATGATAATTATCTCTGAGAGAGAAAATCTTAAGCAGACTCCATGCCCAGCATAAAGCTCAGCTCAGGGCTCCATCTCATGACCCTCAGAACGTGACCTGGGCGGAAATCAAGAGTCAAACACGAACTGACTGAGCCACCCAGGTGCATGCCCCCCCTTCACCTTTTTAACTGTAGCTCCTGGAAAATACTAAATTCTGTATATGTCTAACATATTTCTATTGGACTGTACTTCTTTTACAGAGGTCAGCAAACTATGGCCCTCAGGGTCATATCTAGCTGTCTTTTTTTTTTTTTTAATTAAATTTATTTTTTTCAGTGTTCCAAATTTCATTGTTTATGCACCGCACCCAGTGTTCCATGCAATACGTGCCCTCCTTAATACCCACCACCAGGCTCACCCATCTCCCTACCAAAAGAGTCCACAGTTTCTCATGCTTTGTCTCCCCCTCCAATTTACCCCAGTTCACTTTTCCTTTCCTTCTCCTAATGTCTTCCATGTTATTCCTTATGCTCCACAAGTAAGTGAAACCATATGGTAATTGACTTTCTCTGCTTGATTTATTTCACTCAGCATAATCTCCTCCAGTCCCGTCCATGCTGATACAAAAGTTGGGTATTCATCCTTTCTGATGGCTGCATAATATTCCATTGTATATATGGACCATGTTTTCTTTTTTTTTTTTTTTAAGATTTTATTTATTTATTTGACAGAGATCACAAGTAAGCAGAGAAGCAGGCAGAGAGAGAGGAGGAAGCAGGCTCCCTGCTGAGCAGAGAGCCCGATGTGGGGCTTGATCCCAGGACCCTTGGATCATGACCTGAGCCAAAGGCAGAAGAGGCTTTAACCCACTGAGCCACCCAGGCACCCCTGGACCATGTTTTCTTTATCCATTAGTCTGTTGAAGGGCATCTTGGCTCTTTCCACAGTTTGGCGACTGTGGCCATTGCTCTAGCAGTCTGTTTTTTATAAATAAAGTTTTATTGGGACAAAACCATTAATTTACCTTCATGCTACAATGCAGAGTTGAATGAATGGTTGTGACAGAGGCCACATGACCACCAGATCTTTGGCGGGTTTTCATTTACATTATTTTCATTTCATCCTTTCAGTGGTTCTGTGAAGCAGTAGCGGAGATATTATTTCAGGGAAAAATTTTTGAGAAGCCAAGTGATTTGCCCAAGGTCATGTAATTAGTTAGTGCTAGGGTTAGAACTCTAGTTCTGAGTGATTTTCCACTGTACCTCTCCTATTTAGGTAACACTTGAGCTGATACCCTGTTATCTCCGAGACAGTAGTTAATGGCTGCTATTTGAAATAAGAGCTACACAGCCAGGCCTACACATGGCTGCCAGAGTATTCTTCCTCAAGCTAACAGTTATGTTACCTCCTTGCCCAAACCTTCCGTGGTTCCCTGTGAACTAAAATAATAATTCAAGGTTGTTATGGTTTGGTTCCATTCTGCCTTTCCAGCCTTTTATCTCATTACTCTATCCACCCAAGGACATATATTTCACAAACTCTCTACATTCTCTCCTACAGTCGTGGCTCTGGGTCCCATTGCTCTGGGGAGCCCAAACTCCACTTTTGGAATCCTGCTTTTTATCCTTCAAGATGTAGATCAAATGGCATTCCTCCATGAAATTTTCATGTTGCCTACAGTTAGGAACAATTACCCTCTCTATTTCTTACATTGCCTTATAAAGTTATTTATGTGCATGCTTGATCTCCCTTACTATATTATAATCTCTTAGAGATTAACCACTTTTTAGTTTACATTATGCTGTATCTACTAACATAGCTCAGACAGTAGATGCGGATTGAACTGAATGCAAAAAAGGGCATGTAGAACAAATTGGAAAGGGTGGGATTAAATAAGTAATACCACAAATTGAGGACATAGGTTAATGGAGAATAAGATAAGAATAGGCAGTTTGTTTGTTTTTTAAAGATTTTATTTATTTATTTATTTGACAGAGATCACAAGTAGGCAGAGACATAGGCAGAGAGAAAGAGGAGGAAGCAGGCTCCCTGCTGAGCAGAGAGCCAGATGCAGGGCTCGATCCCAGGATCCTGGGATCATGACCTGAGCTGAAGGCAGAGGTTTAACCCACTGAGCCACCCAGGCGCCCCTGGGCAGTTACTTTTGATGAACTAAAGTAGTGTAGGTGAGACTTTAGGAATTTTAATTGCAGTTATGATTTGCACTTTAGATAAGAGAACATATCACAACAGTTGTCATAAGTGTTGTTAATGCTGGAATGTGAATAAGCACTATGGAATTAAGACCCTTGATTTTGGGGGTGCCTGGGTGGCTCAGTGGATTAAGCCTCTGCCTTCGGCTCAGGTCATGATCCCAGGGTGCTGGGATTGAGCCCCGCATCGGGCTCTCTGCTAGGCAGGGAGCCTGCTTCCCCCTCTCTCTCTGCCTGCCTCTCTGCCTACTTGTGATCTCTCTCTCTGTGTCAAATAAATAAATAAAATCTTTAAAAAAAAAAAAAGACCCTTGATTTTGGGGATGTCAGGGTGGCTCAGTTGGTTAAATGTCTACTTTTGCTCGGGTCATGATCTTGGAGTCCTGGGATTGAGTCCTATGTCAGGCTCCTTGCTCAGCAGGAAGCCTGCTTCTCTTTCTGCCTGCTGCTCCCCCTACTTGTGCTCTTTCTCTCTGACAAATAAATACACAAAATCTTTAAAAAAAAAAAAAAGAAAGACCCTTAATTTTGTATAGAACTTAACAAATTTTGCATAGAGAATAATGAATTCCTGAGAGATTTGTGAAAACAGCTTAATTAGATAGAGTTAATTGAAAATACCTTACTCTGATCATCATTCTAAAATTTTTTTTTTTTAAAGATCTTATTAATTTATTTGACAGACCCGGTAAGAGAGGGAACACTAGCAGGGGGAGTGGGAGAGGAAGAAGCAGCCTTGATCCCAGGACCCTGGGATCATGACCTGAGCCCAAGGTGGACGCTTAACGACTGAGGCACCCAGGCACCCCCATTCTAAAAATCCTAATTCAAATGAATTTTTTGTTTAACTTAGTTGTTCCATGGTTAGGTAGTGACCTTGAGTACTATTTCTTTAAGATGTTATTTTTAAGTAGTCTCTATACCCAATGTAGGACTCTTAACTCACAACCCCAAGATTAACAGTTGCATGTTCTACTGACGGAGGCAACCAGGTGCCCTGAACTTGAGCACTACTGTATTTATTTTGAACATTTCCATGTAGATATTTTTTTTTTCAGGGATTTCAGTGAAATGTATCCATCAGTTTTTATGGAATGGCAGTGCCTTGAGGACTGGAACTGTCAAGAACTTATTTTATAGATTTTAGTATGATCAGTTACTGATTAGCATGATAAGCCTGGTAGTTGTAATTTATTTAAAATAAATTAAAATTATAATATAATATAATATATAATAATATATAATATAAAATAAAATTAAAATGTAATGTACTTTAAAATTTTTAAATTAAAATGTTAGAATTTTAGAAAATTTCAGGGCGCCTGGCTACCTCAGTCAGTAGAGCATAAGACTCTTGATCCTGGGATTGTCAGTTTGAGCCCCACATTGGGTGTAGAGATTATGTAAAATCCTTGGGATGCCTGGGTGGCTCAGTCAGTTAAGTGTCTGCCTTCGACTCAGGTCATGATCCCAGGGTCCTGGGATTGAGTCCCACGTCAGGCTCCCTGCTCAGCGGGGAGTCTGCTTCTCCCTTCTACTCTTCCCTCCCTGCTGCTCTCTCTCAAATAAATAAAATCTTAAAGAAAAAAAAAGAATTTTAGAAAATTTGCAAGATGTAAGAAAATGCAAAGAAGAAAATAAGATCACTTATATTACTACCACCTAGAGATAAGTATAGTTCATATTTTCATGTTTTTCCCTCCAGACATTTTTGTATGCATGTACACTTACATGCATATTCTAGGCAATTAGAATCATTGTATATACATTTTTTTCCTGTCCTTTTCACTTAACATTGATGCTATTTGAGGGACATTTCTCCATTTTCAGTATTGTTGACAACATAGTTTTTAATACCTGCATAGATATTAAAGTCTGCATGGTATTTCATTGTGTGGATGTTCAATGATTATTTACCCAATCCTTTATTTGGATATTTAGTTGAATATTTATCAATTCTGTTGTTAACTTTAAAAATTAGTGAAAAAAATTTTTTTATAAATAGACTCTTCTAAGTAGGCTACAACACACATATATATCCATTAAGATTATTTACTCTGAGTCAGAATGTGAGTCTTCAGAACTATGCTCTAATTGTATACAATGATAGCATTGTTTGAGCATTCCATTTTATATGCATAAACTTCATATTTCCTGCCATGTCATAGAATACATAAATTATATGTGTAGTCTGTTTCTTCAAGAGGTGCCTTATTTAATTAAAAATTTCAGGAAAGCAACACATGGTTCAAGATGTCAAAGGTTCAAAAGGAAATTCAGGGAAAGGTCTTCTTCCTAGCCCTGTCTCCCAAGCTGGAGCCAGTGTTACTAGCTGGTCCGTGTCCCCCAGAGGTATGTGATGCACATACAAGCCGATACACAGCAGCAGATCCCTCTCTGATCTCGGCTTCTGCTATGTGCCCTTCTTCCCTTCATTCTACTGCAGCTACCTTGGCCTTCTGGTGTTCATCATAGATTGGGCTGGCAGGTCCCAAAGGTTCCCTTCCTCAGGGGCCTTTGCTCATCTCTCCGGACAAAATAAGTTTCCATAAGTCCACACAGGTGATAGAGATGGTATTTTTGAAATCTTTAAAGTATGAAATAATCAGAAACTTGACATATTAGAACACAAAAACAGCCATATCACCAAGGGCAGCTTTAGCTCTATCAGCAGACCAGTGGGAGAGCTTTGAAATGACTAAAATAATGAATCCTTTTAAATGCATAGTTACATACTTAGCACAGTTCCAGAGAGCACAGGTACATACTTCAAGTACCATGTCAAAGGAAACAGAAGGGTTTTAGTTCAAAGGTCCTGTGATTGCAAGCTTATGTGATCAGTCCACATAATTGGGGAGACATACAGTATTAACTAAAACAGTCCTCCCAGATTCTGACCTTCCAGATTTATCCTTCTCTGAGTTGTTCTATTTGGTGCTGAAATGTCACCCTTCCTGCTTCTGGAGTTAAACAGGCACTTAAATGTTAAACAAATACATGTTTTTTGCACAGGATTGGTTTTTAAAAGTGTATAAAATGCTTTATTACATGGCTCTCTCTTTGCCTGTTTTTTTAATTTTTTTTTATAAGGTGATTTTCAAACTTCAGAACACTATTGGTTTTTTTTTTTTTAAGATTTTATTTATTTATTTGACAGACAGAGATCACAAGTAGGCAGAGAGGCAGGCAGAGAGAGAGAGGAGGAAGCAGGCTCCCAGCCTAGTAGAGAGTCCAATGGGGGACTCAATCCCAGGACCCTGAGATCTTGACCTGAGCCAAACGCAGAGGCTCAACCCAGGCGTCCCTGCTTGTTGTTTTGAGAATGCATGTTAACATGTGGGGCCATATAGAATATCGTGCCCTTTGGGATTTACAGAAGGATGGTATACTGAGTCAGTGACAGAGAGAGAAACTGAACTGTAAAATGCAGGAGTCTTCAGGGGATATGTGAGTGAGCCTAGAGGCTAACCCTCTCGGCTTTAGCACTGACATATCTTGCCAACTTTTAGCCCAGCTCTGCCACCTGCCAGAACTTCCATTTCTTGGTTGTAAGATAGTTCAACCCTTTTCTTTTCCCCATTATTTAGATTTAACGATCACTCTGTTTGGTTTTCAGAAACTGATTGGTAAGAGAACCCCCACCCTGAATGCTCCCAAGTTCTTGCAACTGGCGGTCCCTCCCTCTTGCACGCCCACATCTCCTCACTTTGGGAGTTTGCGTCCCAGTTAAATTCTCATTCCTTTTCTCTGAGCTTATTCTCCTGTCTTTTTATCGCCTTTCCTCTTTCAGTCACTCCGTGCGTGTGACAAAAATGGCTGTCATTAGGCAATGAGGATTCTGCTTACCAGCCACATCACATCTTCAGCGTTCAGAATCATACAGTTGGTAGGGCTGAAAGGATCTTAAGATCATTTAATCCAGCTTTTTGCAGAGAGCACTGTGTTCTTTTTAGCCTGTTGTGGTCAATAGTAAGATTTGGAAGCTGTTAAAAGTACTTCAGAAAATAAATAGTTTGCATATATAGCAGTGCTATTCTAAGTGCGGCCTGCATACCGTGAGCCCGTCATGACAAGTACAGAAATTGAGAGTAAAGCATTTAGAAACTTCTTAACAGTTTTCCAGACTAATTCTATATCCGTTGAACATAATAAGACTTGGGACTTGTAGTTTATGTCTTTTTTTTTCCATATTATTTTTGTAGTAACTTTTTTTTTTATTATATTTTACAAAAGTTTTGTTCCACAGTGGATTAGAAAACAAACAGCCCAGTTCTTTGCCACAGACAATTTGAGAAACACTGATCTAGGATATCTAATACAATGTTTGGCACAGAGTATGCTCTCAAAAACCAATAGCTTCCTCATGTCTTAAAAATTTGCATTTTGCGGGATGCCTGGGTGGCTCAGTGGGTTAAGCCTCTGCCTTCGGCTCAGGTCATGGTTTCAGGGTCCTGGGATCAAGCCCCGCATCGGTCTCTCTGCTCAATGGGGAGCCTGTTTCCCCCCTCTCTCTGCCTGCCTCTCCGCTTACTTGTGATCGCTGTCAAATAAATAAATAAATAAATAAAAATCTTTTTTTAAAAATTTGCGAATTTTTATGGCCCCACATGTTAACATGCATTCTCAAAAGGTAAGGGTGCTATATGTCTAAGTGGCAGGTAAATGAAATATTGTTTTATAGAAATGAGGTGATTAAAATTGGTTGTGCTGGTTTTCAAATATAAGCCACTCAGTTTTTTTTTTCCTTTTTAAACTTAGCCTGAGCTTTGAAGAGAGATTTACACACAGTAGAAATGTAATAAATATTTGCACTGATTCTTGAAGTTACTTAGAGCATTTAATGTGCTTCTGATAACCTCAGCTGTGCAAAGCTGAAGGAACATAAACTCTTTGGTAGCTAGCCATATCCATAAATGTTTGAATATATTATAGCAGTATTTATATTTTATCTTCTTGGATAAGAAAAGGGAAAAATCTGTTGAAAACCACTCAGGTTTTGTCAGTTTTCTCATGTCATGTAGCATTTGGAAAGTGCATGGTTGCAACATTACTTCCCATTCCCATTTTAATACAGTTTAAGTGCCATGTACAGTGGCCCTTTCATTTTCAGTAGTCCTTGGCTCTTCTTTGGAATTAGAGTAGCTTGTCCTGATTTTTTAATTAAATCAAATGTAGTTGAGCTTATATTTGATACCATAGACTGTCAAAGGCCATTTGCTGACTGTGGTGTTCACAGGTTAAAGGGGACATATTTTTTATATTACTCAAGATCATGAAGTTGCCAGTCCTGTTTAAGAATAAAGAAAGGTCATTGACTGAGCCAAGTGACTCTCCTGAAATGCTGCCTCTTTAAAAATTCTGTTTACAATTCAAGAATCCTTACTAGATTTCATTTTGGCAAATTTAGAAAATTATTTCAAACAGAAACCTGAATGAATTGTTTTTGTTTGGTGATAACATACACATAACGGGATAAATCTTTATCCTCCTAATGAAAAGGAAGGACACATTTTATTTTTTAAAAATCCCATTTGGAACATCCCTAATCTGCTTATTTAGATACAGAATAAATATTTGCACTGTAGGGCAGGATTCCTTTGTTTTGAGCCTCGTTTTTATTTCTCCAAGGCTCAAAGTCTTTATAATTTTTTTTTTTAGACTCTGCAGCCAGCACAGGGCTGGAACTCACAATTCGGAGGTCAAGAGTCACATGCTCTAGCATGAGCCAGTCAGGTGCCCCAAGGCTTAAATTCTTAATATTGGAGAAGTTTGAAACTGAACCAAGATTTGGCATAACCAGAGGATAGCATGGTGGGGAGCAAGTAGTTTTATACTGATGACTCAGAATAATAAGTGATTCAGAGTGTTGATCCCTTGTTTTAATAGGAATATTTGGTTTACATGGCCAAGGTTTTCCCTTCTTTTTGTCTCTTAGGAGCCATGCTGAAGAACTCCAGGGAAAAAAAAATTATTATTAATCCTGTCGAGTGCATATTACATTTTGGCAAATGCTGGCTGATGAGATTAAAATTACCCTTCACATTTTAAAAGTTATATTTCTGTAATCACATTAGCAAGCAGGTGGATCCTAGGGGACAGGAAATGAAGATTCTTTTAGCCAACTTTTCAAAGTTTAGAATTTATTTTCGGATTTTGCTTTGACGCATGAAAGGATCTAGTTGTAGTTTCTTAAAATAACTCAGTTTATCTCTTCAGCAGTCATTGTTGAAACCCAAGGAAGAGCCACATTTTGGAAAGTATGAAAGACAAATAGGAAACTGGTGCTCTTTTAATGGCGTATTTTTCTATGAGACAGATGATGAAAACTAAGTAGCGTGTGGGTGGGTTAATACTTTGAGAGCCTTTTCTCTCATGTCGCATGTTTAGGATTTAAGGAAGTAGTACAGGTCTGATGAAATATCCATTAAATAGAAAGGTACCTAGTAAGAATCCCTCACTTGTTCTTAAATTGTCCCTTGACTGTAGTGAGGCCATGTGTTCCTCCTTGGAACTGCAGAGCTGTCAAGGTAGCTTTGCTAGAGAGGTCAGCATAGTTTTAACCTGGTAATGGTGGCTACTAGTCATCTACTGGGGGGCTCTCCAGTTGTGTTCTTAGCTCTTAGGAAATCCTTCTGCTTATTCCCATAGGGTTGTCATTCTGTTTGGGGCTGGGCTAAAGCAAGGACTTCATCCTTATTAGGGATGTTTGCTAACATGAAAACAATGATGCTTCCAGCCTTTCGGCAACTGAGTTCCAGTAGGAATTCTGAAGTTTTCTTCCCTGTACATCAGGTCTTATCATGAGCCTTGCATGCTTCTACTGTTCAGCTTTTGAGGATCAATTAGAATTATTCTCTGTGTGTTTAAAACTCAGATTCAGGGGCGCGTGGGTGGCTCAGAGGGTTAAAGCCTCTGCCTTGGGCTCAGGTCATGATCCCAGGGTCCTGGGATCGAGCCCCGCATCGGGCTCTGTCCTTGGTGGGGAGCCTGCTTCCTCCTCTCTTTCTCTGCCTGCCTCTCTGCCTACTTGTGATCTCTCTTTTGAATAAATAAATAAAATCTTAAAAAAAAAAAAAAACTCAGATTCAGGACACCTGGGTGGCTCAGTCAGCTAGGCGTCTGCCTGCATGGCTCAGGCTCAGGGTCCTGGGATTGAGTCCTGCATTGGGCTCCGTGCTGAATGGGGAGCCTGCTTCTCCCTCTGCCTCCTGTTCCCCTTGCTTGTGCGCTCTCACACGCATGTACTCCCCCCCTCTTCTCTCTCTGACAAATACATAAAATCTTTAAAAAAATAATCTAAAAAACCCTCAGAGTTGAAACAAAAACGGTCTCCTTTGCTTCCTGTATTTTCAAGTGTCTGAATAGAGCAGGGCAAATTTTTGTTACATGGCTGTGTTAGGGCCAAATCCCTGGGGGGCTCTGTGTATTTCAGTAGATGTTCTGTATGAAGACCATCTCTTTGCATCATGCACCTCCCTCCTTGCTGTCCCTCGCCATCCCTACTTTCTTCCTTATGTCTTAGAAGTGTTTTTAATAGCTGTAAAGGAAGCAAGGTGATGTTAATGTTTTAATGACTATTAAAGGCAGCTTCTCCAACTTGCCTTTATTTCTGAGTGATTACAGCTAGTTCTGTCTGGCTAGGATTTGAAATGTTAATAAAATAGACATGAAACCTTTTCTGAGAAACTTCTAACTTCCTGTCCTGAAAGGACTATAATGATAGTTACTTCCTTCATAGTTTCTAGAATAAATTCACACACAATCCAGTTTATCTAAAAGTAAACCTTCAAACTAATGTTAATATTAGATATATTTTTAGATATGTAAAAGATGAGATTAGTCAGAAAGTGCCTTTTGTGCCTTTTCATATTATAGCCCAGTTTCTTTACTTTGAAGGGGAAATGAAGTTCTGCTCTTCTGAGAAGGCAAAGAAAAACTTGCAGTTTTATGATAGAAGCGATTTGGTATCATAAACTAGAGAAATAGAGCTTGCTTCCTTTAAAACCTCTGTTTCTGAAGGATTTGCTATAAAAATTGAACAGAGCTTTTGGCAGAGCATACAACTCTGGATCTCGGGGTTGTGAGTTTGAACCCCACATTGGGTGTAGAGATACTTAAAAAAATAAATTGAGGGGGCACCTGGGTGGCACAGCTGGTTAAGGTCCAGCTCTTGGTTTTTGCTCAGGTTGTGATCGAGCCCCGGGTCGGGCTCCACGCTCAGTGGGGAATCTGCATGAGATTCTCTATCTCTCTTTCCCGTCCTGCTCGTAGGTTCTCTTCCTCTCTTCTTCTTCTCTCTCTCTTTCTCTCAAATAAATCAATAAGTTGAGCAAAGCTGGAGCACCTGAGTGGCTCAGTTGGTTAGGTGTTTGCTTTCAGTTTAGGTCATAATCCCGGGTTCCTGGGATTGAGCCCAAGTCAGGCTTCCCTGCTCAGTGGGGAGTATGCTTTCCCCTCTTCCTCTGCCCCCTCCCCTGGCTTCTGCATGCTCTCTCTCTCTCTCAGATAAATACATTTTTTAAAAATCTTTTTTCTTTTTTTTTGGGGGGCACCTGAGTGGCTCAGTGGGTTAAAGCCTCTGCTTTCGGCTCGGGTCATGATCCCAGAGTCCTGGGATCGAGCCCTGCATCGGGCTCTCTGCTCCGCGGGGAGCCTGCTTCCTCCTCTCTCTGCCTGCCTCTCTGCCTAGTTTCTCTCTGTCAAATAAATAAAATATTTAAAAAATAAATAAATAAAAAATAAAAATCTTTTTTTTTTTTTAAGATTTTATTTATTTATATGACAGACACAGTGAGAGAGAGAACACAAGCAGGGGAGGTGGGGAGAGGGAGAAGTAAGCTTCCCGTTGAGCAGGGAGCCTGACGCAGGGCTTGATCCAGGACCCTGGGACCGTGCGACCCAAGCCGAAGGCAGACACTCAACACCTGAGTCACCCAGGCACCCCATAAATAAAAAATATTAAAAAAAAAAAGAAAAGAAAAGAAATTGAGCAAAGCTTTTAGACCACAATAAGAAAAAGCAGAGCTCTTATATAAAGATACCTCATTTCATGAAGAAATAAAGCATAGAAAAAGATTATCTGGATTAAATTAAAGAAGACAGGAGGCCCCAAAGCATGGGCAGAAAGGACAGAAGCACAGCTACTTGGCTTCGCGTTACTGTTGATTAGTTAAATTCTTATTTATTGAATTGTGCTCTTGGATCCTAAAGAGAGACTTTGGCAGGTAGGCTCAGTTTCTATAGCAGGGAACCATCAAAGATTTTTGGTTCTTAGTATTTGATTTCAAGATGTTAAATGTTCCTAAAATGTGTGCTGTTCTCCCCTTTCTCCGTTTATTACCCGTCCTGTTCAAATTTCCCAACACAGTCCAAAAAGTGGAACTTTGAGTGTATTTCTTATAATTAAGGTGAATCTAAATGAATTTTGTATTGGGGAATTTTATAAACATAGCTCAGGCTAGTGGGGAAGAGATAGGTTTCTTGGCCCAAATCATAATTGGGCAGTCCGGAGATTTCTTTTTCTTTTTTTTAAAGATTTATTTATTTATTTATTTGACAGAGAGAGAAAGTAGGCAGAGAGGCAGGCAGAGAGAGAGGGGGAAGCAGGCTCCCCACTGAGCAGAGAGCCTGATGCAAAGCTCCATCCCAGGACCCTGAGATCATGACCTGAGCCACCCAGGCGCTTCCAGCCTAGAGATTTCTGATGCCCATTTCCTATCATCCTTTCCTCAGAGTTTCTCAGTATTATTCTATCTTTCACATTTGAATGGCTGAAAGCAAATAGCAGAAAGAAATGAAGAAGTAAAAGACCAGCTTGAACACAGCCTTACCATAAGGTATAGTTTCTGTGCATATAGAAACTATATATCTCTAAACCATCTGTAAACAAAAATAACATCCTCAGCAGCTTCACAAAGTAAAATCTGCCCAAAACATATTTACAAGCCTTTTCTTTTCTGTGTAATCTAATATTCAGTGACAGTAATTCACTTGTCTAATGTAGTTTTTTTTTTTTTTTCTTGAATGTTTCTGTTCCAAGCCTCCTGTTCTCAGCTTTTCCATTACTTAGGGGGGGCTTTGATGGAAAATATATATATATATATATATATATATATATATATATATATATAATTTTTTTTTAAGATTTTATTTATTTATTTTACAGACAGATCACAAGTAGGCAGAGAGGCAGGCAGAGAGAGGAAGGGAAGCAGGCTCCCTGCTGAGCAGAGAGCCCGACTCTGGACTAGATCCCAGGACTCTGGGATCATGACCTGACCCAAAGACAGAGGCTTTAACCCACTGAGCCACCCAGGCGCCCAATGAATAATATATTTAAATAGTTGATTTCAACCCTCGGTTAGCAAGAGTTATACATACTTCGTGATCTTATTTTGGATTATTCTTTTTCCTTTTTCTATTGTTTTTACTTTTAAGGGAGGCAATGTGACCCAAACTAAACAGATGTCTTATGTTTATTGATGTTATGTCTTATGTTATTTCCTGTCTCCAAGTCATGTTGCAACTATGACATACACCCTGGTATATTTTAAGAACTAGGCATTCTGTAAAATAAAAAACAAAAAGCTTCTTAATGGGGAAGGCTCTCAATTTCTTCATAACCGCATGTACGTTTGTGAATGAGAGTTCCGCAGTCTTGTTACTACCCAGTGTGGTATGTGTACCTAATATTTTTCAGATGAACTGAAGTGCTAATATATGAGAGGGAATGAGCATGATAGGCATGTACTTTACTTATTTAACTACATATGGGTCATTCTGTGATTTCAAGACTAGGAAAGTGAGGAACAGAAAGATTAGTGGCCAAATGCCTTGGATTAGAATTTCTGTCTCTTGAACACATTGAGTGGTATTTTATCTGCTAAGCCACATTACTAAGTAGGTGCATATGTCCTTAGTATCTTCCTTGCACATTGGCAGAATTTAAGTCAGGCAGTGTAGTGTAAAAACTATAAAAATACTGTTAAGAACTTTCATGATTTATCTGTAGCTCTAACGGGGGAGAAAACCAACTAAACACACTAAATTAAAACCTTTCACTCTGCCCTCTTGCCCAGAAACTTGTGTATTAAAGAATGAGATCTGTTTGTATCTATCCAGCCACTATAAATAGTTTATAGAGGGATCTAGAAATCTCCACAGTTGTCTTTGTTGGGGCATTTATTTAAATGCTCCTCTTTCCCAAACTACTCATCTGTTTTTTTGTGTTTTGGTTTTCACTATTAAAAGATTATTTTAATTGGTTACCTGGAGAAGATCTCCATGGTGTCTTGAGCCATTTACCGAGAGAGCAGAAGGAGGGCCAGCTGTACACCCTTATCTGTGTCCCAGCAGACTCGAAACTCACCCCACCCTACCGTATTTGGTAAGAAGCGATAGAGTCAGAGCTGATGATGAGGGCTGTCCTTCGTGCCCTGAGAACCCTTCTTACAGTAAACTTGTTTTACTTTGGACGTGAGAGATTTGAATTCATTGTAAACACTAAGGGAGGGAGGAGGCAGGACAGGTGTGCATGGCTGGCTGCTTGATGCATCTACACAGAAAGCCAGGTACAGATCTTTTAGATCTGCAGGATACAGAAAATAAACCCTTACCCACGCTGGACTGATGGCTGGAATATGAAATGAGGTGGCCGATTAATGAAAGTGACGATTTATGTTGCCATTCACACTCAGTTGATTTCTGACACAGAGTCGATTCTGACGGAGACTAAAAGGCCCTTAATGTAGATCAAACCACAGCTTAGTATTTGGTTCTAATAGTGTTTGATTCTAATCGACTGAGCTAGCCATGTGAGCCCAAAGAATTGACCCAGTCCTCTCTGAAAGGTCTCAAAACCAGGAGAACAAAGGGTGGTGTAATGTGTGGCCAGAAGTATTGGCATCATGAATCAGAGCAGACTGTATATGGAGAATACAAATGGAGTGTGTGTCTTGCTGGCAGATTTAGGCTTTTAAAATTGAATTATTTTTTATTATGTTGAAATAAAGTCTTATTCACTTGAGGGATACAGTAAAGGAGTTTGATTCCTTTGAAGCCTAGAAAAATGAATTCATTTAAGAACACTAAAGCATGAAGTTGATTAGATAAAAATATACTGAGAAATTGGGGGGTACCTCTTTTACTTCATTGGCTTCATATCCTTAATAAAGAAAAACAAAATAGGTACTTTAAACCTTCAAGAAGCAAATTCTGGAATTAGCATTAGACTGCTTAGAAGCTTATGGGAATATGACAGTACTGCTCCCCAAATCAGTAAAACCAAACCAAGGAATGTTACACAAAATAACATTTTTTCTAATAACATATACTATTTCCTCAAAAATGATTATGAGTTTCCTCCTTTCAGTGTGTTGTCAGAATGGTGTGTTTATTTCGGGACTTAAGTCTAATAAGACATTTGATACCAAAAGAAAAAATGCTATTTTTGTTTCCAATTGCCTTTACAATAAAAATAAAAATTTACAGAAATATGAAATTATTTGAGGTATTACCAGCATATCTATTGTTTTTCTAGAATTGGGTAGGCACCTTTAATCAAATTGGTTTTTCTCCTTTGCTCTCAGCCCTTACCGAAAATAAAATCCTCCTACGCTTGCTCGCCCATTTTTTACTCTGTAACACTCCAGGCACTGTTTCCAGGAAAAGGTTAAAATTAAGAATAATGTATTTCCTGCTGACCACCATGTTTGTACTGCCACAGCTGAATTCTGGGCCAATTTCTTTTGCCATCTGTTCCCAGCATGGGTAAGTTGAGATTCATATAACAACGGGAGAGAAGCGAAGCTAGATGTTGCGTCTGACTTCTACCCCCAGAAGCATGGCTTATCTTTGCCAATTAGACTCTTTGCTGGTGAATAACTTAACATGGAAATATCATGTGGCAAATTTTTAAAATGTTGATCTTAGATTATTTCTTGCTAGGCCTTTCTATGTGTAATTTTTAAAGAAGTTAAAATATTTTATTTTTTTCATACCCTCTTTTATTCACCTACTGTCATATTTTAAGTAATTTTCCCCATGATAGTCTACTCCCATCCCATTCAAGGGCAATTTGTATTTATTATACCCAGCCTGTAAAATAAAGACAAAGAAAAAAAAAGATAAAAGCCATAATTCTTCATTGTTAAGATTTTGAATCTGTAGTACTTCTCTCCCCCTTCTGTAAATATACAGTATATATACACACATGTATTTATATATAAAACATATATATGCACACTTAAATACCAGGATTATGCTTTTCCTAATGTTTCAGAATGTATACTAAAACTCAGTATAAATTTTAAGGTTTTTTTAAAAGTTTTTATTTTATTTTTATTTATTTTTAAAGATAGATTTTTTTTTAAGATTTTTATTTATTGGGGTGCCTGGGTGGCTCAGTGGGTTGGGCCTCTGCCTTTGGCTCAGATCATGATCTCAGGGTCCTTGGATTGAGCCTCGCATCAGGCTCTCTGCTCAGCAGGGAACCTGCTTCTGCCTGTCTCTCTGCCTACTTGTGATCTCTCTGTCAAATAAATAAATAAAATCTTTTTTTAAAAAAAGCAAGCAGAGAGCATGATGTGGGGCTTGATCCCAGGAAACCTGAGACCATGACCTGAGCCGAAGGCAGAGGCTTAACCCACTGAGCCATCCAGCCGCCCCTAAAGGTAGATTTATTTATTCCAGAGAGAGAGAGAGTGCAAGTGCACATGTGTGCATGAGTGGGGGGAGGGGCAGAGGGAGAGGGAGAGAGGGAATCCTTAAGCAGACTCCCCGCTGAGCCGAGCCAGGAACCCAACCTCTGGCTCAATCCCAGGACCCTGGGATCATGACCTGAGCCAAAGGCAGACACTGAATTGACAGAGCCATGTAGGAGCCCCCCAAATTTTAAGTTTTTAAATCCATAGTTCCATTTGATACTGCATTCAAGGAACATCACAAAAACTATTTCAAGGGTGTACTAGAAGCTGTTTGATAGCTTATTTTTCTCAACCATAAAATTGATCAGCTCTTTAACTAATGCTTTCGAGATTGCTTACAAAAATGGAGAGACGCCAGCATCCCTAGGATAAAATATATGGTCCTCCTAATGCATCTCCTTGTAGAACACTTGTGTTAATCCTGTTTATTTCTTGATGTCATAGCAATCGTGCTGCAGTGCTTTGAGCGAATAAAAAAACCTGGAAAAAAATTTTTTCCCGGCAGTTAGAATGCTTGGTCTTTAAAACTTTCAACCTTTATGTGACTGTGCCCCACCATCTAATCTCTGTCCAAACTAGAAGGAACTGTTTCTGCTCAAGCCTGGGCAAGGACTTGGCAGAGCCAATAAGGTGACAGCCTGTAACAACTCAAGCAGGGAATTCTGTGTATTGTCCTATTATACGTCATCCATATAAATGGAATGTGTTTATAGTTCATATGGCAAGCAGTTGGCATGTGAGCAAAGAAGTCTTGGGCCAGCATACTGTCCTTATGTTTGAAACCAGCAATTCTTAACACCTGCCATGGGGCCCCCTCTCCTTCTGCCCTGAGCATCACTGCTTTAGGAAACCACGGTGACTGGAGAGAGTGTGATTTATCTCTCAGCTATGCTGGAATAGAAGGAAGGTTGTTGATCATAGCCCAAGTTCTATCCACTAGGGGTCTGATATTATTCCTAATATCCGTCTGCATATCGATGGTTAGTGGTAGGTAAATGAAGTGTAAGTAAATTCCTCAAATTTACCTGGCTTTGTACTTCAGTCGCTAGGTTCCCAATGCTAGAGTTTCGTTTTTCAACACGTCTTCTTGACAGATGCCCTCTTATTTATCATCAGATTTTTTTTCAGCTTTATTGCAATGTAATTGACAAGAGAGTTATAAATTTAATACTCGTCCCCCCCCATGAAAATATAAACTGCAGGGGTATTATAACTGGTCCTGTGATTTCTGAGACAACTTGGATAATGTTAAGCACAAAGAATGTGGCTTAGTAAACAGTTTTTCGTATGTATTTATGGAAAAGGAAACTGAAGTATGAAGAATTTGGTATTATATAGTCAGGAGGCAGAGTTCAACCCACGGATAGTTTTTGTTTGGCATGCAGAGTTTTGAAAAATACTTGAATTTGAACTTGTTTAGGGGGGACCTGCATTCTCCAGTTTGCCATGGACCTTACCTTTGCCTGTATGTGAAATACTAATCCGAATAATTGATAACCTTTAAGAAATCATTGATAACCAAGTAGGAAAGCTTTTATTTAGGAATATGTATTCCCTATCTCCTTTTCTCCTATTTTCAAAAGTGAGGACTAAGTTGGTAGAGGATGTGACTCTTAATCTCCGGGCAATGAGCTTGAGCCCCACGTTGTGTGTAGAGTTTATTTAAATTACCTGGCTTTGTTACCAGGTTATTTCCGATTCTAGAGTTCCATTTTTCAAGGCAGGTTGTCTTACTTCGTTTGTTACGGTGTGGTTGTTTACTACCAGATTCTTTTGTGCTTAACATTATCCAGGTTGTTTCGGAAATCACAGGACTGGTTATAATACCTCTGCAGTTTTTGGTGTACAGCTTTGTTTCACTAAAATAGGACCTTGTTGGGGCACCCGGGTTGGCTCAGTTGGTTAAGTGTTTGCCTTCGGCTCAGTCCTGGGATTGAGCCCTGCATATGGCTCCTTGCTCAATAGGGAGCCTGCTTCTCTTGCTCCCTCTGCCGCTCCCCCAGTTTGTGCGCTCGCTCTCTCTCTCTCTCTATCGAATAAATAAAATCTTCAAAAAGAAATAAGACATTGTAGGATATTTCTAACATTGCTGTTGATTTTTCTCCTTAAATCTATAAAGATTTGGAAATGCTTTTAAAAAATTTATGTTTTCCCAAGAGTGACAACTCTAAGTAAATGGAAATAAAAATTTATTACAAAAATTTGTTAAGTGATTCTACAGACTTGCCTCAGGAGTCGTTGTGGAGAGAGATTTAGAATTCAGATTCAGGCCTGTTCAAATCCCATTCCATTGGCTCCCTGCTGGGGCAGTTGGCCTCCTCCAGGCATGTTCATTTCGTTCCTTAGCTTGTTTAGGCACCAAGCCTGAGGATGTCACCATAGGATGTATATAGCATAGTCTTTTGATTTTATTTATTTTTACGATTTATTTACTTATTTGAGAGAGAGAGAGCACATGTGAGTAGGGGGAGGGGCAGAGAGAGAGGGAGGGAGAGAATCAGACTCCTGCTGAGTGTAGAGGCTGATGCCAGGTCACATCTCATAATCCTCAGATCATGACCCATGCTGAAATCAAGAGTAGGAAGCTTACCTGACAGCCATCCAGGTGACCCTAGTATTGTCTTTTTATTTTTATTTTTATTTTTTTAAAGATTTTATTTATTTATTTGACAGACAGAGATCACAAGTAGGCAGAGAGGCAGTCAGAGAGAGAGAGGAGGAAGCAGGCTCCCCGCCGAGCAGAGAGCCCGATGCGGGGCTCGATCCCAGGACCCTGGGACCATGACCTGAGCCGAAGGCAGAGGCTTTAACCCACTGAGGCACTCAGGCGCCCCTTGTCTTTTTATTTTTTATATATATATTTTTAAGATTTATTTATTTATTTGACATAGAGATCACAAGTAGGCAGAGAGCCAGGCAGAGAGAGAGGGGGAAGCAGGCTCCCTGCTGAGCAGGGATCCAGCGGGGCTGGATCGCAGGACCCTGAGATCATAACCTGAGCTGAAGGCAGAGGCTTAACCCACTGAGCCACCCAGGCGCCCCTAGTATTGTCTTTTTAAACATCAGTATTTTTATATGCATGTTTCTACAACTTGTTTTTTCCTACTCAGTATATCTTAGACCTTGATTCATGTGCATATGTACATGAATTATATGTAGATGAATATGAATTATGTGTAAACATATATAAATACATGAGTCATTTAGTTTCATTCTTTTAAACTTCCTTAGAGATTATTTAGCCATTCTCCTTTTGATAGACATTTTAGGTTGATTCCAGTTTTTCTCTAACAAAACAATGTTAATATCTTTGTATACGAAATGTTTCTAAATCCTCACAGTGCTTATCAACACTTTGTACATCAGAATGTGCATCATAAATGAAGCTTGTCACATTGAGTTTGAATACTGTTTTATTTTATTTATTTATAAATAGAATTTGGTAGTATTTGTTTAAGTATTTGTCAAACATTTGAGAGAATGTCAATATCACTACCTACCTACGTGCTCTGGTACATCAGGGATAGGAGTTGAGCCCTTTTAAAATAAATCCACGTAACAAAAATATTTTTAAGCCTTAGTTGGTGGAATTTATTTTCTTTTGTTTGATAGAGCACGTTTCCAGTGCACTTTAAAAAAAAAATTGATATATGTCTTTAGAGGTGATTTTGCCGTAGTTTTAAGAGTTTTAGTGAAATTATAAAATAGCAGTTACAGATTTTGAAAAAAAAAGAAGAAACCTCGTTTTTCATTTTATCAGTAACTCTGGGTAATATACAGTATTTTAAATTAAATGTGCATCGGTGTATTAATTACAGTGTTTTTGAAATAACTTTACAAGATACAAAATTTTTTGATTATGCTTTCTGCTTCATTTTGTTGTCTGTTACATTGCTTACTAAAGAATGAATTATTTTGTGTGTGTGTGTGTGTGTGTGTGTGTGTGTGTGTGTGTGTTTTAAATCTGTTCCAGAGAGAGAGAGAGCAGAAGCATGAGTGGGGGTGAGGGGGGTTGGAGTGGGGTGCAGAGGGAGAAGCAGACTCCCCGCTGAGCAGAGCTCAATGTGATGGGGGTTCCATCCCAGGATCCTGGGATCATGACCAGAGCGGATGGCAGACGCTTAACTGAGACACTCAGGTGACCCAAGAATCAATTCCTTTGGTTAAAAAATCGTATTGGAAAGAGAAATTGAACTTTAGATATTTTGTGACATTTCAGAGCATAGGTATAACATGGTACAATTTGGTATATGGGATGTTGGCAGGAAAAAATTAGTTAGAAATCTCACAGGAGCAACTTTTGACTGTTGAAATCCAATCCATAGTGCACTATGTCTTTCTCATTGTTGTAAAATATTTTCATGTGTTTGTCCTGTATCATTTTAGGCAGGGACTCTGTAACTCAGAAGTGATAGTAAAAGCAGAGGGGGGAGTTTTATGTATTTTGCTTTAATAATTGATAAAACTCTTAGAAATTTTAAGTCATATGTTCCAGATCAAGGCCATAAAGAGTAGATTTTTTTTTTCTTATGTTTTTCTGAACGTGGGACAGGACCAGTAGCTCAGCAATGAAACCTGTATATTTCAGATATCGAAAGTAAAACTATAGGTTATGAATCAGTTTAGGCTTTCTAAAGTCCAAATGAGAGGGAAAAAGTATGAGCAAACCTTTGGGGTTGATGGTCATATGTAATTATTTTGGAAGAGTTTGGATGAGCAATGTTTGATAGGTGTTAATTTCACCAGAAAGTTGTTTTTTAGATGTAAATCCATTTTAGCCAACAGTTTCTGTATTTGTCCCTGATTTGCTAAGATAGGAAATGAATATGTAAGTAACTATATGGGTAAGCTTTGAATTAACCTGTTTTTAGTGGTATATCCTTATATTCCTTATTCCCTGTCCCCAATAACGTATTAAGTCTTAGCTAGGAAAGGTACATTTAATTTTAGCTATTTAGTTAGTTTTTCTGAACATTTGTTCTTTGCAGACTGAGAGAGACAGATGGATTTGAATCCTAAAGTGGAGTCTTTTGATTTAGTAAAAGAAATAACCAGCAAAGTGATAGACTAGGTTTCCAGGCAGTTTTAATTAGTCAGGCACAGCTGTGAGCAGGAATTGACAGGCAGGGCAAGATTCAGTGGCACAAAAGACGCAGCATTTCTCGTTTCTTAGAAACACTTAGTGTCAGCCATGGTCATTTGTACTTTCTGTTGAGTAGTCACCGGGTGCGTATTCACGTTCTTGCCCGACGTAGCTGACAGTTACAGACCATGGGTTTAGAGTTAATCTGATTTTATAATCAAAGTGTGAATACCACTGATTTCACCTGTCTTAGTGATGTTGACCAGAGGAAGATGAGGTCTGGAGTCTCAGATTTAGTGCTGACCTGGGAATATGTTTGAAAGTGGTTCCTCATTACATCTATTGCTTTCTGTTGTTTGTTCTATTTCGTTTTGTTAGGGGGTGGAGCTGTATGTGGGCTATCAGGTAACATTTTAGTCATTTGCTCATTCAGTAAATATTTTTTGAGCATCTATTATATGCCAGATTATGTGCGTGGCATACACACTAAGGGAATAAAATAAACAAAGTTGTCAACTATACTGACATTGTTTGCAATAAATTTGAAAAAAAAAATTTTTTATTTCAAATACTATTAACTGATGTTATTGAGTGCTTACAACATGCCCGGTGCTCTACTCTGTGCCTTATTTCAGGAGAAACAATTCAAATTGTACTGAGATTTTAGGGTAGAAGATATAAAGATGAATGAATCTCAAGTCTGCACCCTTGAGTTTACAGTCTATCAGAATTCTTCTGGTACATAGTAATCATCTGTAAAACTGGTATTTTAACTGAGCGTATGATTAGAATCCCTCCTGTGCACAGTTCTGAGGATTGGCGGATTTTGCCAGCTCGGACTTTCTATATCCCTTATGGGAGAGTTCATTGTCACCCTCAACGTCAGGGGGCAGGAGTGAGGCTTATCGCATGCACTCAGATCAGATGGTTCCTGTAGAACAGTGTTTCTCCATCTTGGCCTCAGCTGTGAGGCCTTCCCTGTGCACTGTAGGATAGTTAGCAATGTTCCTGGCCTCCACCCACCAGATGCCAGTAGTACCTCTATTCTTGTAGCAGCCAAAAATGTGTTTAGGCATTGCCAACTGTCCCCTGGGAGGCAGTCTCTACCCACCCCTACCTCCCTCGCCTCCATTAAGAACTTCTGCTCTCGGCATTCGTCTCCCTGTACAGTCAGCAGCTCCTTCTGGAGGCAGAGATAACTACAGCATCACCCAAAGCTTAGTTTGTGTGTCAGCTCACACGGTTCCTAAAAATGTGGAGCACTTGGGCTCTTCACACCTTATACTGGGAGTACTTTAGTTATGCAATGATGCCATCTCTAGAGAAACCACTAAGTATTTATCAGCAGTAGGGCTAATGATCTTGGTCTGCCTTTTAGGGCTGGAATAATAAGGAACTACAACATCTTTTATTAAATATATATTCAAAAAGTATAGATATTTTGGGTAAAATTTTGGAATATATACATAAAAATAAATTTAAAAATGTATATATTCTGTGATCTCACGTCTCACTTAAGAAATGGGTCCATACGACTCCCTTTAAAGCCCCCTGCATACTCTACAACCCTTCCTCTCTCCCACATAGGAAACCACTATCCTGAATTCTGTGTTTATTTTTCTTTTTTGAAGTGAACATAGTGTCAAGATTTTATTGTCTTCATAATATAACGAAATATGAAGCTTAGAATTGGATCACTTGGCCCTTTCTCTTATCTCCTCCCAGTTCAGACTACTTGCATCTCTTACTAGCCAGTGTTCCCTTCAATCTGCAGTTGGGCTCAACACATTCAAGCCTCAGCACACTCCTCTTTGTAGTGTTAGCATTTTCCCAGAAAATCGGCTTAGTCTGCCCACCCTAGGCACTCTGCTTCCTGTCATATCACTGCTGTCCCTGGGCATAAAGAGAATCCTTGCCTTTCTCCTGTGTCACTTTGTGGGCTCGACTGAGAAAGCGCGGTCCGTGTGGTCTTTTGCTTTTCTTTTTTGTTTTAGCATATGTACACAATCCTAAACGTTATAGAGCTTAGGTTTTTTTGTGTTTTAAGACATTATTATATAAATGGAGTTGCCGTATGTATTTTTTGGTGGCTTTTTTCTTGACTCCACATGTATTATATGATGCTTGTATGTAGATGTGTATAGCTCTACTTCTTTCAATTTTCACTGCTTCCTAATTATAGGACTACACCACAGTGTATCTGTCCTCTTATTGATGGTATTTGAGTTTTTTCCAGATTTTTGTTGTTATGGTTATTATGTTGCTGTGAATATTCTTGACCTTGTCATCTCATGTTCAAGTGTAAGAGTTTCAGAGGGGAATTGCCCTGGAGTGGATTGCTGGATTGTAGGCTATATGCATATAGTGGGCTGGCTGATAGCCCCCAAAGATATCAGGTCCTAATCCCTGGAACCTGTAAATGTTACCTTATATGGAAAGAGACTCTTCACAGATGTCGTTAAGTTAAGGATTTTGAGTTGGTCAGATTATCCTAAATTTTCAGGTGGGCTCTAAGTGCAATCACAAGCGTCCTTAACAGAGGAGAGTCAGAGAGATTGCGCACAGTATGGAAGGAGAAGGCTCTAGGCTCATAGAGGGAGCGATGTGGCCCCAGCCGAGGAGTGTCAGCAGCCATCCAAAGGTGGAAGAGCCAAGAAACAGATGCTCTCCTAGAGCCTCTCCAGGGAGTGAGTGCAGCCCTGCCAACACCCTGAATTTGGCTCAGTGATACTGATTTTGGACTTCTAGTCTCCAGAACTGTGAGCGGTTAAATATCTGTTGTTTTAAGCTGCTAAGTTTGTAGGGATTTGTTAGAATAGCCATGGGAAACCAAGACAATGAGTTTTCAATTTAACTGGACAATGCCAATTGTTTTCTAAGGTGTTTGTGCTAACTTATATTCCCACCAGAAATGTCTAAGAATTCCTATTGCTTCACATTCTTGTCAGTATTTGGTACTATTGTATTTTACTAATAGGAGATTTTACTGAGCAATTTTGTAAAACCTAGTATGATCTTTTTTCTCCCCTGCCTCCCCAAAACTAGTTTAAGTTTTGAAAAATTTAGATCAGAATTCAAAAACAAAAACAAAAAATTGAGTACACTAATGTAAAAGTGTTGATATTAAAATGATATAATAATGAAGTTCAAGGGTTTGGTTAAACTTATGATATGCTGTAGATAATGTATTATACCTGTTACTTCTCTTGCCTCATCTCCCAGCCTGTGAGTATTTTCTGTATGTGCCGTTCCTTCTCTAGAATATAATCTAGTGATTCTTTGGTACTCATTACATGACTTGGCATTCCCTTGAGTCTTTTGGTTTATTTCTATTTTTATTCCATCCCATTTTACGAAATCTTGTTGGCTAAAGATAGATTGAGCCACCCAGGCACCCCTTTACCAGTCATTTAAGCATCAGATTGGTGATTTTGGCTCAGGTCACATCTCATAGGTCATGGGACTGAGCCCCACATCTGGCTCTGGGCTTAGTGGGGAGTCGGCTTGGGAGACTTTCCGTCTTCCTCTGCCTCTCCCCGCACTTGTACTCACACATATGCACTTTCTCTTTCTCTCTCTCTCTCTCACTCAAATCTTAAAAGATTATAAATTTAGATTGGTAAAATAGCATTGGGGGAGGGGTAGTAACAATAACCTATTTGCTCAATAAGACTATATTCATGCATAAATTTTGAAGGAGCAGATATTAGTCATCAATCCCAGAATACGTATTACAATTGATTTGTGAAGCTTATTTTTTTAAAAAAGATTTTATTTATTTATTTGACAGAGAGAGATCACAAGTAGGCAGAGAGGCAGGCAGAGAGAGAGGAAGGGAAGCAGGCCCCCTGCTGAGCAGAGAGCCAGATGCGGGACTCGATCCCAGGACCCCGAGATCATGACCCGAGCCGAAGGCAGCGGCTCAACCCACTGAGCCACCCAGGCGCCCTGAAGCTTATTTTTGATGATAAATCTATTGCTCACAGAAACAGTAATTGTACTTCAGAGGTGAATTGCATGTGAATTGCACTTTAAATATAATTTTAAAATGTATTTTCTCATTTGATTAATTTTTCTGTTGTGTTCCTTAAGAGTAAGCTTTTAAGCATATAAGAAAGTGGATTAATAGTTGTATGTAAACAGTTTTGAGGGTCTGAAAAGTTTCTGTTAGCAAAATGAAGTGGCAAATAGAGGTGATTTAGCTAGATCTGTTTTAAAAGACTGCTTCTTTGAATAGAGCCCTAGCATTGGAAGAAGAAATCTTTGTCATTTATAAGAACTGTGTTAAGGAGCCATCTTGTCTCTTATTTCAGCTAGCAACGGGCCTCTTAACAACCCCTGTTTTGGTTTTGACAGCCTTAAAAAAAAAACACCCCAACTTTTTGAAAAAGATTTTATTCGTTTGAGAGAGAGCTAGCAAGAGAGAGAAGGAGCAACAGGAGAGGGAGAAGCTGGCTCCCTGCTGAGCTCAATCCCAGGACCCTGGAATCCTAACCTGAGCTGAAGGCTGATGCTGAGTCAACTGAGCCACCCAGGTGCCCCCCCAAAACTTTACTTAGGAAACTGGGAAATTGCAAAAATAAAAATTGCATAATGGATGCCTGTGTATCCTTCAAAAACTTCAACAGTTTCACCTATACTACCTACTTCTCTCCAGTATTTTGAAGTAAATCCATGACCTATCACTTGTTAACATAGCGTTATACTAGTTTCAGGTGTATGGTATAGTGAATGATTCAACAGGTCCATACATCACCTGGTGCTCATCACAGGTGCACTCCCTAATCCCCATCACCTATTTAACCCATCCCTCCACACCCCTTACCTCTGGTAACCATCAGTTCTTTCTTATTTTTTCCCCTTGGCTAGTTTGGTTTTTTTTTTTTTCAATTCCACATGGTGAAATCATGTGGTATTTGTCTTTCTCTGACTTACTTCACTTATACTCCCCAGCTCCATCCGTGTTGTTAAAAATAGCAAAGTTTCATTCTTTTTTATGGCTGAATAATATTCCATTGTATATATATATATGTATATATATATATACACCATATTTTCTTTCTCTGTTCATCATTCAGTGGACACTTGGGCTGCTTTCTTATTTTGGCTATTGTAAATAATGCTGCTGTAAACACAGGTTTACATCAATCAATCAGTCAAGTAATGTAGCCCTTTGAATTAGTATTTTTGTATTCTTTGACTAGATAACCCAGTAGTGTGATTCCTGGATTATAGGGTAGTTCTCTTTTAACTTTTTTGAAGAGCCTCTGTACTGTTTTCCACAGTGGCTGCACCCGTTTGCATTCCCACCAACAGTGCCAGAGGGTTCCTTTTTCTTCATATCTCTGCTGACACTTGTTTCCTTGGCTTGTTGATTTTAGCCATTCTGACAGGTGTGGGGTGTCTTTGTAGTTTTGATACGCATTTCCCTGATGAATATCAGGCACCCATTCATGTGCCTATTGGCCATCTGGATGTCGTTTTTGGAGAGATGTCTGTTCATGTCTTCTGCCCATTCTTAAGTTTGATTATTTGGGGGGGGTATTGAGTTTCATAAGTTCTTCATATATATGTTTATGTATTTTGGGTACTAATCCTTTATTGAATATGTCCTTTGCAAATACCTTCTCATATTCCATAGGTTGCCTTTTATTTATTTTAAAGATTTTATTTATTTGGCAGAGAGAGATCACAAGTAGGCAGAGAGGCAGGCAGAGACGGAGGGGGAAGCAGGCTCCCTGCTGAGCAGAGCGCCAGATGCAGGGCTTGATCCCAGGACCCTGAGATCATACCTGAGCTGAAGGCCGAGGTTCAACCCACTGAGCCACCCAGGCGTCCCACAGATTGCCTTTTAGTTCTGTTGTTTCCTTTGTTGTACAATAGCCTTTTATTTTGATGTGTCCCACAGTACCAATAGTTTATTATTGCTAGAAAGAAGTTGCTGTAGCTAATGTCAAAGAATTTACTGCCTGTGTACTCTTCTGGGATTTTTACAGTTTCAAGTCTCACATTTAGGTCTTTAACCCATTCTGAATTTATTTTTGTGTATGGTGTAAGATAAGAAAGTGGTCCAGTTTCCTTCTTTTGCATGTTGCTGTCCAGTTTTCCTAATACCATTTGTTGAGGAGACTGTCTTTTTTCCCTTTAGATATTCTTTCCTGCTTTGTCAAAGATTAATTGACTATATAGTTGTGAGTTTATTTCTGGGTTTTCTGTTCCATTGGTCTTTGTGTCTATTTTTGTGCCAGTACCATGGTGGTTCTGATTACTAGAGCTCTGTAGTATAATTTGAAGTTGGAATTGGGATCTTCCAGCTTTGCTTTTCTTTTTCAAGATTGCTTTGGCTACTTGGGGATTTGTGTGGTTCCATACAGATTTTGGAATTGTTCTAGTTGTGTGAAAAATGCTGTTGGTATTTTGATAGGGATTGCATTAAATGTGTAGATTGCTTTGGTAATCATCTTAACAATATTTCTTCTAGCAGTCCATGAGGGTGGGATGTCTTTCCATGACCTATCACTTTATCCAAATATATTTCAGTATGTATCTTTTTTTTTTTTTTAAAGATTTTATTTATTTGACAGGCTGAGATCTCAAGTAGGCAGAGAGGCAGGCAGAGAGAGAGGGGGAAGCAGGCTCCCTGCTGAGCAGAGAGCCTGACCGATGTGGGGCTCGATCCCAGCACCCTGAGATCATGACCTGAGCCGAAGGCAGAGGCTTAACCCACTGAGGCACCCAGGCGCCCCTTTCAGTATGTATCTAAAAATTAACACTCCTTTAAAAATCATAACTACAACAGTATTTCATATCTTTAAAAATTAATGATTCCTTTAAAGGGCGCCTGGGTGGCTCAGTGGGTTAAAGCCTCTGCCTTCAGCTCAGGTCATGATCCTAGGATCCTAGCATAGCAGGATGCAGCCCAGCATCTTGCTATCTGCTCTGCAGGGAGCCTGTTTCCCCCTCTCTGCCTACTTGTGATCTCTCTCTCTGTCAAATAAATAGATAAAATCTTTTAAAAAAATTAATGATTCCTTTAAATTATGCAGGCAGTGTTCACATTTCCAATTGTCTTATAATTCTGCTAATATTTTTTAAAGATTGTTTGAATCACTAAATAAGACACACACACACACGGAGATTGACCTTTTTGGTTGTTTGTTTTTTAACTTTTTCCTATTTTCTTGCCCCTCCTGCCTTAAACTTTATTTGAAGAAACTTTTTTCTGGACCATGGTTTGATCAGATTTAAGTTTGATTTATTTTTGGGGGGGGTGTGGGTAAGATTATGTCCCGATGCGGGATGTATGTTCTTACCATAAGCCCCATAATATCTGCTGATTCTTATGATGTTTGCAGCTACTAAAGCTAAATGCCTAGATCTATTAAATCAAGATAGCAAAATGATAATAATCGGTCATATCTTTATTAGCTGGAATGCTTCTGTAAAGGGAACTCTTTAACTGGTTATCTAGGTGTACAGTTCATATGAGAAAGGCAGGATAAATGTTGGAATCTTTCCCTGTATTAACCACTTTTCAAAATGAGTTGGTTTGCCAACATCATCCAATGGTGGTTTTTCTTTCTCATAATATTATAAGCTTGTGGGTTAAAGTGTATTTGTATTTTTTTTCTTTTCTTTCTTTTTTTTTTTTTAATGTGTTTCTGTTCATTGAAGATCTTGTCTTATTGATAAGGCAAATTCATTGTTTCTCAAAGTACAATTTTCCAAAGATAGGTGAATGACAGATAAGCCCATGAAAGATGCTTAACACCATTAACCATCAGGGAAATGCAAATCAAAACCACGTGAGTTACCATTTCACACCCACTTGGATGGCTGTAATCAAAAGACAGATAATAACAAGTGTTCGCAATGGTGTGGAAAACAAATCTTCATATATTGCTGCTGGGAATGTAAAATGGTACAGCCACTTTGGACAGCTGTTCAACAGTTCCTCCCTAGGGTGAACAGAGTTCCCATATGACTCAGGAGTTTCACTGTTAGGTTTTTATCCCTTGTGGTTATATAGTGATGTCCGCACAAAAACTTCAATGTTCAAAGAAGCGTTATCCATAACAGCCAAAAAGTGGAAACTCCAATGTCCCATCAACCAGTGTAATGGATAAATAAGATGTTGTCTATCCATAAAATGGAGTATCATTTAACAGTGAACAAGAATGAAGGGGACAAATCCTGAAAACAATGCTACGTGAAAGGGTATTCACAAAATACCACAGATAGCAGGATTCCATTTCTATTTGAGGTGAAGAATAGGTAACTTCGTAGAGTAGGTTAGTGATAGCTTAGGGCTAAGAGATCTGGGGGAAAATGAGAGATTTCTAGTGGGTACAGAATTTCTTCTGAAGGTGATGGAAGCGTTCTAAAATTGTGGTAATGACCACACAGCTCTGAATGTACTAAAATCCATTGAATTTTGCTCTTCGAGTGGATGAATTTCATGGTATGTGAATTATAATAAACCTCTTATAAAAAAATTGTTAGAGACTACCCAGTTACCCAGAGAGCCTGCCTCAAATGTAGATTCCAGGGCACATCTCTAAACAGTCTTTGTAAGTGGAGCCCAATAATCTTTTTTTTTTTTTTTTCTTTAAACACATCCGGGAGTTGTTGTGATTTACACTGTTTAGAATTGTTATCAAAGTTCTTCCTTATGCCGTCCATCCCTGTAACTTCCTATTTTTGTGGCTTCTAGAGACTTCTTCCACATGATAGCCCTTTAATTTTATGAAGGTTGCCCCCTCCTCCCTTGCAGGCCACGCATCCCTGGTTCCTTAACTATTCCTCATGTGACATGATTGCCAGATTAGTCAAATCACCCTCTTCTGGACTCCTACTAGTCTGCTAATGACTTCTTGAAATGAGGTACTCTGAACTGAACAGGATATTCCAGTTAGAGTTTGACCATTGCGGAATATAAATGGGATTCTTATCTCCCTTGCTCCTGACAGTGGAATTCTTCTAATGCATTTTAAGATTGCATTAGCATTTTTTAAACAGTGTTGCCTCGGACAAAGCATGTGTTTAATTCCATGCCTCCTTTACCCTATCCTCAACACTCCTCTGACTTTTATCTAGTCAGGATTTTCTTCTTTCAGGGTTATACGAAAAAATTCTTTCTTGGTGGTGATCTAGTCTAAAATAAGGAAACCCTAACGGTTGTTGAGCAGTTGGCTCTTTCAGAGAGCTCCCTGAACATGTGTTTGACCTTAGCTATGTAAATGAGGTGGGTGTTGGCCTCATTTTTACAAAGGTAGAAATACCGACCAAGTGAGTTTAAGTAAAATACCTAAGGGGAAATTGTTACTTGCAGAGCCTGAGCTGGAACCCAGTTCCCCTAACTCAGTGGTTTGAAATCTTGGCTGCACATTGCTTTCACTTGTGGAGTGGAAAAAAGCCTGGGTCTCATCCCTAAATATTCTGAGTTAATCTGACTGGAGTGCGGCCCACTCAGGAGTATTGTTTTAAAAACCTCCCAAAACAGTTCAGATGTGCAACCAGGGTTGAGAACTACGGCTCTAGCTCATATTCTGGTGTTCCCTTCTTTCACTACACATATTTTCTTCATCTGATTAAAAGGCTCTTACGTGGAAGAGGAAGAATTTTCTGTTGCTCCAGAAGGCAGATTTATAATTAGTCCAACCGAAGGAGGGTTACTCAGATGTATAGTGGGAACCAGATGTACATCCTAAGGGAATTATTCTTGGAATTAATATATCATCTCATTTGTTAATTTATCAAATATTTATGTGCCAGACACTGTGCTAAGCTCTGGTGTTACAAAAGTGAATAAGCTATGGTTTTTCCCCTTTTAGCACTTGGTTGAAAGAGGGGACAGACTGGAAACAAACAACATAGTAGTGTGATGTCACACATATTAGAGTTACAGGGTGTCCTTCTTTGTTACGTTTCTCTATTTAAAAAACCAGTGGTTTTTGTTTTTTTACTAAAATATATTTATGCTAAGGGTCTGAGTATGTCACAGTATGGTAACCGTTACGTATGTGAAGTAAGCAGTTAACAAAGAGATTTTCCTTCACTCCTGACAAATCATCCATCTATTCCTATTGTGAAATCGCAGACACATTTTCCCTTACAGTTTGTAGTGGATCCTCTGATAGAGATAGGTGCTGGATACTGTGGAAGCACGTAGTAGCTAATTTTGGAAAGGAGAAGAGAGAGTAAGGGAATCAGAATTTTCCAAAAGTAAGTAGCAGAGCTGAATTTTGAAAGGTAGGAGTTGGGCCAAATGGGGTGAACGTTTAAGCGACAAAACCAGGAGATGGAAAAATAGGACCCTGGTCATGAGGACATGACAAAAGATGAAAACTGGGTAAGGGCAAGGTCACGTGGAACTTTCATGCAAGAAGAATTGGGGAAGTGATTTCTTAGATACGGAATTCTCGGGAGTTTTTGTTTGACTATGCCCAACATGGGGATTGAACTCACGACCCAGAGATCAAGAGTCACATACTCTACCGACTTAAACACCCAGGTGCCCTGAGTCCTCACCGGTCTGACAATCCTGCCATCAACAGCAGGTGTGTGAAGATGTGGGCAAGATCACTGAGTGCTGGAGCAGGTTTTACAGGACTGAGCCTAAGCCAAACAATCTGGAAGCCAGTCAAAGGCCATTCTAGTTGAGGTACCAAGCCAGCAGCTAAAACTCATGAATTAAACTGTGAAACTTAATCGTGTTGTCTGTCAGTCAAGTAAAAGACGCTTCTTAAAAAATAGGAGATGTCAAAAGAGCATTCAAATGAACACCTATTTCCAGGATCGGATAAGGATCTGCAGCTTCAGGGTTTAATTGAGAAGTGATCCACTCTTGAATTAGGCTTTCATATTAGAGATAGAATTCCATCCTTGCATTCACAATTCATTTACTTGGTTCACTGGAGATCTTACATTCTGTGAATTGCCATATGCAATTCAATTTGGCCATGATTGCCATCTTCATGATGTGAAAACCAGTGGGAAAATTTGTAGAAGGGTTTAAAAAATGCACTCTAACATTTGAGAGGATTTCAGTATTCTATAACCTTTCCTTACAAATTTTGTATTGGGTTTGCAAGTCTGGCCAGTTGATCTGCTTTGAAATGATAACCCAGGTATAAATTCCTTTTATGCTGACAGGTACATAGAATGAATTGGTTAATGTACCATAATGGGGAGCACAGTAATGTAATTCATCTGTTCGGAGCTTGAGTGATCCTGAGTATCAGTATATGTGCTTTGAGGCTGGCACAGTCCTGAGTTTTAAGTATCCTTTCATTTTGGAGAGTGAAAGGTTTTATTGTTCATTCATAGCTCCCAATATTTGTGGCCTTCCCCATCCCACCATTCAGTCTTCCCTCCTAACCAGGAATCTAATCAGCCCTGTGTTTTTTGCTGCCAAAGTGCAACAGATGGAACTCGTCAGCGGATTTAAGGACAGCATATCCTGTGGTACGGTGATGATTTTTTGTCAGCTGTCGCACCCCCCCCCATTTTAAATATATCCACTGTGTCACCATTTGTTTGACTACCAGTTAAAGATAGCGTTTGCTTTTCAAAAGTATCCCCTGTAGTTATGATCGCTTAAATATGAACTATTTAACTTGTCATCACTGTTTGTTTTTTTTTTAATAGAGAAAAATCCATGTTTCTATTACCACAAATACTAAAGACCTTTCAAATTGAACAAGCATGTTTTACATAGTCTACTTATAGGGCATATATAATTTTTCTGCTTTTTCTTTGGTTTTAACTTGCTTAAGTTATTGCATAACATTCCATTGTCCTATGTTTTAATTGAACACTTCCCTTCTCTTTATTTTTTAAAAATATTGTTTGTTTGACAGAGACCGAGAGCACAGCATTGAGGGGACTGGGAGAGAGAGAAGCAGGCTCCCTATTGAGCAGGGAGCCTGATGCAGGACTCCATCCCAGGACCCTGAGGTCAGGACCTGAGCTGAAGGCAGACACTTAACTAACTGAGACACCCAGGCCCCCCTTCCCTTTTTATTTGTTTTAATTTTTAAGATTTTATTTAATCTCACACCCAACGTGGGGCTTGAATTTAGAGCTCCAAGATCAAAAATCACATGCTGTACCAACTGAGCCAGCCACGTGCCCCTGAACATAGCTTTTTTTTTTTTTTTGAAAGATTTTATTTATTCATTTATTTATTTATTTTTACAGAGAGACACAGCAAGAGAGGAGACACAGGCGGGGGAGTGGGAGAGGGAGAACAGGCTTCCAACAGGCTAGCCTCTGAGCAGGAAGCCTGATACAGGGCTCTATCTCAGGACCCTGGGATCAGGACCTGAGCCAAAGGCAGATGCTTAACGACTGAGCCACCCAGGGGCCCCGAACATTTCTTTTTTGGATGTTAAGATTTCTTCTGCTTTTTCCACTATAATAAAACTTCAGTACATTTATTTCTGGAAATTTTTTTTAGGCTAAATTCTTAGAAAGGGGTTCCTCTATTTCAGATGTAGGCTCTAATATATCTTTTAATTTCTTGACCATTTTAGAGACTTACTTCTCTTTTCTGAACAGTGATATAGTTAGAAATTATTATTTACATTTAGGGGGAATACAATAGTTCATGCCCTAATCTTTTCTATTAATTATTGGTTTAGTTAATTTCTTTATTTGTAACATTCTCTACTACCTCAAAAGCCTCTCTGCTTTTTCTCACTCTGACGATTACTTGAAATGCGTGTTGACATTTCACATTTCACATCATGGCTGGCAGGTACATGCTCTTGTATTTTTCCACATGGAAAATGGAAAGAAGTTGGCTGAAATGAGTTGATCCTCTATAACGACTCTTACGTCAAATATTGGAGTCTTGTTCAAAGCCAGCTTTGGCTGGCAGAGAATATTTTGCCTACCTTCTGTTAGACTTTTCAGAATGATTGTTGTTGTCTTAGATTAAACTTGTGTGTCATGTAGGACTTTAAAAATAAAAAATTAAGGCAACATATTACTTTGAAAGTCATTCCCTTCATTGGGTGACTTCATTATCCCTGAAGTAGTTAGTGACCCTTGCTTCTGATTAAGGATGATGGGGATCTTCCCTGCTCCCTTAAATACCTTTCCCCCTTTTTAAAGTGAAAAGTATTCATTTCCTAATGACATTTTGGATTTTTTATCTTAAAAAGCAGTTACTGAGAGCAGTGGTTTTTATATGAGGATCTGAGACAAATCATTTAATATTCATAAGTACCAGAATAGATCCTTCATCACTGATGTACTAAAACTCAAAGGTATGATGTCTTTATGAAGTGATTTTTGGCCATGACCTTCAAACTTAGAATTCTGAAAAACAGCAGTGTAGCGCACAGTTCTTAGTTTTCATGGATAATGCTGAGTAGCCTAATGGATTTCTGAAAGCATAGTGTGCCTTAGATACTGCTAAATCAATAAACATAAGTCACTTAAGTGTGTATATCATATAATATTTGGTTAATTATAACTCTGATCCTTTCAAAATCCTTTTCGGAATGCCAAAATATAGCCGAAGTACTTATAAAAATAGAATCATAAGAAAAGTGAGAAGTGTATTATAGAGTTTTTTCCCAGCTAGTCTTAATGTTTGGAATTAGCTCTAGATTCTGTCATAAACATCTTTATACAAACCATGAAACACCACATTTTAGAGCCACTTATCTTTAAGATTGATAATAAAAGGAAATAGGTAGGTTTAATGTTACTGAGTTATTCTTTGATTCCTGGGTCTGATAAAAGTCTGTATTTTTTAGTAGTTGCTTCATATAAACAAAGTAGATGATCAATGTACCATACATAAAATGTGTGGAACATGTATGTGTTTCATATGTATTTTATATCAAAGAGTAGTATTGGGTGGAAATCACAAAACCAATATTGGAAAGCTCTTAAATTCATTTTAGAGGTTCATAAGTAGGAAGACAAAGTTTTGTGATTTTTTTTTTTTAATTTTTATTTTATTAGTGGAAGAGAGCATGGGTGGGGAGGGGGTGCTGGGAGAGGTAAAGGGAGAGGGGAAGCCACCTCTCCGTTGAGCAGAGAGCCCACACTGGACTCCATCCCAGGACTGTGGGATCATGACCCAAGCAGAAGGCAGAGGCTCAAACAACTGAGCCACCCCAGGCACCTTTTAATTTTTTTAACAACATTAAAATCATCGCAGTCTTTAGTTATTGATTTTAATGGTAGAGGCTGGTTTTTGAGGGAAGATCCTAAAAGGATGGGAGAAAATAAAGGCAGTCTAACTTCCTTGAATATTGATTACAGCTTCAAGGTAAATGGTTGCCCTTGAAATGTGAGGTTTTTTTTTAAAGGAACTTGAGTTATTTTATCTGCTGCCATGTGAAAAATGGTGATTTGTGTTTGAATCCAGTTAAAAGTTAGGAAAATACAGTTCGTATGACTTGATGGTCAAAGACAAACACTGTTTGCTCCTCTTGTATTAAAAACTAACTAAAAATGGCCCTTGTTCTTCATTTTAATATGACCTGCAATACAGCTTTACCCAATGATATCTAGTTGAACACAGATATAGCCTGGTTGGAATTTTTTTCCTTTTGTTTAGAAATTATCATACAACTAAATATCCCTTTTTAGGGTAAACCCAAACCCCCTAAATTCATACTGTTATATGAATTTAACACACCTATAGATTCATGATCCCACCACCACCACCACAATCAGATTACAGAACAGCTTCTTCATTCCAAAAAACTTCTTTATACTGTCGTTATATTAGTCCCACCCTGCCTATTCCCCTGACCTCTGACCATCACTGATCTCTTCTCTATCACTATAGTTCTATTCTGTTTTTTCCAGAAAGCCCTGTAAATGGAATCCTACAGATGCAACGTTTTGAAATTAGCTGTTTTCCCTCAATTCAGTGCCACTGAGATTCATTGAAGTTGTGTATATCAATGGTTCTTTTCTTATTGCTAAGTTGTTGTTTGAAATCTTATGGCATTTGGAAGTTTTTTCTGATCTGATAGGCTGGCACTGAAATTTTAATCACTTACCTTTTTTTTTTTTTTTTAACATTACCTTTTTAAAAAAATAAATGAAGTACATTTTTTGAATTGAAATTATTTATTTATAAATAGGCCCCACACCCAACATGGGGCTTGAACTCATGACCCTGAGATCAAGTTGCCCACTCTATTGACTGAGCCAGCCAGGTGCCCCAGAATTTGTTGTTTAAATTGAACATTTTTTCAGTTCAGTGACTTGCATGTGTAGCTAAGCAAGGCCGTTACTGTGTTTACATTGTTATGGAAGTTCTTGTTTTATTGGGCTGTTTTCAAGGGTAAAGTTTGAGGTAATAAAAGTATTTTGCAGGTTTCTGAGAGAAATAAAGTGATCTATAACCTTTCAAAATGTCAGTGCCAATGACGTGACAGAATTTTCTTTGCTTTTATTTCAAACCTCTTCTCACCCTGACTTTCTGGTCTACTGAGAACTAGATACGCCGGCGCCTGGTAGTCAGTTTTAATGTACTTGCTCCTAGAGTGCACTCCTTGGTTCCTTACAATGGTCTGTTCATTTTAACCTAGTTCTATGCATATACTTTCTGCATCATAAAGTCATTTTTTTTTTAAAGATTTTATTTATTTATTTGACAGAGAGAGATCACAAGCAGGCAGAGAGGCAGGCAGAGAAAGAGGAAGGGAAGCAGGCTCCCTGCTGAGCAGAGAGCCCGATGCGGGGCTCGATCCCAGGACCCTGAGACCATGACCTGAGCTGAAGGCAGAGGCTTAACCCACTGAGCCACCCAGGCGCCCCCATAAAGTCATTTTAATTCTTTATCTTGATAGTTGGTTCCTTTCTTAGGATTAAGGATTTAATGGTTTTATTCCCCTAGCGGCTGAAAATCTAGAGGCCTCCTGGTAATTGTATGTTTTGGCAAGAAAATAGTGCTTCCTTGATCAGTATGAACCGAATTAATCTATACCATGTTACCAATTGAGATAATAGATTAACAGTAGTAAGAATGGAGGGTTCTTCAAAATCAAAGACCAATACTCAATGATTTATGAGTAGGTATATTCAATTCTGAAGATAAAATTTTGTTCTTTTTACTTACAGTCCACTTAATGGGAATTAGACTTACATTATACCTCAAAAGCATTTAACAAGGACCTGTACCTCAATTTTCTAAAATTACTTGAATTAATTTCTGACTTCATACTTAATTGTTTTCATGATTTGCACTCTTTGACCCAGGCCTGATATTACTTTTAACTGGGGCACTAGCAGAAACGCCACAGAAAAACTCCAGCAAATACCTGGGTTTTACAACACCTATTTTCATATTTGGTTCCAACTAAGATGACTTATGTGGACTATTTTTAGATCCCATTGGATATATTTGCTGCCACCGATGAAAGCCATGGTGAAAAACTACATACCAACGTCTTTATTGTTTCCTCCCTTTAGATTTTAACGTTCGAGACCAAGAACCCGACGGAATTAGCCGAACGTTTGCGCTCTGTCTGTGGGAATCAGAGCAATGCGTATGCCCGCCTGCTGGAGTACCGCCTGAATGCCTTGCGAGGACTGTGGAATGCCCAGCGCCAGCTGGCCTTGGAAGAACAGCACGAAAGAGAAAGTTCGGGTGATGAAGAAACATTGGCTCTGCTCAAGCGCCAGGGCTTGTTGCAGCAACCCGAGCAAGCTCCCTTCACATCTCGGATGGGGCTCCTGCTGGTCTTCCCCCTTATCCAGTCCCAGAGCAGAACGGACCCCTCTCTCTGTAACATAACTGCTGAGGTGCTATTGAACTGCCTTCGCGACTGCCAGCCTTTGAGCCTGACCAAGGAGCCTGCTGACTGTCTCAATGGAATTGAAACTTTGCTGTGCTCCTGGCTAGAAGACACTTCAGACACAGGCCGACACATCCCACATAAGCAGAAAGAAAATGCTGCTGCTGCTCTGGTGGCTTTGGCGTGTGCCAGGTAAGGACCAGCAAATGGACCCCCTGGTGGCCTTGTGATGGCTGCTGCTGGGCGGGGGGTTGTGGAGTGTGAGAGGCGAGCCTGTGTGATGGCAATCTTAACCTCCAGTAGTCCGTCTTCGTTGGCAATATTGAATTTCACAGCCTCGACGGTGCATAAGATACTTTCACCAAAACTTGGCACCAGGACCCTGAGCTGGAGCCCAAGTTCAAATGTTTGCTGTCTGCCATCCTGTGATAAAGCTGAAGTGGCTAAAAAGGGAGAGCCAGCCCTTGCCGTTATCTACTCACCCCCTTGATGATTAGTGCTTTAGGTCCAGCAGTTGGTGGAGGATGGTATATCTATATTTCTCCTCGAAGGATGGCCAGAAAATTGGTAGAGCTTTTAATTTCTTCATTTTTTTCATTTTTAATTTTTTCAGCAAATGAGTGAGTTATTTTTACCCGGACTCCATTATGCAGGCTTGGTCACAAATTATATTTCTGGACCATGATGCTTGCCTCCATTAATTTAACTGAAAGATCTCTCTGTATATGTTCAGATTTAAAGATCTTATTTATTGGACAGAGAGAGATGCACACAAGCAGGGAGAGTGGATGGAGAGGGAGAAACAGGCTCCCCGCTGAGCAGGGAGCCTGATGTGAGGCTCAATCCCAGGACCCTGAGAACATGATCCAAGCTGAAGGCAGACGCTTAGCCAACTGAGCCACCCTGGTGCCCCTGTATATGTCCAGACTGAATAGTGTGCCATCCTTTTTGTGTAAGCAGATCTAATTGATCTAATTGTTGATCTGATATCAATAGGAAATGTTAGAGTTACTTTTCCAGGAGGGGCTCTCTACATTCTCTTGCCCAGTGACCTGTATGTGTGAGAAAAAGGTTCACTGCCCTTGCTTTCCTCTAAGCTAGTCGTCTAGAGACCAATTAGGATCGTGGTCTGACAGACTAGTGTCATTAATTAATGTCATTAATCTGTTCTTCTCGCTTCAGAGTTCTTTCCTTTTTTTTTTCTTTTAAGCAAAGAATATGTGGAAAAGTTCTTCTTGAAAGATTACAGAGTTCTTGGTTTTAAGACTTCTTCCCCTATTTTTATGGTTTCAAAGTTGACCTTTAAATGGTTGACTCTCAAACTATTTTTAAGGCAAAATGGCACCAGGATCAATTGTCAGATTCTTTGCCCTAAGCAAACTGTCCTAGCCTAGTTTTAGATCCCTGAAGACTGGTTGGTTGTGGAAATCCTGACAGGAGCTTAATTCTGGAGACATTACTGGGTAGCACTGAATTAAGTTTTCCTGGAAAGGCTTTATATTAGATTGATATCTTGCATTTGTGGAAGACCATTTTAGACCCTAAATAAACTTATTACTAATACAAAAATCCCATTTTTGGGGGGGCACCTGGGTGGCTCAGTCAAGTGGGCATCCAACTCTTGATTTTGGCTCAGATCATGGTCTCATGGTTGTGAGATTGAGCCCCATGTCAGGCTCTGTGCTCGGTGGCGAGTCTGCTTAATAGTCTCTCTCTCCCTCTACTCCTCTCTCCCTTTTCCCAAGGCATGTGTGCATGTTTACTCTCTCAAATAGATAAATAAATCTTTATTTGTATTTACTTTTAAAAAAGATTTTATTTGACAGAGTGCAAGAGAACACAAGCAGGGGGAGTGGCAGAGGGAGAGGAAGAAGCAGGCTCCCTCCCAAGCAGGGAGCCTGATATGGGGCTTGATCCCAGGACTCTGGGATCATGACCGGAGTGAAGGCAGACGCTTAACCGACTGAACCACCCGGGTGCCCTTAAATCTTTTTAAAAAATACCATTTTGAGAAAACTTAAACTTTTTTTTATATTTAGAGAGTGAGACCATGGCCAGAGGGAGGGACAAAGGAAGAGGGAAACTCTCAAGCAGACCCTTTGCTGAGCTCTGAGCCCAACATGGGGCTCAATCCCATGACCTGGAGATCATGATCTGAGCCAAAGTCAAGAATCAGGCACTTAGCCAACTGAACCACCCAGGCCCCTGAAATTTTGCTTTTAAATAGAATTCTTTAGATAGACTTGAAGTGTTAGGAATAATCATCAACTTAGTTTTAAACATTTTTATTTATTGAACATGGAATCAAACTTTTTTATTGTGCCCACATTCAACCTGATGGTTACTAAAATTGTTTCATGTGCTTGATATTCCGAATTCCACTCAGAAATGTTGAAATGAATGTCTTTATTTTCTTCTTTGTGTTTTTTGTTTTGTGTTTAAAGATGATTCCTATACTGCTAATATTGTCACCTCATTCTGGACTTTTTTTTTTTTAACTAATTAATTAATTTATTTGACAGACGGAGATCACAAGTAGGCAGAGCAGCAGGCAGAGAGAGAGGGGGAAGCAGGCTCCCTGCTGAGCAGAGAGCCCGATGTGGGGCTCAATCCCAGGACCCTGAGATCATGACCTGAGCCGAAGGCAGAGGCTTAACCCACTGAGCCACCCAGGCGCCCCTCATTCTGGACTTTCTTTACATCAGAAGCCTTCACCTTTTCAGTTGGTCATCTACTTTAATGAAGTTATTTGGGACATATTATTGAACGTTTGAGATTGATGCTTTCAAAGACAGCATTTTCAAAAAATTATTTTGAATGTTTACTTGTTCAACCAATTTATTAAGTAACCTTGCCAGGAACCTTGCTGATTCTTAGGAATATAGTGATTAGTGGTTTCACACTTTGCAGTTGAATGGACTCGGGGTGATTCATTTTGTAAATAATTATTGCTCATTTACGTTGTGCAAGGTACTCTTCTAGGCACTGGGGGTACAACAACGAGCAAGATGGTTGGTCCCTCAATTGCAAAGTTGACCGGAATCAGATAACTTCAGGGGACTTTTCATTTATAAGAACACATGCCAGGATCTTTTGATAGAGAATGATGAGGGGGGTGGGGTGAGACAGCATTAGCTAGAGATACCAGGGACAGCCTTACTGAAGAGGTGCCCAATGAACACAGGCCAGGTTGAGGAGAACGAACCAACCAGACATCAAAAAGCCAGTGATGGTGTGTTCTGGTCAAGAAGAGCAGCAAGTGGTACAACCCTGATGTTCTTTTTTGTGCTTGGGGTGGCTGAGGGCCAGCATGGTAACCCGGGAGCTGGAATGCAGTGGGAGAGAGAAGGGGCAGGAGAGGAGCTTGGGAGGGCTCAGGTCATTGTAGGGGCTTAGGAGCCGTGGAAGGAGTTTGAATTTTATTCTGAAAGTGTGATTCAGTCTGGCAGGTAATAATACCTTTATAGTTGGTTTAATGGTCCCAAGTGTTCCAGTGTGCTTTTCCCCTCTATTTTAACCTCCCTGTATGCCACAGAGATACCACTGTTGGACAGATGAAGAAGCAAAATCCATAGGAATTAGGTGACAGGGTTGAGATGGTGTAGCTGGTGAGTGGCATGAATCCCAACTTGAGCTTTTAGACCCTATCTGCCACCTTCCTGCTTTATATTCTTTGGTTTTGATTCTTTGAGCACCAAGGGTAGTGAAAGGGGCAATTAAGAGGACTTCAAGCCTACTCAGTCCAGTGTCGGGTGTTCCATTTCTTCTGCGGTTGAGGCATGTGATAGCTAGCAATTAAAGCCTTGGCTGAGAGAATAAGGCAGCGATCCGAAGTCGGCTTATCTGATACAGGTGGTCATCTAGTTCAGGAAATGTTCTGTGGTGATTTATACTTGGGATCTGGCCAGGTAAGTCCTGTGCATCTTAAAAGTGCCTTCTTTTAGATCCCGTTGGCCATATTCTAGATTTCCCCAAATCTTGAGGCTTGGGAACCAAAAGGAAATTGGGTAGTGGTGAGCTCAGCAAGCATTATAGTCACGTACTTCACAGCAAGGGAAGCAGAAGGAACACCCCCCTAAGCACAAAATACTTATTTCAGGGGCTCCTGGCTGGCTCAGTCGGTAAAGTATGTGACTCTTGGTCTCAGGCTCATGAGTTTGAGCCCCACATTCAGGTAGACTTAATACAAAATATATGTATTATTTGAATGTATTCCTTTGCAGTCATACTTCATGTGATGGAGTTTGGGGAGATGTTATGTGAAATGGATGAACTTAAGGGTGCCTGGGTGGCTTAGTCAGTTAGGCATCTGCCTTCAGCTCGGGTCATGACCTCTGGGTCCTAGGATCAGGCCCCATGTCAGGCTTCCTGCTCAGTAGGGAATCTGCTTCTCTCTCTCTCAGAATCTTAAAAAAAAAAAAAAAAAAAGAACTTAAATTTAAAAATGAAGGCTGGAAACACTGTTAGACTTTAAGTATAACCCACTTCTATAAAATCTCCCCTCTAGACTAGAGCAGGACTTCATGAAATGGTACTGAAGCATAATAGCCACATTTTTTTTTGTGTTTGAGCCTTAGGTTTTGAGCCTTTATTTTGGGAGAAAATTATTTACCTTTACAAATGCAGGGAGAACATCCTAATTGGCATAATTGGTGCTGCTCACAAAGTAACTTTTTATGAGAGCCAGTAGGTTTTGTACAACAGGTCTTCTGATTGGCGGAAGTGGATAGACCTCTTTTGGAACACTCTCTTGTGGTTAATAAAATTAACCTCTTTGTTTGGCTTTCCAGTTTTGATGATTTCCTGTTCCCTCCTTTTATTTTTAGGGGATCGTTGAAAACTTTTGTTCATACGGTCCATCTGTTACAGAAACAGACTGATCTGGGGTCCCTGCCCGTAGCCGATGTACTGTATAGGTAAGCTATCACTTTGGCTCCTTATCCACTGCTCCCCACCCCATAAGGAAGATCTGTGCGTAAAGCCTTTCAATAGGTAAATTGCTAAACTTACCAATGAGTGATTCATATTTTAAAACAAGTGTATTGTCATATTCATCTTAATCATTTTGTTTGTGTTCTCTTCCTTCTTTGAAAGTGTTCCTAGAGTATACTAATTCTCATTTTTTATTTTGTAGGTTTTTAAAAAAATGTAATAGCTTATAATGAATTATTATAGATTTTAAGGTATGTTAAGGTATAAAGGAGAAACTGAAAATCATTCATAATCTCATTATCAGAAGATAACCACTCCTAATGTTTTGATATGTGCCTCCTAATTGATACCCTACCCCCCATCCCACGCGTATATAAAACCTATACATTTTACACATAGCTGAACTTTTATTATGACATTCCTGTAAGCATGGCTTTATAATTTTTAAATTTAAAAATGTGAATATTTATTCTAGGTGCAGATTTGCATAAACCTATTTTAGTTGTCTGATCTGTAAGATGACTTTTATTTTCTTGCTGAAATGGATGGTCTCTGTGTCTTTGATTCTCCCATCTCCTCATTTTTAGGCTGTTGCTTTTGGAAGGGGGGCCTGGATCCCCCTCCTGTTTGCTCGGTGGCAAACACATAGTATCATGGGGGTATGAAGACATGTTGCCTGCGCCAGATAGCAACACTGGCTCCAGTTCTGAAAATAAAGGTAATGTAGGGGTTTTTGCTCCTGTGACTGAATTGAAGACGTGAAAAGAGTGGTTTTTAGATCATTGTGGCAACTGATTTAGATAAAACTGTGTTCCTTTTCATTAAAAACACTATGTTCCTATACAGTATGTTCTTTGTCTGCTTTATCAGTAAAAGTGTAAAAGCTGATACTCAGTGTGAGGTAAGAAAATGGATAGGTTCTGCCATCGCAAGGAAAAGGTATCATCCATATACCTTAGCCAAGGAGGCATGAATTACTTAAGTTGACTCCTGGGTATTTGTGTTTGAGCCTGGGAGCCTCAGGTTGAATTTTTCTATCTGTAAACAGAATATCAGGTCTTGCTGCTTGAGCCTGATGCTGTTTCCCTTAGTGATGTATTAGGAGTGTTTTGAGAAACCCTCCCACCCTAAAAACCAAAAAAAAAGAGAGAGAGATTGTTCAAAGGAGCATGAATCAAGTATTCCCATGATCTGGATTAAAATGTTCTTAGTTTTCATGAGTATTCCATACCAGTTCATTCTGATTTCCGTGAAAACAGCAGCAGCCCTCTTAATTGCCCTTCACTTGCCTGGCCTGTGGGATGGAGGAGGCCTCTCCATTTTGCGTAGCGGATGTACCGAGTGGTGCCACGGCCCAGCAGGCCAGCCGCTTCCGGGCAGCGTGAGCGCTGCCGCTCCCACCTGGGAGTTGCAGGCTTGCCAGGAGTCCACTCTGCTCACAAACCTGTGAGCTGTTGTAACTGCTGTCATGACTGTATCATTAAACATTGCATAACTGATGAAATAGGAATTTAAAACCCCCCAGGAAATTGTTTCTAAAACATTCAGTTTTCTTATGGAAAGACTCAAAATGAATCTCTTAAGAAATTGACATTAATTATGTATGGGATTCAGAGCCTCCTCTGCCCACCTTTCCATTTAGAACCGTTGATGGGGGCAGACTTCTGGGGCAACCAGAAGGGCATGGGGTGCAGTCTAAGCAGCTGACCACTTGTGCACCCTTTATCCTGGGGCCTGTGTCTGCTCATGTCCACTGTTGTAACAAATAGTCACATGAGCTAGTAAGAGGAACTGGTGAGACTTTTTTGGATATGACACAACTAGAGTCCGTGGGAGAAGCAAAAAAGCCTGCAACTGCAATACCCAAGAAGTTCTTAAACATCATAGGCCGAAAGTGACATCTTCAAACAAAATCAAAATCCCTTTGTTTTCTCCTTTTTACTTCAATATCTCCCTCGGAGTAGTTTCTTACTGAGGACGATGGTGTTAAGTTTATCTACTTGTTTTTTACTCTCTTGTACTTTTTGTTTTGCTTCCACCTAGAGAGTCTTTTTCTTTTCTTTCTTTCTTTCTTTTTTTTTTTTTTTAAGATTTTATTTATTTATTTGACAGACAGCGATCACAAGTAGACAGAGAGGTAGGCAGAGAGAGAGGAATGGAAGCAGGCTCTCCACTGAGCAGAGAGCCCGATGCGGGGCTCAATCCCAGGACCCTGAGATCATGACCTGAGCCGAAGGCAGAGGCTTAACCCACCGAGCCACCCAGGCGCCCCTTCTTTTTTTTTTCTTTTTAAGATTTTATTTATTTAAGAGAAGAGAGCAAGAGAGCGCATAAGCAGGGGGAGGGGCAGAGGGAGAAGCCGGCTCCCCACTGAGCAGAGAGCCCCATGCAGGGCTTGATCCTGGTGACTCTGGGATCATGACCTGAGCCGAAGGCAGACACTTAACCACTGAGCCACCCAGGTGCCCTGAGAACATTTTTCTTATTTTTAAAAAGTAATCTTATTCTTAATACGGAAACATTCGACAGATACAGAAGTTGAGCCAATGCTTTAGTCAACAATAAGTACTGGTCACTCAGCTGCAGCAAGTATCAAGTCGGGGCCAATCTTGTTTAATCTGTCACTTTGACTCCCACCCCTTGTCAGACTTCTCAGAAGGCCTTGAGCCTCCATCTAAAGAAGGGTGAATAAATGGATATTTATGTTGTAAGTTAAAATATTTGAGGGAAATTAATGTTTCAGAAATGATTACTCACAACTACTGATTTCTCAAAAAGCAGTTAAAGTTCCAGTGGTCTTGAATTAGTAAACTGAATTCTTAACAGCATACTCACTAATATGTGGTTTCCTTTAATATGATAAGTGGTAGCCAAAGGTAGTGAAAGGATCATGAAAATACTGAAAGTTTTATAAGCTTTTTAAGACCGATTCTTTAGAAGGTAAGTTAGTAAACCATTTAATTGTTCTTTAGAATGATACTGTTTGTTTTAGCTGGAGGGAGGATCTAGCTAAGGGGAAACCTAGTGGCTGGATGGGAAGTCCCCAGAAGCAGATCTAAGTTCCATGTATTTCATTGGTATGATAACATAATACCATTTGCCATTTCTGGAGCTTTGATTTTGTAGCAGCGAGCATATGGGTGTTTACTTGCCTTACTTCATTTAACCATCACGGTGACTCTTGAGGTACATATTATACTCATCTTCTGGGCGAAGAAACTGAAGTTCAAAAAGGCCCAAGGTCAACTAATAAGTGCCCAAGGCTCTTAAAAGCTCACCTTTTAAACTACAGAATCATTAGTGAAAGTACTGTAGTCCTAGTCCTTTCTGGCCAGAATTAAGAACGCATAAATTTGACATTTTTGCTATTCAAAAAGAAGAAGAAAATTTGGGGCAGGCAGAACCAGGTTCTCCTGCTAGTATCTCTCGGACCTCTTTTGCTGATCTTGGTTCCTGATCCCACATGCATTTTGAATGTTTGATTTGGGGGTTGGAGCCGTCTTTCCTGGAAGTCACATTGAAGCACTTATTTTAGAGGTGGGAGATTTTCTCTCACCCCACCTCCTAATGGCTTTTTCACTAGAAAAAGCACGTTTATAATTTCACTAGAAAAAAGCATGTATATAATTTACCTGTGAAAAAACGATTTCAGATGCTGACTTGGGGCGCTGTCTCACGGCAGATGGTCTTTACCTGTATACTACTAACTCAGTTGGAAGAGGAGTAAGCAAATTGGGGTCTGGATTACATGGTACTCTCAGGTCAGTTGCATGGAACTTGCTGAATGATTTGGCTGGAACATTTCCTTCCTTCCATAAATCTCTATGAAGAAGACACCTGGGAGGCATACTCCCTCCCCACCCCACCCCCCCACCCAAGACTGACTAGTAACTAAATAAGTGCAAAACCTCATGTAATTCGGGTTTTCTTGCATTAGTAGACTCTTGTTCTGTTAATGCATTTCGGCTTTGTTTTGACTCTAAAGAGCTTGGTAGCCCTCAGGTCATTGTTTCTAGCCAGAAATTCCTCTGTGATCAGAATTACTATAATATTAGTGATTTCTCCATGTTGATGAATGGACGTTTTTCTAGTTAAGTCTCTTTGTGGCTGGATTTCACGTTGGATTAACAGTGCTTTGCAGTTCGGATATATTAATCATTCTGTGAATTGCCGCCAAAAGAAACCACAATTTGAGATCCTTATATATATTTAATTAGACCTTTTCCCCAACTTTTTCTCCTCTCTAATTTGTTGTGGAAAATTAATATTGGCTCTAGTTCGTCAGCTGCAAAATGTTAGTGTAATATATTTATTCTCCGTTAGATACTTTGCACACTTAGCCATTTTAAAAATTAGGTGGAAAATGTCTGTTGTAGCACATTGTGTGGTTTCGAACGCTGCCTTTTTTTCCTTCTCTGCAGAGGTTTTGTGTACTGCCGGAATGAGGAGCTGGAGCCAGGATGGGTTGCTTTTGGCAGTGGCATTCTTCTCCACCGGCCTGTTTCTTTTGATAATAAACCTCACTCCCTTTTCCAGGTCATTGACCAGAACACCCTTCAGGTAAAAAGAAAACCAAGACATTGTCTTTTTATATTCTGGAGACAGTGAGGGAACTTGCTGACCTCATCAGGAGTAAGAACACCGCTGATACAGTTTTCCTGACATAGTGGCATCCTTATCGTTGTCCTCATTTAGGCATTCTGTATTTTTCTGATATCTTAGAGTTTCCCCACATGGTCTGTATGAATGTGCTCTCTAAGAGTTTCTAAGTCCATCAACAAATTTTTGTGATCAAAAAAAAAAATTCTAGAGTCAAAGATGGTAGACGCACTAGCTACCTTTTTTTTTTTTTTCTTTTGCCAGATCTATTTTGGGAAGGCATCATTTCCTTATTTGATTTGCTCTAAACAGCCTTTCTGTGGTAATGGGAGCCCTGAAATGAGTTTGGATAAAATCATTATGTGTTAGGGATTCAGAGCTCATCTTTAGTGCTTCCAAACATAGCAGTCTGTGCCAACGCTTGCTGCATCACGCTCCAGTCCCCTGCTCTTGTCTCTTCCCCACTACCATGCATTCCTTTAAGTCTGGACCCCGTCTTACCTCTTTGTGTGCTTAGAATGGAGCACGGTGCCCAGCGTTGGATTGGTGATGTTAATAGTAACTGTCCTTTATCAGCGTCTCTGTACCTCCCGTCTAGGCAATTTCCATACACTATCTGTGAGGTGGAACAATGGCAGTTTTGTCTTGCAGAGGAGGCAGCTGAGGCTAGGCTTATTGTAAGCACTCTGCAAGGTTATCCTTTATGTTGAATGAAAGAATGTAGCTCCAACGTTAAGGGACGTGCCCAAGGCCACACAATAATGGCAGCATAAGAACTTGAACCCATGGTTCTCAGCACCCGAGTTCAAGCTTTTTACATTACTCCTTTCTGCCTTTCAACCAAAGATGAGCTGCCTGGTTAGAGTTCCCATTCGTGGAGTGCAGTCCCATGCAAGACTTCAGTGGAATGTTGTGTCTCCTTTGTCACTCAACTATACCTTTCCTGGTGAACAGGAACTGTGTCTTATTCACTGTTGTATCTCCAAAACACACAGTAGCTGCTTAGTAATTGTTAGATTAATAAAAAGAACAAATTGACAAATAAATGCCCAATTGACCTCATTTTTTTTTTAAAGATTTTATTTGAGGGGTGCCTGGGTGGCTCAATGGGTTAAAGCCTCTACCTTTTTCTCAGGTCTTCATCCCAGGGTCCTGCGATTGAGCCCCACATCAGGCTCTCTGCTCGGCAGGGAGCCTGCTTCCTCCTCTCTCTCTCTCTCTGCCTGCCTCTCTGCCTACTTGTGATCTCTGTCAGATAAGTAAAGTCTTTAAAAAGAGAAAGATTTTATTTGACAGCACAAGCAATGGGGGGACATCAGGCAGAGGGAGAGGAAGAAGCAGGTTCTCTGCTGAACAGGGAGCCTTATGTGGGGCTCGATCCCAGGACTCTGGGATCATGACTTGAGCTGAAGGCAGGTGCTTAACTGTCACCCAGGCGCCCCTTGACTTCATTTTTTATTAATGGGGACAGACGAGAATATGTCCTATATTTGTTTAAAGTAGAATTATACGCCTGGGAATTAAGCAGATGTTAAATCTTGGGACATTTTTTTTTTTTTAAGATTGTATTTATTTATTTGACAGAGAGGCACAATGTCCATTTCGTCTGTTTTGTTGCAGAAACTTCAGTTTTATCTGAGAAAACCATGTTTTTGCTAAGTAGGTGATGTGCATTGGAGCAATTTGGGAGTTACTTAGGCCAATCAGTAGCTGTCAACTTTCTAGATTTCCTGGCACTACAAGTTCCAAAGTGTGGTTACAGCAACTACATTACTTTTTAACTTTTCAAATAGACAAAACAAGTCTGGGAAAAAAAAATTCCTATGAAATGAGTTCAAGGGTCAGAAGTAACCTTAGGAAAATGAGTGATTCACCCCGAGAGATGAAATAACTGAAAGTGGTTCTTACTGTTCCCGAAGGCATCTGACCTTCTCTAATTATTTTTATTTTGGGATTTTCAGTTCTGCTCCTACCCTCAGCATTTTTGAAAAACCTAGTCATCAGTTTTCTGGGTCCCCATTTTCTCTCATTTTAAGGGCTTTTCTCTTGCAGTAAACATGAGTATGTAACTGCTCATTTAATATGAAATGTTGCAAAGCTCATTCCTTATATTGAAACTGAACAAGGGTTAGTATTAGAAACACACTGAAACTGAACAAGGGTTAGTATTAGAAACACACGCCTTCGTGTCTGATACAGAGAATTGGCAGTTGTCTTTTTCCTTCCAAGGGACTTGGTGCATCTCACTAAGCCCACGTGTGCTGGGTTAGGGTCTTGCATGTGCCTTGCGTGTTTTCTTTCTCTTTTCCCCTTGTCTCCCTTCTCTGGCTTCCCTCTTGTCTTCCTTCTGCCCTCTTTTTCACTTCCTTCCATATTTATTAAATAACTGTGTTGGACTCTGAATTAGGTGCTGAGATATAAAAGTAAATAAGATACAGCCCCTATCTTTTTAAATATAATTAATAGTCTGAAATTCTTACTAAGGAAAACTTCGGACATTTCAGCAAGGACTATTTCTCTAAAGCTTTGTTTTCAATATTTGACAAAACACATGCTCAGCAGATTCTTTTTTTTTTTTTTTTAAGATTTTATTTATTGATTTGACAGAGATCACAAATAGGCAGAGAGGCAGGCAGAGAGAGAGAGAGAGAGGGAAGCAGGCTCCCTGCTGAGCAGAGAGCCCGATGCGGGACTCGATCCCAGGACCCTGAGATCATGACCTGAGCCGAAGGCAGCGGCTTAACCCACTGAGCCACCCAGGTGCCCTGCTCAGCAGATTCTAATACTCTTTTGTCTGTAGCATGGCCCATTGAATGAATTTTTGTATTTTTGTCATGTAATTTTCATCTCTTAGAGCTAGTAGTTTTGACCAGGAAGCCTACTGAATTCTGATCTTGGACTTACTAGCATGAGTGATGAACTGATAGAATTAATAAGTTGGTGTGTAAACGTGGAGATTCACAGACCTGTACCCCTGGGGAAAAAAAATATATATATATATGTTTATAAAAAATAAAATTATTTAAAAAAAAAGAATTAATAAGTTCTATGTCACGCTAATGAAGTTTTCTTCCCTTTCATGTCCAGGTGTGCCAGGTGGTGCCAATGCCAGCCAATCATCTCCCCATTGGCAGCACCATGAGCACGGTGCACCTTTCTTCAGATGGTACTTACTTCTATTGGATCTGGTCCCCTGCCAGTCTGAATGAGAAAACCCCTAAGGGACATTCTGTCTTCATGGATATTTTCGAACTTGTGGTAAGATTCACTTGCTCATTTCGTGTCTTTGCAGAGAAATTTTCTTTTGGTTTCTTTTTGTATTGGTTTACAAAGGACCTGAGAAAGTTGGGAGTATGTACAGTGTGTCCACTCTTGCCTCTAAATGGGTTTTTCTTTTGGATTTCTTTCAAGGTTTCTTTGTTTGGAGTTATGACACAGATAAAGCCAAGCTTTCTGAAGGTTAATCTGGCAACTGAGTGCAGATAATAATAGTTAATGTGTAGACAGTGGGTTGTTTTTTTTTTTTTTTTTTTTTAAAGATTTTATTTATTTGACAGACACAGTGAGAGGGAACACAAGTACAGGGAGTGGGAGAGGGAGAAGCAGACTCCTCGCTGAGCAGAGAGCCCAACGCGGGGCTCGATCCCAGGACCCTGGGATCAGGATCCAAGCAAATGGCAGATGCCTAATGACTGAGCCGCCCAGGCGCCCCAGACAGTGGGATTTTTAAGTAGAAATGGTCATGGGTCTTGATGGAAATGTGGAACTAAATTGCAGTGGCAAGACTGGGATCACAGTAGATACTGGGAGTCTCTGTGAGACAATTAAAATCATGAGAAGGCATTTGTTCAGTAGATACTGTGTACTGTGAGTCAGACAGCATTGTCTTTAGGTGGTGGGAATACAGTGATGGGCAAGCTGAACAGGGACCTTGCTCTAATGGAGCTTGTATTCCGCCTGGTGGGTGGGTTCAGGTGGTAGTGGTGGAGTGAGGAAAAAATCACGAAGTGAGCAAACCAGCAGATAATTTTATAATTTTATAATTATAGGTAGCGATATAGGTAAAGATAATTTTAGGTAGCGAAGGAAAAGCAATAGTTAATCAGTGAAGAAGTTGGGGAATAGGAGAGAGTAGAACGTTCTAGGGAGAAGAGGCCATAGGTGCAAAGGCCCTGTGACAGGAGCAAGCATGTGTGTTTTAGGAAATGACAGTGGCCAGAGTGGCTAGAATGCACAGGAGAGAGCTTAGTATAAGAAAAGAGTAGGAGTCCTGGTAGTCTAGAATTGTACTTGTCTGCTTTGGCAGGCTATAGCCACATGTGGCTATTTAAATTTAAATTAGAATTAAACAAAATTAAAACTTTAGTTGCTCACTCGCAATAGCCAGCTTCAGGTGCTCAGTAGCCACATGTGACTGGCTTCTGTATTAAACATCAAAGATCTAGAACATTTCCATTGCTGAAGACCTATAAAAGAAAAAGATGCCCCAAGCCAATGTGTGACAAAACCTTTTTTAATGATGTAATTTACAGCCTACTTCTGGGAAGAAATTCACATTCCTGGAAAAAATAAATACAACACTGAAGTAATTTTTGAATAGATTTTAGTAGGATTTAAACTTCTTCTGGGAAACCTGATTATCAGTCAGGAGTCTAGTATCATAAAGTACATTCTCTTCTGTTTCTATCTGGTTTCTCTGTTTAATCATCATCTTTTTTATAAGATGTTCCAGCCACAGTGAGTCTTTGAATTGGTCTGCTAGAGATTGTGCTACTTGAACATGTGTTCATGATTGTCAGAAGAGCTTTTTGTTGTTGTGATTTTTAACAGACTTACCAGCTGGCTAAATGATCTAGGTCTTTATCCTAAGTATAATGGGAAAACATTAAAGAATTTCCCCTTTCTCTGATAATGCTACTATTAAGTTAAAAGAAGAAAACCGTATCAAAGAAATACATGAACATGGACCAAAGCTTCAGGTAGCACATCCAGGCTCCTCAGGAAAAGTGAGAGTCCCTCATCTGACCTTTGGCTGCTTCTTGTAGGTGCTCACTTTCATGGTTTCCACTTTTCCTTCTTCTGGTGGTTGCCTTCATTTCTATAAGTAAAAAATGATATTGCTGGTTTTTGATTTATGTGCATCATATATTTCTGTTATTTTCCTCCCTGCAATAGACAAGGATTTGGTCCAGTTCCTACTCTTTTCTTCTTCCTCATAATCTATTTATTTTAATTCCTCTTTTGGTTATCTTTGTAACTTGCAGTGAAACCTGTATTTCTTGTTCCTTGGCTCGAGATGTTTCTGCATCTCCCATTCCTCTTCTTTAGGAGCTGGAGATAGTATCCCTTCCTGTTCCTCAGTGGGGGCAAGCCTAGACTTGAAGTGGGTGTATGTTTAGGGGAAAACCAAGAGGAAGAAAGAGGAGTCACCTCTGCCAACCGTTGAGAGTCATGGGAATTGGAGGCATGAGGTGTGGCATAGAGCCATGGTGCAAGGCCTACGCTGAAAGTTAATAAAAAGAGCTGTGCTCTCCTTTGCTGGTGTACATGTTTGTACTCTGGCTGCCTGGGTGAAAGACTGGACTTTATTTTCTGAAGAAACTGACTCTGGAAAAAAGATCTCCATGTATGGACATTGGGGTTCATTTAAGGAAAAGGCTTGCTGCCCTAGTGAGTCACCGTAAGTGAGTTCTCCAGTAAGCAAGCCTCAGCCATGTGCACAGCATTGCTGATTGTGCTGATTAGTTTTAAAAAGAGCAGATACCAAAACAAAACAAAAAAACAACCCCAGAAATCCACACAACCCAACAAAACCCAAACTTTGGAGAGGTATGTGTGGAGGGGAAGAAAAAAATTCCAACATTTTTTTTTTAATTATTGAAGCCAGGTGATGGCCCCATGGGGGAGCTTGTTGTTATTCTTTTGTGCACATTTAAAAAGTACCTTATGAAAAATTTAGACAACCTAGGATCTCTAGACCAATGAGGAAAGCCTCCACTATGAAAATTAAAAAATCAGAAAAAGAGCCAATAGCAGTAGAATAACACTTTCTAAACACTAACTCTGTGGACATTGAGATCTTGCACTCATACAACACTCTGGAGAAAAGACCAGAGAATCAGCAAGAGCTCCTGGAAATGAAGACTAGGGTTGTCAACATTGAAAAAATAAAGGGGTTAAAAATAAGAAATCTCCCAGAAAGCAGGACAGAATAGAATAAAGAACAGTAAATACGGGAGAAGAGATTTAAAAAAAAAAAAAAAAAGTAAGGAGCAATCCCTCTAAAGTCCAAGTAATAGGCATTCCAAAAAGAGAACAGAAAACAAAGAGGACAGCACGATCAAAGAGGGAATACAAGAGAAACGTCAGACGAAAGGACCCTGGTGTCTAGATTAACTGGTCTCTGACACAGTGAACGAAAAATTCCCACACGGTGGCATATCATCCTGAAATTTCAGATGATCGGGGGTAAAGAGAAGGTTCTGAAGCTTCTTGAGATAAAATCCTGTACAAATGAGGAATAAGGAAAGCCCCCTCCTATTCAGTAGCATTATCAGACATAAAAACCGAGTAGTTCTCTCAAAATTCTGAGGGAAACTGATTTGCAGCCCAGAAGTTAGTCATGCAAAAGGTCCCTCAAGTGGGAAGACAACAAAGATATTTTTAGACCTATACTTGTACAATCAAAAGCCCATACCTGCCCTGGAGGAAACAGAAAACTAAAATAGCCTCTGTCAGTGTCACTGAATGAAAAGTTGGGGCTGAAGGAACCTGTGTTAAAGGAACAACCTTTGAATCCTTTTTGGAGTCTGTATCAAAGCATTAAAAAATATTTTAGAGACTTTAGAATTTGAATATTAAATGAAACCAAGAGTTTAACTTTTTTGAAGTATATGAATCATGGCTCTATAAAAATGTCCACATTTTTAGAGATGTGTAGCAAAGTATTCAGAAGTAGAATTCCATGTCTGAGATCTGCTTTCAAATGCTTGAGCGAAAAAAGTGGTAGGTCAAACTGCTGTGGCAGTATCTGGGTCCTAGCTGAACCGTGAAGGAGGTTCACCAGACTGTTCTCTGTTACATGTTTGAAAGTCTTAATCAAGTAAATTAAGCAACACTAGGGGCTCCTGGGTGGCTCAGTGGCTTAAAGCCTCTGCCTTCAGCTCAGGTCATGATCTCAGGGTCCTGGGATCGAGCCCTGCGTCGGGCTCTCTGCTCAGCAGGGATCCTGCTTCCTCTTCTCTCTCTCTCTGCCTGCCTCTCTGCCTACTTGTGATCTCTGTCTGCCAAATAAATAAATAAAATCTTAAAAAAAAAATTAAGCAACACTCGCCACTGGTTTAGCAGCTTCTAAAATGCTAAACACGGATCTCTGGCTTATTGCCTTTGGTACGTCTATGGGATGGAACCCTGGGTAGCCGTTAGGAAGTATGAGGCGGATCTGCATAGGCCATCTAGATGAATTGCCAAGTTACGTTGTTGAGTGCAGAAAGCTAGGTTCAGAATACTATATTCACACTACCTGCTGTGTAATAAAAGTTGGGTGGGTGGTGGATTCCTTCTGCAGTTGTCCTCCTGCATTAATGGCTTTCCTCTCCGTGGATCATTCACCCCAGCATACAAATACATTAGAGGATATCCTGTCTTGTAGGGAAAGAAAAACAACAAAAACAACTCCCTTGACCCATACCCACCTCCACTCTCCTATCTTTGGCTTCCCTTTACAGCCCTGCATCTGAAAACAGTTTATTCTTACTGTTTTTATGTTCTTTCCTTCCATTCAGTCTTGAGCCTGCTCTAGTCAGTCTTGTATCCTCATCCCTCACCACCAGAACAGCTAGCTCTTCCACATTTGCCAGGGACTTGGACCTTACCGAGTTCAAGGTCAACTTCCTTGTCTTTTTACTTGACCTTTTAGCAGTATTTAATGTGGTTTATCACTCCCCCATTCCATTCCATTTCACTTGGCTTGTGGGACCTCTCCTAGGACTTTCCTGCTACTGGTTGTTCCTGCTCAGCCCCGTCTTCCCTACCTCTCAACAATTATGTGCTTCGGGACCTGTTTCCAGGAAGCCTTCCATCGCTGTCTGCTCTTACCCTCTGGCTGGTCTCCTACTGTCATGGAGCTTCAATGGGTGTACCTCCGTGTACTGACGGTGCTCAAATCTGCTCAGCTAGAACCTGTCCCCAGAGCTCTGGCTGCATACCGATGTGGGTGTGATATTTATATGCACAGGGTAGGAGACTTTTCCAGTTGGAAGTCTGATCATCACTGCAAGCTAAATATGCTCCCAGCCATACTCCTGATTTTACCCCAGAGCTTCTCTTCCTGGCTTTCCCTTCTCAGTTGATGGTGTCTGTGTCCTTCCACCGCTGGCCAGAGACCTTTAGTGTTACACTTGAATCCTCTTTTCCCTCCCGAACTCCCATCTACAGTCAGCAAATGCTGTCTGCTCAACCTCCAAGTGGGCCCCCCTTCACCCGCTATTGTCTGCACCTAAAGCCCTCCGTCTCTCACACTGCTCTAGCCACAGCCGGCCTCCTTGCTCACCCTCAAACACACCAAGTGCACTCCCACCTCGGGGCTGTCGTGCTTTCCTCTCACAGATAACCATGAGGCTTGTTTTCACGTTTTAGATCTCTGCTCCAATAAGCACCTTATTAAAAAGACCTTCCTTAACCATTCTATAGAAAACATTTTATATGTGGAGGCACCTGGGTGGCTCAGTTGGTTAAGTGACTGACTCATGATTTCAGCTCAGGTCATGATCTCTGGGTCATGGGCTCAAGCCCCATGCTGGACCCTGCACGCAGAGTGCGGAGTCTGCTTGAGATTCCCTCTCCCTCTGCCTCCCCGCCCCCGCCCCTGACACTCTCACTCATGAGTGAGCCGATCTCTCTAAGTAAAATATTTTATATGAAATTAAATCCTATCCTTTCTTATCCCTTTTACCCTGCTTTGTTTTTCTTTATGACTCATTACTATCCATTTATTTACTTGTCTGTTGACTATCTCCTTGGCCTAGAATGTCGGCCCCAGGTAGGCAGTGATTTGGATCTCTTGTTGACTGCTGTGTCCCCAGCACCTGGAACAATGCTTGGCACACAGTAGGTGTTTACAAAATATTCGTTGGATGAATGGAAGCTTCAGAAGTTGGTTGCCTCAGGGCACCTGGGTAGCTCAATTGGTTAAGTATTTGACTTCCCCTTGGGTTGTGGTCCTGGGTTTGAGTCATATGTTGGGATTCCCACTCAGTGGGGAGTCTGCCTGTCCCTCTCCTTCTCCCTCTCCCACTGCCCCTTTCTCTGCTGATGCTCTCTCTCTCTAAAAATTCTTAAAAAAAAAAAAATAAAAAAGGGTTACCTCTAGCAAGGCTTGTTTCCATCATCTTTTTGTTTTAAAAGTTTAAAAATGGGCTTAAAAATTTTAAGTGAATTTTTAGTAATCTTTATGTCAGTGTGGGGCTCAGACCCCTGACCCCAAGATCAAGAATCGCATGCTCTGGGACACCTGGGTGGCTCAGTTGGTTAAGCGGCTGCCTTCGGCTCAGGTCATGATCCCAGCGTCCTGGGTTCGAGTCTCACATCGGGCTCCTTGTTCATCAGGGAGCCTGCTTCTCCCTCTGCCTCTGCCTGCCATTCTCTCTGCCTTGTGCTCACTCTCTCTCTCTCTGACAAATAAAATCTTAAAAAAAAAAAAAAAAATCGCATGTTCCACCAACTGGGCCAGCCAAGCACCCTCAAGTAAATTTTTATAAAAAGAAGAACTTGGTTAATAGCATTGAATTGTGTTGAGAAGTCAACATTGAAGTTGAAAGAGGTCGTTATTTGGAGAATATGGAGGCCATGGGTAGTAGCCTCAGCAAGAGCAGTTGTGGGGACTCGGAGGGGTAAAGGCAGGTAGTCGTCGATTGTGGTGAAGAGGGTAAGATGAGAAGAACAGCTAATTCTCTCCAGAGGTTTATCATGAAGAAAAGAGAAAGAAGCCGGAGGTAATAGAGTAGACTGTGGGGATTGTTGAAGTATTTTTAACTTTGTTTTTAAAATTTTAAGTTATTAAACAGATAATAAAGTCATCTTCAAAATTGACATAGCCATAGCCCTCTGATGAACTGTCTTGGCCAAACCAAACCAAAAAAGCTTATTCAACGCCACCCCCATTTATTGAGGTATTACTGACAAAAAATAAACTTTTAAGGTGATGATGTGCCATATGTGTATATTGTGAAATGATTACTGGTTTCAAGTTAATATCTATCACGTCGTGTGTCTACCACATTTATGTGCGTGTATGGTACCATTTAAGATATGCTCTTAATAACTTCTAAGTATACTTTGTGATTGGCTACAGTCACCATGCTGTACATTAGATCCCCAGAACTTACTCATTTTCTGAGAGTTTGTACTCTTAGACCAACATCTCCCATCTCTCTCACCCCACAGCCTCTGGCAACCACATTTTTTTCTGTTTCTGTGAGTTTGACCTTTTTTTGTCTTCCAAAGGGAGATCATACAGTCTTTCTCAGCCAGATTTATTCACTTAGTATAATACTGTCAAGGCCCATCCATGTAGTCACAAATGGCAGGGTTTCGTTTTTGAAAAGGCTGAAGACTAAAATTCTTTATTTTTCTGATTCATGGAAATTTTGGTTTCTAAATAGTATAAATATTTGCTGCTTAGATGTGGCTAATGGTAATTATTGGAAAGAATTAGGTTTACTATGAATTATGATTTCACCCAGAAACTTGGGAGTGCTGATAAATTTCTCTCCAAATTTAGTGATGGTTACCTTGTTTTGAATACTTTTAAAAATAGTCTATTTATATAGTTCTAAAAATTCAAATGACACAAAAGTCTCCCACCTACCTGCCTTCTAATTCATTTTCTTCCCTCCCTAGAGGCAAATAATGTTAACACGTTTTTCTGTATTCTTCCTAATATGAGCATGTACAAATACATCTGCATATTTTTTCCTTTTCTGTCTTTACACACATGCTAATTTGTTATACTTTTTTTTTTTTTTTTTTTTTTAAGTAAGCTCTATGCCAGCGTGGGGTTTGAACTCAAAACCCCGAAATCAAAAGTTGCATGCCCTACCAACTGAGCCAGCCAGGTGCCACCCCCTCCTTTTAAAAAAAAAAAAAATTTTTTTTTAAATAAATCTTATGCCCAGTGTGGGGCTTGAACTCACAACCCTGAGATCAAGAGTCACATGTTATACACATTTCTGTACCTCATGCAAGTGAGTAGTGAGAGGGTGGTGATGGGTAAGGTCAGATAGATAGCTGGGACCATTTCATGTAGGGCCTTGTAAGGTATTTGGATTTTATTAGAGGGGACATGAGGAGCTCTTAGAGAGTTTTGAGCAGGCTCTGGTTTTAATGGTTCATGGCAACTTTTGGGTCAAGAATAAAGCAAGATTTAAAGATTCGTAAAGCGACTAAACAGCTATAGAAGAGACCATTTTTAATTTTATAATCAGGAGACAAATCTGTATTTTTTTGAGAAGGTGCAAACGTGAGTGCAGGATGAGGGGAGAGGGGGAGAGAGAGAGAGAGAGAGAGAGAGACTATTAAGCAGAGTCCATGCCCAGCATAGAGCCCCACACAGAGTTTGATCTCATGACCCTACAAGACCTGAGCTGAAATCAGGAGTTGGGCACTTGACCAACTGAGCCACCCAGGTGCTCCCAGAAATTAAATAACTAAAAACCTATTTTGGGCACCTCAAATATCACCAGCTTTTTCCGTTGTCATTTCTTATGAAAAATCATAAGTCTGATCTCCAAAATAGGTGTACTGGTATTTAGCCTCGAGGGAAAACTAAAAGATTGAGGGCTGGCTAAAATGCATAGGTAATCAGAGCAGAATGTCACTGGCTGTGCTGGTCTCTCAAAATGAGTTCTGATTCGCTCAGAATGGAGTAGATAAGTAATCATGACATAAGGTGGACTATAGGAATATAATTAGAACAACGTAAAAAAGGGAATATAGAGAATGTTCTATCTAACAAATTATTAATATGGAACAATCTCTGATTTTGGGGGTATTTCAATTAACTGCTCAACAAACAAGCTCAAAATTGACTGCTAGCAGTAATGATTTAGAGGTTGGTGGGGCGCAGTTGGGTCGTGGTCCTTCTCTGTGTGGGGAAGCTGAGGTCACCCCTGCGGCTTTATTCAGCTTGGAGCTTGACTGGGGCTATAATGGTCAAGACCGCCTCCCATTCTCCGGCTTTTCAAGAGCACAAGTGCGCCTTAAGCCTCTGCTTGCATCATGCTTTCTGGTGGCCAAGGCCAGAGTCAGTGTGCAGGAAACTAAATGAGGGCATGACTCCAGGTTGCATCATTCCCTGGGGCCACCAGTGTCCTAGCCTGCCACTTGGAGCCACCAGCTTTTGCAGTTCTAAGACACTTAGACTCTGGCCCTTAAGACTACAGAATAACAGAATCTTCTATAACTCCTTTCTTACCTTTTTGGAGCACATTTTTTACATCTTCTCTTTTGTGCTGAGGTCTTCCTGCCCCACATGTACACACTCTCCATAAACCACTGTTCTTCAGAGAGATTCAGTGACCATTTTATTGCTATTTTGTCCTCTTTATATCCCTTCCTAAACATATGGTCAGCATAGTAATGGGCACTCTAGGTCCCTTCCCTTTTCCCCACAGGTTTATTATTTCCTTTAAATTATGATCTGGATGACTGAGCTGCCCTTCATTCATCGGTATTCATCTAGTACCTACTACTATGCTTTGTCTGGGTAGCAGGGTAACAGGCCTTTGTTTTAAAGGAGCTCACAGGAGGGTGAGGAGATAGTAAGAAACAACAAAACCGTTTCAGCTAGTGATAAATAAGAGGTGAGAAAATAAAACAGGGTGAGGTGACAGTGACTGGGGGGGAGATGGGGAGCAACTCTAGTTCACCTGGCAGATCCGGTCTTTCTAAGGAAGGACACTGGAGCTGAGACCTGAATGATAAGCACCACCCCTCCTGATGGATAGGGTGACCAAGCATCCCGGTTTGCCTGGGGCTGAGATTTCTCCGGTCATGGGACTCTTGGCGCTAAAACCAGGACAGGCCTGAGCAAACTGGAATAGTTGTTGAATCCAGGAAGGGGGAACAGCAAGTCACAAGGCCTGGAGTTGGGAGGAAGCGTGGCACTTTGGAAATGTGACAGAAGGCCAGCGTGGCCTAGAGCGTGGTGAGGAAGGGCGAACAGAAGCAGGCGGGGCAGGGAAGTCCGTGGAGGATGGACCATATGGGCCTTCGCAGTAGTTTGGGTTTTATTTTAAGTGTGTTGGGAGGCTACTGCAGGGTTCTGAGACCAGAAGGCCGTGCTTTCGTTTACGTTGGTGAATGATCATTGGCTGGTGTGCAGAGAGGAGAGCATGAGGGTGTCCAGGTGGAGATGGGAGGCCACATAAGAGGCAGGTTCGGTCCTCAGGCTTAGGAGGATGGTGGCCTCTGCCGGGAGGCTTCCAGGAAGGAAGCTTCTAGGCACTACAAACTCACTGCTGCTGACTCCTCTTGGGCTCTTTCTCTCCTTTCTAGATCGGTAGCTTTGCAATCCTGAAGAGCTTCTCTGCCAAGTAGAGGTTCCCAGATTTACCACTCTGTGCACCAAACTGCAGCCCTCTTTGCTGCCCCAGGTGCTCTACCAGCTGCTCGGTATTTTCAAAGTGCTTGAACACAATAGCATCGGTTTTTTTTTTTGAAGGTCTCCATTGATTTTTCTCATGGGGCGGATTGGGTAATGCTTTTGAATGCCAAGCTTAGAGTGATTAATTTTTATCTTGGATGCCTTTGAAGGGTTCTTCTTAGAGTTGTGGGACATAAATAGAGCTCTGCTTGGTAAAGGTTGCTCTAGCCGGAGGGTGGGGGAGAACGATGTGGCTGTGTTACATTTTAGGCGACAGTAGGCTATTTGAGAGGAAATGCCAGGGAATGGGAGGCAGTCAGAGAGGGTGGGACTGGATCTCAGTAGCAAGGACTCGTCTGTTTATAGGAACGTGGGAGTCACACCACAAAGAGGTGGGATTGGATTCAAGTGAGGACTCTGGTTTGTTTATTCAGTCAGGCATCAAGTATTTACTGCTGTCCCTTGAGAGCTGAAGATGTTTTTGGTGAACGATGCAGGCAGAATCCCTGTTTTTTGGGGAGCCGGCATTTCGTCGGGATGGGGGAGGTAGAGCAAACAATAAATGAATGAATGAGTAAGATAACTTCAGAGAGCCGCAAGCTCTGTGTGGGTAACAGGACAGGATGATGGGCTCTGGCCTGGGAAAGGGTGGAGGAGACTCTCCTTTGGATTGGTAGTCCGGAAGGTCTCTTTGAGGAGGTGATATTCTGCCTGAGACCTGAATGAGTGGAAAGAGCCAGCCACAGGAAGACCTGGGGACAGATCGTTCCAGGCAGAGGTCTTAGACACCAGAGGCTGAGTCTTATCCCAGGCAGGCTTCTGTGTAAGCAAGTGGAGACTGTGGAACCAAAAAATAAGAGAGCAAGGAGGGCAGGGACTGTGTTAGTTCAGCTCACTAACAGAGTACCTTAAACAGAGGTCAGTGTTCATATTAAAAAGACCCAAACCAGGATTGTGTTCTACCAAAACTGTGGAAAGAGAGCCCCAAGAAGCCTGGCCAACATAGTAGAGCCCACATGGAAGATAAGGAAGAGGTAGAAGGTTTTAGTTTCAGGTTATACGTAGACCATCACGCATGTCCACTTGTTGGAGGAGGTGGAGTTAAGCCCTCTAAAGGGGAAGAAGAAGGGGCAAGGAAATAGAAGTAGAATTTTTGGACTCTCCAAGAAATCCTTTCTCTCATCGCTTATGAATGTGTCCTAAAGGTCTCCCCAACTCTGTGCAGCCCTCTCTGGGACCTTTCCTGGCTGTGCTTCTGAATTTGCTTGCTTTTTCTTCTTCTCTGTTACCAACCTTTCACTTTGGACTCCTTTGCTTTTTATTTGCTTCTGTTAAGCCTTGCCTCTCTGCCCTCGCATCCCCTCTTGTCTCTCTAGCCCAGAGCAGCAGGCCGGTCCCATTTGCCTTTGTTAGTGGCATCAGTCTCTGGGGCTCCTGCCAGATCCAGGAGCTTGGGTCTAGAAGGGGACAGGGAGATGCAGAAGCATGAGATGTAATTTGAGATGTTCACCAGTGAATGGAAGTGGAGAAAAGGGAGGGTGCTTGAGTGGGCCACCAAGGTCTTGTTTAAGGTCTGTGTATACTTGAAACCAGCAAGAAGGAAGACATAAGGGAGACTGACGATAACAGGGCAGAAGGGAGTTAATTAAGGGAGCAGTTAGGAGGCAGCAGCGGAAGAGTTAACCTTAAACTGCAGGAGGCGAACGCACTTCTTCCTCTGAATTCAGAGGAAAAGAAGGATAAATGAGGCTGGGTACAGATACTTGAGTTGGAAGAGAGATGGGTGGGAGCAGCCTCCAGGAAGTGGTCTGGATCTTTTCAGCAGGAAAGCCAGCTAGGTGCTCTGCTGAAAGTCAAGCTTGAAATTGAAGGAATTTTGGAATCCCCACTGCAGAGATTGTGTTGGCGAATCAAGCGTTGAAGGAAGAACTGCTGAGCCGCAGCAAGGGTCCAGCTGTTGCTGGCATGTATTCGTAGCAGACAAAGTCTGCCTTTCTCCCGGATGGCTGCGCCAGCGCCCAAGCAGCTGGGACTGATGTCAACTGCTGTCAGTACAGAATTTGGATTTTAGCCACTAATTATATTTCAAGAAGACATTATCTTCCTAGTTGTACTTAATAGTAAATCAGAAATGGATTGATTTGTTTTTCTCTCATCTTACTTGTACCTGTCAGAAGCTTGTAATTAGGGAGAGCTGCCTGTGGAATTCAATATAGGGAATTTTAATCAACTGCCTTTTGCAGAACCTCTTAAACTTGGCTCACTAAAAAAAAAATTTAAAATTAAAAAAAAATAAAACGTGGCTCACTGCTTTTAGAATCTATGCTGTTAGGAAAAATGAAAGCTCAAACTTACCTTGCCTTTCTTTTGTTCTCAGTTGTTTGTTTCTTTAAAGATTTTATTTATTTATTTGACAAAGATCACAAGGAGGCAGAGAGGCAGGCAGAGAGAGAGGGGGAAGCAGGCTCCCCACTGAGCAGAGAGCCTGATGTGGGGCTGAATCCCAGGACCCTGGGATCATGATCTTAGCCAAAGGCAGAGGCTTAATTAACCCACTGCGCCTGCTGCCCAGGTGCCCCTGTTCTCAGTAGTTTTGTTTTGTTTTGTTTTTTTAAGATTTTATTTATTTATTTGACAGAGATCACAAGTAGGCAGAGAGGCAGGCAGAAAAAGGGGGCGGAGGCAGAGTCCCCACTGAGCAGAGAGCCCAGTGCGGGGCTCGATCCCAGGACCCTGGAATCACCACCTGAGCCAAAGGCAGAGGCCCTAACCCACTGAGCCACCCAGGCATCCCTGTTCTCAGTAGTTTCTATAGAACACTTAAGTTTTGAGGTGTACATCTACTCAGGGGCAGTTTTTGGAAAAGCTTTTGAGCAACCAGATCACAATGATACCATTTTTGAGTAGAAATCTGCTGACTTGGTAGAAACCAGTATCACTGAAGGATGACCTCTTTTTCTTTAACCACTAGGTTGAAAATGGTGTATTTGTAGCCAACCCACTTCAGGAACGCACAATTCTGATGAGAAAAGAGGGCGAATCTGCAAAAAGCATTAATGAGATGCTTCTGAGCAGACTTTCACGCTACAGAGCGTCCCCGTCCGCAACGCTGGCTGCCCTTACTGGCTCCACCATCTCCAACACACTGAAAGAAGACCAAGCAGGTACGCTGACCTTTGCTCACTGTATCTGTTTACCTTGTGTAGCTCCACTCAGCTACATATATATCTTTTAAGACTTCATTTTCTAGAGCAGTTTTAGGTCCATAGCAAAACTGAGAGGAAGGTAGAGAAATTTCCCATAAACCTCCTGACCCCACACATGCGCAGTCCTCCCCCTTACCTAGAGGTGGTATATTTGTTGCAGTTGGTGAACCTGTATTGACTTGACATGATCACCTGAAGTCCAGAGTATACCCTTGGTGGTGCAGATTCTGTGGGTTTGGGCAAACACGTGATGACAGGTCTGCACCATGGTACTGTACAGAGTATCAAGCCTGTTCATGGCTTGATACATTCAGCTTGTGGTTAGTGAGAGCTGCCTCTGGAATTCGGGCAGTACTTTTTTCTTTTTTTTTTTTAAAGTGTACTTATTTTTAGTAATCTCTACTCCCAGTGTGGGGCTTGAACTCACAACTTCAAGACCAAGAACGCATGCTCCTCTGACTGAGCCAGGCAGGCGTCCCTTGGACAGCACATTTTATTAAGTGCTCATGGTGTGCCATATAAAGCACTTGCCTTTATGTACTTCGCCTTTTTATTTCCAGGCCATCCTTTTTTTTTTTTTAAATTCCAAACCATTATATGTTGGCTATAGACATGAATTGGCATGAATCTATAATAATTCAAAACAGCCCTGTCTTTAACTGTAAATACCTTATCATTAATGTAAATTGATTTCATGTTGCATATACTTCATAAATGTAAAAAAATTCATGTTTAGCATTGTCTTCACTAAATACAATCTTGGCCAAGCAAATAAGAGGCAAACCTTCCACAACGGAGGTTGCTTTTTGTAGAATTTATCACGTAGTATTTGCACTTTAATATTTTAAATAGATAATGCGTTTATAGAATTTGAAAGTAGAAGCAATATAGAAAGGTATGTACAAAGAAATCTTAGTCTCACATCTCGGCATGTTATACATTTTTGCCCCTGCACTGCCTCCTGTAGGTAACTGTATTTTTTAGTTTTTATTTAACCTTACAGAATTTCTTTATGCAAATAACAATTAAAGACAAACTTATGTGTTCTTATTTTCCCCTTTTTTTTTTATTAAAAAAAAAAAAACCTACGAAGCATACTGTTCTGTACTTCAAAAGCAAGAGTTCTCAACTGAGATAAGCCTTAGGAGGCTCATGAACACACTGCCCAAAGCTTTCTACATCTTAAGTGTATCCATCCTGATTTTCACCAGACTTTCAAGGCCATCTATATGGCCAAAACAAGGTTAAGAACCATTCTTCTTCTTTTTTTTTTTTTTTTTAAGATTTTATTTATTTATTTGACAGACAGAGATCACAAGTAGGCAGAGAGTCAGGCAGAGGGAGAGGAGGAAGCAGGCTCCCTGCTAAGCAGAGAGCCCAATGCAGGGCTTGATCCCAGGACCCTGGGATCATGACCCGAGCCGAAGGCAGAGGCCCTAACCCTCTGAATCACCCAGGCGCCCCAAGAACCATTCTTCTTGATGAATTTGCAAATTATACCAACTATGTGACTCTATAACAAATCATGGACTGTAGTAAAAGATAAGGCTAGAAAATATACCATATATAGAAAAATTCATCTGAATTAATGTTTAATGAATTTAATGCAATTTTATGCTTTAATCCTTTCACATACTGAAATGTTGGGAAGAGAAAATATTTGATTAATTCATTATGAGGCTATCAAATTAAGTACTTACTGGTTCATATTAGAACTTAAGGATAGAATTTTATTTTCATGGGTCTCTATTATATCAAATGTAAGTGAGGAAATTATTAATAATTGTCATAACTTGGGTCTATGGATAATTTGAATGGTAGAAATACTTTGTAGAGAATGGTCCTTTTACCAAAATAAACAGCTTCCTGACAAGCCGAGGGCTTGTTCTGGGTTTTTCCCTTGGGAGAAAACTGAATCCTACCCTGAACAATAGAAGTACTAAAGGAATCTTTGTTAGGGAAGGAAATATGGGCGAAATCAGACAGAGAACTCAGAAGGCAAGGGTATATTTAGAAAACTGTGAAAACTGATATTGTATTCAAAACATGTGAGCTCATACTTTTATATTCATTCTCTGCACAGTCAGTGACATGATGTTGCTGCATAAAAATTCACCAGTTGTTAGACGAAGTGACTTTTGACAGCTCAGCATTCAAAGGGTCTAGGATGTTTTGTTCTGGGATAAACTAATACCTGTTACCATGTTAATATGACGTCTATTAAAACATCCTGGTAAAAATGTTATGCTCACAAAGTTGCTAATTTCCCAATCATTGCCCCTTTTGGGTTTCCTACCTATGGGGTAATGTATGCCCCTGAATGAAGAATATACTTGTTGAGGATTTGGAGTTTTAAGTGGAGCTGTTTAGAAGCACAGGTGTTCAAAACAAGTATCCGACAGATTAGGGTTCGCTTTTCTCATTTTTCTAACCTAAACCATCTAAAGGCAATTTTACGTCTATCTGGGCGATTCTGTTTTATACCCTGACAGCTTCTTAGGTAAAGCATTCCAATTGACTTTCTGTTGCCATTATCAGTCCTCACTAGAGTAATAGGTAGGAAATCCTTAAATATGTATTTTCAGATCTGCCAGTGACAAAGAGAGATTAGCGTGCATTTTATAGCTCTTGGTTAGAAATCATAACTTAGTTTGTCACTGACCCTAAATATATATGTTATATATTTAATATAAATTATATATGTTATAAATATATAACATATGTAAGGGGTTCATAAATCATGCAGATGTAAAATTATCCTGTGTAGATACTGTGAAAGGTTTTATTCTTATTAATTAGTTATAGATTGAAATTTAAGGCTGATTTCATGTTCAGAGCTGTTTGTAATGAACGTAATAAGCCAAACCTGTTAAGAATTTGTTCTGTATAAAATGAAAAGATGTCTGTTGGAGTGCAGTTTCTGGGAAGCACAAACAGCAGGATTCTTCTTTCATTCTGAGATCTAGTCCATGCGAGGATTCATTCTTTTGAGCGAAATTTTGAGACATAAAGGCATATTGGGTATTGGGAACACCTTTTAGAAATGTTCAGCTCGGGGCGCCTGTGTGGCTCAGTGGGTTAAAGCCTCTGTCTTTGGCTCAGGTCATGATCCCAGTGTCCTGGGATCGAGCCCAGCATCAGGCTCTCTGCTCAGTGGGGAGCCTGCTTCCCCTTCAGTCTCTCTGCCTGCCTCTCCACCTACTTGTGCTATCTCTCTCTGTCAAATAAATAAATAAAATCTTAAAAAAAAAAAAAAAAGTGTTCAGCTCATGAAATAGGGGGCTTAGGGCCAGGAGACTGGGCCAGAAGATCATTATTTTTCCTTAGATTACCACTTGTTGCTGTAGTTTCCAAATCTGGGCATATTCTTGTTTGGATATGGGGCCCCTTCATCATACTGTAATCTGTTTTGGCAATCAAATTAATCTGGTGTCAAACACTTATCGCTGTTTCCATTCCTTTTCCCAGCAAATACTAGCTGTGGCCTGCCTCTGAAAATGCTTCGGAAAACGCCTATCTATACCTGTGGTACATACTTGGTGATGCTGGTCCCGCCCCCCGGGGGGTCAGGCAGCTCTGCCACCCGTTCTCTTTTTGGGGGAACAAGTGGTTTGTCGTCTCTAAAAAGTAAGTGTGTCTTATTTGTGGCACTTTGCCCAATTTATCTCTATGCAATTTAAGGCTCTCCTATTAATGATGTTAAACTTCCTCTGTTGTTTGCAGTGGCTCGTTGAAAACAACAAAACTTATCGATATAGTTATGGGTTAGGGGGAATTAAAACTATAATTTTTGTAGATGATACAGTAGTACACTTCTGAAAGCCATCATCCTGTGTGTTCAAGACAATTTTAGGAAATACTCTTGCCATATTTGCTGATGACACAGCGAGAGCTTGACCCACTATGAATAGAATTCCAAAGCTATTAAATAAAGTATGTGAGGGGCACCTGGGTGGCTCAGTCATTAAGCATCTGCCTTCCACTCAGGTCATGATCCCAGGGTCCTGGAATCGAGCCCTGCATTGGGCTCCCTGCTCAGCGGGAAGCCTGCTTCACCCTCTCCCACTCGCCCTGCTTGTGTTCCCTCTCTCGGTGTGTCTCTCTGTCAAATAAATAAAATCTTTGAAAATAAATAAAGTATGTAAAATGCCTTCATTTTAGGACATATAAAATGTGAAGCAAAAAAGGTCCAATTCAGAAAGAAATGTTAATTAAGTATACCCCTCCAAGCCTCAGCTTTCCCATCTGCAAAGATAAAAGTAGTGTCTCACACTATTGTTTGGGGATCATATGCAGTAAAGTTATGTGAGAGTATCTCTAAGAAATAACAAAAACCCAAATGTTCCTTTCACATATGGTAACACTTTGTGTTTTTCCTTGAAATTTATTTAGACACATAAAATTAAAATGTTTTTAAATCTGTTTTTCATTCCCAATTTTTTCACATTCTGTCCTCTCAAAATGATTTGTAGTTATCCCATTAAAGGACCATATTTCGCATATAGACTTTCAAAAAAGCATTTGATACTGTAAGCCTGATGATACAAATTTGACCTCAGCAGTTTGTACAATATCATGTGTCTAATATCAGCCTTTAGGCCACTTCAGGTACATTCAACACATTGCATGTGTTTGAGATTTAGATATAGATATGCGTAACAACTGGACACTCTTTTGTCTTTAGAATCAGATTGGTTGGACTTTTTCTCAACAGCTTGTTCTCTCTAACAGTTCGTGTAACCAGTATGTCCCTTTAGCCCTTGAATAAATGATGTAAATTTACTATTAGTCTCTTTTTTTAATACTAGCTTCACTGAGATGCAACTTACCATAAAATCCATACCTTCCAAGTGTACAATTCAGTGGTTTTAGTATATGCAGAGTTGTGCAACCATCACCACTATTTACTTCTAGAACATTTTCCATCACTTCAAAAAGAAACCTCCCACCCATACCCATCAGCAGTCACTCCCCTTCTTACTCCCCTCACCCCGACCCTTGGCATCCACCCATCTGCTTCTGTCTGTATAAGTTTATCCCTGGACTTCTCATATTTATGGGAATATATAATATATGTGCTTTTGTGACTGGCTTTTTTTATGTTTTTAAGGTTCATCCATTTGGTAGCAGGAATTATTACTTCATTCCTTTTTATGGCTGAATTATGTTCCATTGCGTGGATATACCCCATTTTGTTAACATTTGGGTTGTGTCTGCTTTCTGGCTCTTTTGAGTAATACTGCTATGAACATTCATGGACAAGTCTTTGTGGAGGCTCGCGTTCACTTATGTGTAAATGTAGAAATAAAATTCTGGTCATACAGTAGCTACATGTTTAGCCTTTGGAGGGACTGCCAAATTGTTTTCCAAAGTGGCTGCTCCATTTCACATTCTTATCCGCAACATAAAAGGGTTCCAATTTCTCCACATCCTCAGTGACATTTATTTTCTGCTTTTTAAAGTTATAGCCATCCTAGTGGGTATGAAGTAGTATTTCATTGTGGTTTTGATTTGCATTTCCCTAATGACAAATGATGTTGAACATCTCTTCTTGTGTTTATTGGCCATTTGTATGTCTCCTTTGGAGAAATATCTATTCAAATCCTTTGTCCATTTTTAAATTGGGTTATTTGTCGGTTTATTTAGCATTAGTCTTATTAAGCTCTTTTTAGCCTCTATTTGTCACTCCATTGAAATTGGCCCCATTCGATTAAAGCAGGCCTTCACACTGCCATTTTTTCACGAGGCTCTACCTTACACAGTGATTCTGTTTTAGGCCAACAAATCAATAAATGCTTAAATTTCTTCTGTGTCCTGTTCACATTGGTCGCTGTGGAGGCTACTCAGTAAGTGGAAGCCGTGGTGCTGGGTCTGGTTGGGAGAAATGCTGTCAGTGTGTGTGAAACAAGTGGAGGGTAATATACAATCCTGTATCACTGCCTGAACCATGGGAGGCAGACGAAGTGCTGCAGAATCGGAGAGAAAGGGTTATTGCGGAGGGGGGGTAGGAAGGAGACACAGCCTGAGGTCTCGAGTTTAAGTCGTGAAAAGCAGGTATTATGCATTAAAGTGGCCAAGTTGGGGAAAGATGTATGCATGGCAAACACAATGAAAAAGAGATTTGGGAAGATAGTTTGTTGGTGTGCAGGTTGGCACAGTGGAAAGTAGAAAAGAAAGTACAATTTTTTTTTAAAGACTTTATTATAATTATTTATTAACATTTTATTTATTTATTTGACAGAGGGAGAGATCACAAGTAGGCAGAGAGGCAGGCAGAGAGAGAGGAAGAAGCAGGCTCCCCGCGGAGCAGAGAGCCCCATTTGGGGCTCGATCCCAGGATGCTGGGATCGTGACCTGAGCCGAAGGCAGAGGCTTTAACCCACTGAGCCGCCCAGGCACCCCTAAAAGATTTTGTTTTATGTATTTGTCAGAAAGAGCACAAGCAGGGTTAGCAGGAGGCAGAGGGAGAAGCACACTTCCACTGAGCAAGGAGCATGATGTGGGACTTGATCCCAGGACCCTGGAATCATGACCTGAGCCGAAGGCAGAGGCTTAACCAACTGAGCCACCCAGGTGTCCTGAAAGTACAGTTTCTTTTTCTTTTCTTTATTTTATTATTATTATTTTTTAAGATTTTATTTATTTCTCTGACAGAGAGGGACACAGCGAGAGAGGGAACACAAGCAGGGGGAGTGGGAGAGGGAGCAAGAGGCTCCCCGCCGATCAGGGAGCCTGATGTGCAGCTTGATCCCAGGACCCTGGGATCATGACCTAAGCCAAAGGCAGACGCTTAACAACTGAGCTACCCAGGTGCCCCCCGAAAGAACATTTTAGATAATAGCTTGGATCAGGCATGATGAGGATCTGAATTACAAGGGGGATGGGAATAAGAAAAAGGAACTTGAGAGATAGTGCTAGAATTTTATGTTAAAAGTGGGGAAGAGGGGCACCTGGGTGGCTCAGTGGGTTAAGCCGCTGCCTTCGGCTCAGGTCATGATCTCAGGGTCCTGGGATCGAGTCCCGCTTCGGGCTCTCTGCTCAGCAGCGAGCCTGCTTCCCTTCCTCTCTCTCTGCCTGCCTCTCTGCCTACTTGTGATCTCTCTCTGTCAAATAGATAAATAAAAATCTTTAAAAAAAAAAAAGTGGGGAAGAAATAATAATAGTACGTTTGTGCTGGTGCAGGTCCTATAGAAATGTTTTAATTCATTTATTCTTCACAATAACTATGTAGGGTAGGTACTTCTATTAGCTTCACTGTGTACATGAGGAAACAGAGGTTCCAGTACATTTTCTGGGTCACACAGAAGAGGTAGACCTGGAATTCAAACCCAGAAGCCTAGAGCCCATGCTTGACATCACTGCCCTATCCTGTGTTAAGGGAAAAGGCCAAAGTGTCTCCAAGTTTTAGAGTTCGTGCTTGGAAGGACAGCAACCTAGCTATGTTTGAGTTATGTTTGAGTTAGCTATGCTCAACCTTCATTGAGCCGCAACTATATATAAAGTATTATAAATGGTATTACCTAGTGATGTTAGTGATCATGTTTTCTCTTGCAATGACTCTTGGTAATCTATATTGAAAATATATGCAAAAGATGCCATTTTATTTTTTAAAAGATTTTATTTGAGAGAGCCAAGTGAGCTCAGGGGGAGGGGCAGAGGGAGAGAGAATCTCAAGCAGACTGCTCGCCGAGCGCAGAGCCCAGTGTAGGGTTCATTCTCACATCCCTGAGATCATGACCTGAGCCGAAATCAAGAGTCGGATGCTTAACTGACTGAGCCACTCAGGCGCCCAACAAAAAGTTACCATTTTTAAAACATTTTGAAAAATAAGGCTCACTATTTAGTAGGACATTTGTCATGGGTTGTTTGTATGTGTGTGTGAGTGTTTAAGATTTATTTATTTGAGAGAGCACACAAGCGGGCAGGGGGGAAAGGGCAGAGGGGGGTAGAGAGAGAGAAGCAGCTCCCTGCTGAGAGGTGGGGCCCGACACGGGGCTTGATCCCACAACTGAAGTCGGGTACTTAACCGACTGAGCTACCAGTTGCCCCCTTTTTTGTGGTCTTACGTTTGTATTCTGTCTCCTCATTGTTACCACCAATAGATGACAAAAAAGGTGTGATTTTTATGAAAGTCTTAAGAGCCTAAGGTTTAAACTTTGAAAAGTAGACTGTCATCATAAGGCTTATTAAACAGCTTAATATTTGTTTCCAAAGTCCTTGCCTCTAGCTTGGTGTATAATATTTCGGATGGTCAGTTCACGAGTCGTGCCGATCTCATAGATGCTGCTGGAAGCTCACTGGGGCGTGGTGCTCTTGTACCAGGATTGGGTAAGAAATGCCCACTTTTCCTTAGAAAATTCAATTTAAATTTAATTCAATTTAATTTAAGCAATTTCTCTCAAAAAATCTTGCCAATTTCTTTTCCTTTTAAGAAAGGATTTTTTTTGATGCTGCTGTTTAAGGATCAACATAAGAAACGGCCGTAGGTGACATTTCTCTGCATAAATTGCTATCGAAGATACTGTCTTTCAGGTTGTATGATGATGCCCGTAACAAATTCTTCTCACAGCTCATGCTGTGAAGAGGTTTATTTCCCATGAGGCATTCGTGTGCTTCTTACTATTAGGAAATGAACATTATGTAATATATTAGATTTTTCTCTTTGCCTTGGCTCCTGGGAAGCTCATATTTAAATCTTGGGCTCAGTTACTAAGGCTTTCACTATGTGTTAATGTTCATTAGTCCTGTTAATACCTGGGTTTTGGTTTAAACCACTTAAATCCTTTAGGGAATTAAAAGGATCACAAGTCAGTTACTAAGAACTGTGTATTCCACGAGTTCCATTCTGTTCCATTCTTATGAAGGAGTTAAGCAAAGTAGAGATGGAGTCCTGCCTTCTTGCTGAGCCCCAATCTAATGCTTTGCCCCGATAAATATGCGGGACTCGGGATGCAGACTGTCAGCAGCAGAGAGAGTCGCCATTCCATTCTTTAGCAGTGCTTTGGAGAAATATGTATACGGGCAGAGGATGGCGTGGCGGTTGAGTCAAGTGTGCTTTTCCCGCAGGCGCCTGTTATGATACAGTGAACAACATGCTGTGGACGTGCTCGAATGATTATATTGATCAGTGGTGCAATCCAGGGAACCAGGCCTTCCATTACGTCTGTCAGAGACTTGGAGTCAGCCACATCATCACTGAGCCCAAAGGTGAGGTGCCCTCGTAGTCTCATAGGAACAGATTTTTCCCTCATGAAATAGGAGAGAGCTCAGTAGTGTTAGGGAGTGGTAACATAGCCCAGGCGACAGCATGTGTCAACAGCTTTCCCTCTTTGAATGTGAATCCTGCATCTTTGTTGCCTGATTTTTTTTTTTTTAAGATTTATTTATTTGAGTGAGAAAGCATGAGCAGGGGGCGGGGCAGAGGGAGAAGCAGACTCCCCACTGAGCAGGGAGCCCGATGTGGGGCTCCATCCCAGGACCCTGGCTGGGATCATGACCTGAGTCGAAGGCAGACGCTTAACCAACTGAGCCATGCAGGCACCCTGCTGGATTGTTTTATGATTAAATAAATAAATATGTAAATAAATAGAGGATTTGGGACTTTTTTAGAGAAAACTGTTATGTCACTCTAAAATTGCCAGAACTTTGGTGCAAAAGTTGATTCTTTATTTGTACTGGCCATGGGATTGTTTGTCATTTTAATGTTTTGCATTGATAACCTGTTTATATACAGATTTATAATTAGAAGTTTCTAAAAAAGGATGTATGTATTTCTTAACATTAAGTTACTATTAACTTAAAATTTCTTGGCTTCAAGGTCAGCTATAGTGGTGTAGAGGAGCAAATCCTCTCCCCATAAAGCAATGATAAAATGGACATGATTACCAAAAACAACTATTTCTAGCCTCTGGAAACTAACCAAGGGCATGCACCAAAATGAGAAGTGAATATTCTTAAAAACCACTGAACTCTGGGTAAAAACAGTGGAAGTCTGTGGTACTCTCAGCTGGGGATGCCCCTGTCTCCCACCTTAAGCTTGGTCAGTGCAATAACCCCACCAGCATGGGGCAGATCATGTAAACCATCGGTTTTGCTTCCAGAGGGGGCTGACCTGATCCAGAGCAATACATGGAAAAGACTCCTGCCCAGCAACAATGTCAGTAGCAGTACCAGTCTGAGTGGCAAACCAACAGAGAAGACTGGTGGCTTAGCTCACCTGTGGCTATGGTTGGGATTAGGGTGAGCAGAGAACCGGCAAGACTAGCCAGAGAGTTACTCACGAGCTCTGGGTAGTGAGGAAGCTACAGAGGGCCTTGGTTAGCTACCTGTCCGTCTGTGTGGAAGAAGCTGGAGAGGGTCCAGCCTAGGTGGGTCACACAGGCCTGGCTGACCATGAGCCTGCACATATGTGTGGAGATGTGAGAGGGTCTGACAAAGTAAAATCCAGGGCAGAGTTCAAAGCCGTGTGACCCTTGGTGTGCCACCCCAAAACACACAGACCCAGCCAGAGGAGCAGACTTACTGGCTTAAGGTATTTGAGCATAGCCTTTGACTCAGACTAGATAATTCCTAGGAAGGCAGGCTTAAAAAAAAAAAGTACACAGATGAAAGAAAGTAACAAAGTAGAAACAAGAATTGAAAAAAACCCAAACCAAACAGAAGTCAGTAGCTACACAGTGTAGGTGAAACTCCAATGTTGGATTTAGCAGATGAAAACTAAAGCAGCCTTTATATATGTATTGAAACATCTAAAGGAAGCCCCGTTGAAAAGATACAAGTATGAGGACTATGACTAAAAAAAAAAAAAAAAAAAAAAAAAAGAATTTCAACAAATAAATTTTTGAAAAAAGATCCAGTTGGAAATTCTGGATTTGAAAAGGTCAGTGATTGCAAAGAGCAGCTCAGCAGCAGATTTGAGATGGTGGGAGAAAAAGATCTGCGACACGGACGTAGATGGATAGAGTTATCCTGTTTGAAGAGCGAGAAAGAACACTCTTGGGGAGTACTGGTCACATATTTTGTAGAATGGCCTTCCTTTTGGGTTCATCTGCTGTTTTCTCTCTCGCTCTTCTTTTTTTTTTTTTTTTTTTTTTTTTTTTAGATTTTGAGAGGAAAAGAGAGAGCATGAGGGAGGGGGAGGAGCAGAGGGAGAAGCAGACCCTCCACTGAGGAGGGAGCCCAATTCGGAGCTCAGTCCCAGGACCCCAGGATCATGACCTGAGCCAAAGGCAGACAGATGCTTAACCAACTAAGCCAGCCAGGCGCCCCTGATGTTTTTTCATTTTGAACTGAGGCTTTAGATTTTAGGGAGGAATACCGCAGAAGTGAAGTGCTTTTCTCATTACATCCTATCACAGGGTACATGATACCAACATGATTTATTAAAATTGATCACTTGGGGGGCGGCTGGGTGGCTCAGTTGGGTAAGCCACTGCCTTTGGCTCAGGTCATGATCCTAGAGTCCTGGGATCGAGTCCCACGTCGGGCTTCCTGCTCTGCAGGGAGCCTGCTTCTCCCTCTCCCTCTGCCTCTCCCCCTGCTTGTGCTCTTTCTGTCAAATAAATAAAATCTTAAAAAAAAAAATTGATCACTTGGTTTGGGGTACCTGGCTGACTCAGTCGGTGGAGCATGCAACTCTTGGCATTGGGGTTGTGCGTTTGAGCCCCACCTTAGGTGTAGAGATTACTTAGAAATAAGATCTTAGGGGCACCTGGGTGGCTCAGTCATTAAGCGTCTGCCTTTGGCTCAGGTCATGATCTCAGGGTCCTGGGATCAAGCCCTGCATCGGGCTCCCTGCCCAGCCAGAAGCCTGCTTCTTCCTCTCCCACTGCCCCTGCTTGTCTTCCCTCTCTTGCTGTGTCTCTCTCTGTCAAATAAATAAATAAAATCTTTAAAAATATAAATAAATAAAAATAAAATCTTTTAAAAAAATGATCACTTGGTTTAAATGTCAGCTTTCTTCACTGCAAAGTTACTATTTTGCCCTTTCCAGCTAGAAGCCAGTCATTAAGCCCATGCTCATGCTTATGGGAAAGGGAACTAAGTTCCACCTCCTGGAAGGACAAGCATCAGAGAACTTGTGTACATATGTTAATCACCACAGTAATTAATGTTTTGAGGGAGGTGATACTTTGAGGCTGTGTAGTTATAAGATTTTTTTATTCCTGAGTTTGGTAATTTGTGTGTCTCTAGAAATTTGTGCATTTCAACTACGTTTTCCTGTTTGTTGATGTAAAGTTGCTCATACTATTTCCTTACAATTTTTAAAGGGTCCGTGGTAACTTCTCTACTTTCATTTCTGATTTTGGTATATGTGCAGATTTACTAAAAATCGTTGAGTTGTGCACTTAGAATGGGTAAATTTTATCTTAAATTCTATCTTGATGAAGCTGTTGGGGGATAAAGAAACAGCAGGGGCGCCTGCATGGCTCAGTCAGTGAGACGTCTGACTCTTGGTTTCAGCTCAGGTCATGCTCTTGGGTCCTAAGATTGAGTCCCATGTTGGGCTCTGCACTCAGCAGAGTGTCTGCTTTTCCTTCTCCCTCTGCTCCTTCCCCTACATGCTTTCTCTCTCTCTCCCTCTCATAAGTACATAATCTTTTTTAAGAAAGGCAAAAAGAGGAAAAAAGTCAACGATATATTAGTGCCTTCCTAATTATTCTCTCTAAGCTTCTTGCTTAATCTCTAGACTACATATTCACCTTCACTCAGAGGCCTAATTAGACATCTTCAGCCTGTCAAAAACAAACTGTTTTCCCCCTTCTCCAAATCTATACCTGCTGAATTCCCTCTATGCTAGTATAGGGATCACAGTCCCTTCATATGCTTAAGCCACAGAGGTAGAGTTCTCTAGGATTCTCTTTCTCTCACAACTCATATCCAAGTGGACATCAGCCAATCCTGTCTGCTCCGATCCTCAAGATCTATCCCCAGTCCAACCCTTTCCCACCACCTGTGCTGCTACGACTCTCACCTCGGCGTCAGTGGCTTCAGCAGATGATCACGGTGGCCAGGTTCCCTCGTCTTCCTTCCTACTTCCTCCACGGTTGCACTCCTCTGGCCCCGTACGCTTGTTTCTGCACAGTCTTCTGCAGTCTCCGTAGTCAGGTCTGTCCCTCCTCTGCTCAGACTCCTCCAGCGGCTTCCCATCTAACTCGGTATAAAAATCAAAGACCTCATTTATTTGGATATAGGTCCTAGAGGCTAGCTTTCAGAATGTCTTTGGTGAGGATGAATAGTACTAATCTGATTTCTATTTTTTAGAAGCGAGGGCTTAAGACACAGAAGAGTGTGGAACCCAGCTTGGCCCTCCAGTCAACATACAACTGAAAAGTTCACTTTTGACTGAGTTTACCTTCTCTTTGATTTTCCATGAGTCCTTTCCTCATAGCTTCCAGTGCCCACAGTCCTTTTGCAACCCAGGTTCCCCGCACCTAGGCCCACCTCTCCTAGATCACATGTTTTCTTGTTCCTTTGAGGTCATTCATTTCAGCTGGTTTAAGGGGAAAAGCGGGTTTCGGGTTTTTGTTGTTTGGTTGTTGTTGTTTTTTTGTTTTTGTTTTTGTTTTTTTGGCATTTTGCCTATTTAAATTATTTTCACCTCCGTTCCCCGAGAATGCCGATGACCATCCATGGGTTGTTTATTATTATGTAAGAGGATGCGCATGAACCCTCAAGGTTGAACTGATGGCTCTCTAGGTTGCGGTGACTAAATGAGATAAAAATGGTGAGGTACTGTGGGAGGAGATATTTGTGGACCTGGGGGTGGGGATGCAGTGGGGGTGGTGTTCTATCATTAGAAAAGCCGTAGAAGATGGATTTGACTAGACTGGTTCCAGTATGGGCTCTGAGCAGAGACAGCCTAAATGCAAATCCCAGCTCTACACTTAGTAACTGTGTGACCTAAGGTTAGTTATTTAACCTCTCTGACATTAATTTACTCCACTACGAAACAGGGCTAAAATAGTCTAAGTTTATAACAGAGTTGTAATGCATGTAAAGCATCTAGCCCATTGTCCAGCCTACAGAAAGGGCTCTCGCAGCGGTTAGTTACTTATGCTCTTTAAAAATGGGAATTCCCGGGGTGCCTGGGTGGCCCAGTGGGTTAAGCCTCTGCCTTTGGCTCAGGTCATGGTCTCAGGGTCCTGGGATCAAGCCCTGCATCAGGCTCTCGACTCAGTGGGGAGCCTGCTTCCCCCTCTGTCTCTGCCTGCCTCTCTGCCTCCTTGTGATCTCTCTCTGTCAAATAAGTAAAAAAGATCTTTAAAAAAAGGGGGGGGGGAATTCCCTAATGTGTTCATTTTCACCCCAGCACCCTGTGGCAGGGAAAAGGATTCTCCAGAAGTGGTGGAAGAGATGGGAGCCAAGATACTCTGTCCTGGTGTGCATGTGCCTTTTGTAAACCAGAGTTCTGTTCCCTTGGGGGCCACCCATGGACATATCTTTCTTCACTGAGTTTCTTTTTTCATTTTTTAGAAGAGGCTATAACCACAAATGAGGTTATAAACCAGTTACTGCACCACGTTGGTGCGATGTGCATACACCAACTCAATCTTCTTGCCACCAACCCCAATCTTCCAATCACAAGTGTCTTGGGCAAGCAGCATCCAATTGAAGCACACCATCTGAGCAGTATTTGTGACATTATGGAGAAGGCCATGGTTAACGGAGATACCTGTATCATACGCTGTATTCTTGTTGTCTTTCAGGTAAATGCACTGTTTGGACAGAAGTAAGATAACAGAGAAAAAGAAACCCAAAGTTTGGTTTTCAGCCAGCTAATTTCCACCAGAAGAAAAGTTTAATAATAATTCCTGTCTTATATGTTAATCACATTCTGATCCTGTAATTAGAAATGTAATCATACACGTTGCATTACGGTTAACGCAGGACTGGTGTAGGTGGCTCATTGCAATTAATATGTAGAAAATATTTACTCTAATTAAAACATTACACAATAGAGGAGATTGTGATTAAAAATCCACCTGGATATCTGTTCATAAGAATATCTACTATGTGCTTTTTTCATTGGGATAATTTTATCCCTAGTAGAATTAGCATTTTTAGATCTACTCCTTATGTTTCTGTAGGTGGTATTTAAATTTTTCTTCAGCCCACAAACCGAAAGGAATCGCGACATCATTCGACGGTCTGGACTGCTGCTTTGGCAGTTGCTGATGGCACCAAAAGACCAAATTTGCCCTGAAATTCAGAAGGAAGTGTGTCTTGCCATCAGGTAATCGGCAAATGATTTTCTTCCTGGTTTTCGCAGACTGCTTCTCCTGTGCTGCCTTGTAATCTTCCTGTAATTCGGTGGCATAGAAGTCTCTGACCCTGTCCCACAGTCAGGACCTCGTGCATAGGTAATAATTTAACTGGAGAGGGCTTGTGGCCCCACTCCCAGAGGCCCCAAGCCATGTGTGTAACTACATCCCTCATCTTGCCTTTAGAATTTTGAAAGGAAAGAAAAAAGCAAAGCCATTGAGAGGATATTTGGATGGTTTGCAAGTGGATGTTCCTGTCATTTGGGGAGGGTGTGTGGCAAGGTGGCAAAGAAGCAGATTCGGGCAGCCAAGAGACCTGGGTTCTAGTCTTTCCATTGCCACGTACTACCTTGGCTCAAGGCTTCCATTTCCTCAGCTGTAAAGTGGGCATAAAAATAACACTGAATTTAAGGATTTGTGAGATTTTAATAAGGTGAAGCCTGATGTAAAGTGCTCAGCAATGTTAGCGTTTTAAATTCTATTTAAAACCTTGTTAGAGAAGATGGCAGAATTTGTGGGCCATTTTCTGTTTATTATCATTCAATCTTTTTTAAAAATTATTTAACTTTTTTGTGAGTGTGCTGTAAACTCTTATCCAGGAATATAGCCTTAATGTGACCAAGTATCATTTAGTGACCAAGTATAAAGAGAAAACTGAATGCTTGGTCCAGAAGAACTGTATGATAGGAGTGGGCAGAGTGGGAGGGGACTTTTTTTCCTCTTCCATAATCGATTATTCTTTGGGTCTCTTTCTGTATTAAGTATTAAGGCGGTAACTTAAACCTGGTGTCATGAGGAAACTTCTGGGGGTAATAGGTATGTTCACTCCCTTGATTGTGGTGGTTTCATGAGTCTCTGCATATGTCAAAATTTGTCATACTTACACTTGAAAAATATGCACTTTATTGTATGTTAAACCTCATTAAAAAAAAAAAACACAATTCTAACACTACTTGCATTGCTTTCCATCTTGACTTTTTTGGGAAAGCTCTGATTTAGAAATACCACATCTCACATGTGCTTTTGGTCACAATCTGGCTCTATACCTGGCTCAACTACATTGACTTTTTATAGCTCAGTTCTCTTTTAACTAGTTCCATATCCAGCCTCAGACATGGTCTTCTTTTGGTAACTGGTAGATAGGAGGAGAGAGAGCCTGTTTCTCAGGGAGGTGAACGGGTTCTGTCGTGACAGTGTATTTCGGTTGAAATACTTTATTAGTGATGAAACTTCCCTCAGAGTTTTATGTAATCACACAGCCATCTTTAATGTAAATACAAATTAAAATATTTAGAGTTTGGATTTTCTAGGACATTTGTTGAAAAGTTTTTTTTGACTTTTCTGTCCTTTCAGCTCTGGCTTAAATATCTTGTACCCCGGTGAAACCGAAATCAATAACTTATTGAAGCTGGTCTTAACGGAAGGTGAGAATTATCCTTGAATTCTCCTTGAACAACCATCCCTTTTTTTGTCCCTAAGGAAACCACTGGCTATTAAGATAATAGATATTTCTTTTCTTCGTACCTGTTAGTATTCTTTTTAAAATGTATCTGCACATATGCCAACACTTCCAACCAGACTGAGAGCAGAAACTGTGTTCTCTGTATCTTCAAGCTTTATAAACCTTTTTCTAACTGCACTGCTTCGCAGAAGGTGCCTGATAGTAGATGTTTGCACATTAAAGATAATGACTTCTTGGGGTCTCCTAAGTCAGCTTGTTCCCTCCAAACCCCAACTTTTAAATAAATACAACAAATGCAGATATTTAATAAATATTATAATAGTATAATTATTTAAATACAAGTGTATTTAAATAAATACAACAAAATTCACCCTGTCAGAGACACTCTGCATTTATAAGCAACACTAACTTAAAGAATTAGAAATCACGCTTTATGATGTACGCTTTGATCAGGATGCACTGGTTTTAAAAAGCCTGATTGGTTGTGATGTTCTTGCGGCTGCCGTTCGTGTGAGTACCTGTGCCTGGGGCCCCTACGTGGTCACCGTCTGCTCCTTTCCAAACTTGTTTTAATAGCGTCCGTTTTCTAAGTGTAATCACCAGGGTCATTTACGGAGCTTTATTCTATGTCAGGAGAGAGAAACAGCGGCCTCTCCCAGCTGCGGGACGTGATTCTAACCAATTTAGCCGAACAGCTTCAAAACAACCGATTTGGCGGGGAGGAGGATGAGCATTACAGGTGACACCAGTTATGCTGTTGACTGCTCGCCTTCGCTGTGTTTTTCCCAGTAATTAATTTGCATTTAAATGTGTTTGATCAATGTTAGTCCCCTGTAATATCTGATATGATAATTAGCATGTTAAGTCAAAATCACAGATCAATTGAAAGCTAATAAATCCCACACTTGCCCTAAGAAGCGATGATAGCATTTTTCAGTTGTATCACCAGAATAACTTAGGCCTGCAGCAAGGTTCTCAGTGGAAATAAGAGATGGAGCTTATTTGAAAATCTTGGTGGAGGGCGCCATCCAAAACCCTGCGCTGTGAGAGAGGGGAAGGGTATGTTGAGAGCTAGGAAGGGGAGGGTGGGGTTGGGTTTTCTTTGCTGTTTACAAAATACTTGGACTGGGTGCTTGGGTACCATTTTGTTTCTGTAAGTTTGATCTAAACGACACACCTAGCTGTTAGCATCATTACTGAGTGGGATGATTTACTTACAGAACCAGTTAATTTTGTGTCTTCTATTTGTCATCTCATACCAACTGTATACAATTTATCCTTTTATTATTAAACCATCGGTGTCTTATTGTTGCATTTTTCCTGCATTTTAAAGACTAAATGATGAACTTTTACACTACATCCTGAAGATTGTTGTTCGGGAATCCTGTATCTTAATCACCAAGTGCCAAACCGTCTCTAAAGAGGATTTTCAAAAACTCCTTTCAACCGTGCCTGTAAGTAACACTCTGTTTCATGAAGGCAGAATTGTATCATGTGTCCCCGTTTTCATGTTACTGTATTGAGGTGTGTATGTACACACTTCCGTACACACACGCTCTCCAAGGCAACCTTAGTTGATGAAAGTCAGTGGGTGACTGTTTCTCCTGGAAATATAGAGCTGTACGAATCCACTTGGAATACTTTCTCTAAAGACTTTATTCCTCCTGCTTAAATGTCTTGGTGCGGTGAATTGTTTGAGTTTGGATGTTTTGGTTTTTGTTTAAAATAGGATTTCCCCTCCTGTTTTTACTATAACATTGTTTTCTAAAGCATCACTGTTGCACAGATGGGAAAGAACCAAGAAATTCTCTTAAGGGTTTGGGTAGACTGACTCTTCTCTAGTGGAGACGCATGAGAGGGGAAGAGGGTGGGAGGAAAAATTATTAAGAGGGAAGAATTCAAGTAAGTATCTGTGTGACGAATGTGAATTCTGTAGCAGAAGGCACAAAGTTACAGTAAATTTTGTCAAGTGACGTATCAAAAGCCATGTGGAAATAAGTCACCTGAGAAACTAACCTGGTCTGTTTTCTGTACTTTCTCTTTTGCTTCCCTTGTCCAAATCTTATAAACACATGAGGATTACATGACCCCTTTCAGTAGGGTGTAGATCATCTAAATGCCCTTGTTTGTATTAAAGGCTGCATCTTCCTGCCTGCGCTATCTGATGGCAGTTCAGAACCACCTTCTCAGTAACACTATTTTGATTAAACCTGATGAGAATGATGACAGTGACAACTCCTTGCAGGGAGAGACATTGAAGGTACAGGTAAACACCAAGCTTTCTTCTAACGATGCTTTCTACCCTGTGTGTAAAAGCACAGCTTAATTGGCTAAATCTCTGTGTATTACGATGTCAGATTTCACCATGTGGCTTATATTTTTGTGAGAGGTAATAGTAGGTCACTCATTTCATAGGTTTTTATGTCATTGCACAGTGGTTACCATATTTGTGACACTCTCATAGTGTGTCATCCGTGTGCTCCTGTCAATCTTTTTGTGCCTTGTTTACTTTCATCTTTTTTAAAGAACTACAAAATATGGCACTTACAAGTGATCTGCACATCTGAAATTTATGGGTATGTGGATAAAATAAATCTGGGTGCATAACATTTGAAATAATTTTGACACTGTGGCTGGTTTGATATTCTCTCGATTCAAATAACTTCAAAAAGGTGATAATTTTCTTGCAACCTTTATTTCAAATAATTTCTAAACCTACAGTTTGTTTTATTCTCTGTAATTATTTTTAAGTTGGCTTCTGTGTAAACTCAATAATTTGTTCCCACATGGCAATTTACAGCAGTCCAAAGATTTTTTTATAGCAGTGGATGTTATAAGTTTGACAGATGCTGGAGGCTGTTATTTGCATTGTTCCTCAGAATTTCTTCTTTGTGAGAGAGTTAGAGAAATCAATAAGAACTTGATTCTTCTTTAAAGTGTTGACTAAAACACACTGAAAAATTAACCAAGGAAGCCGAAAAGCTGAAAGCTGTTACAGTTGCCCTTTTCTTACTCCTTTATGCACGTGCACTATGGAACCCATATACTTGCTAGTTCCTGTTAATGAGTTGATCTTATTATAGGGTCAGTTTTTAAATAGGCAAAAATGCATGAATTAATCATTTTCAAATGCTGATACTATTGATTAACTTCTCTTGCCTTAGTTTCCTAATCAGCGAAGAGGGGCAGTAGGTCTCCCTCGTCAGGCTCTGTGAGGGTCAGAGAGGAGGTGCGTGAAACGCCCCCACTGTGCCGCTGTCAGCACCCAGTGGTTGATGGGATCTGCGTGACCTAAACCGTGGTTTAGCCTGTCCATTCAGAATTCCTTTTCTCTTAAATGATTAAAACATCTTAATAATTCCAAGAAAGGCCCCAGGAAAGTCCAGTAATGAAACCCAGTGTTTTCTCTTTGAAAGGCTAAATTCCCTAAGTTCTTCGTTAGCCCGCGGAGAGAAGTACTAGTGGTAAAGGCAGAAGAGGCTGACTTATCCAGTATTTCTGGGAAAAATTAGGTAAAACCCTTTTTACCTAAAGGGTTAGGTCGGTTGCATTTTTTAAAAATAGAAAATAATTGCAAACTAAATATTTCTATGATTTTTAACCAGTATTCTTAACACATTATTTAGTATGTGGTTGCCCACGAACTCTCTAATAGTTTTTCTTTAATGTTTGATAGCCTATAACTGCCTGCTGCTTTAACTGAATTTTTAACTTGCTTGCTTCCCAGTGTAATGGTTTAAAACATTAAGTAAAAAGGTCACTTGTACTGTTGCAGACTGTTGTGTTTTGTCTCATTTTGTTCACTGCCTCTACATGCGCCTTTTACTGTTCTGTTTTTCTCTTTAGCTACCCTCATACCACCCAAGGCAGTCTTCCACCTGGACAGTTTCTGGGCTGGCCACCGGGAGCTCTCCTGTGCTGGAGGGGATGGGAGAAATGCCTTTTCTCCCAGGGACTCGGTGTGCTCCCCGTGAAATACTGCGTATTTCTGTCAGCACTCCAGACCTTAGCCTCCCAAGTCAAATTGCTACTTGCCATCCTAGCGGAATTTCCCGCTTTGGGCTTATCCTGGCCACCTCATTATTTAATTTGGAAATGCATCATTAAATACATCATTTCATGTTGTCATTGTGAGTGTACACTCATCACAGAGCTTAAAAATAATATTATGATATTTTCTACCTAGGAGCTAAAGGTCAGTATTTTGGCTCTTGCCACCCAAATCCTGACTGGATGTGATGAAGTATTGGAAATGCTACAGCAGGTCACAACCGCCCTCATAAATAGTGACCTCGCTGACCGTGAGCAGAGGTGAGGAACTGGCTCGTGAGCTGGGACCTGCTGCCCTTCAGGAGCAGAATTTGCCTAAGAAAGCAAAGTCATTTAGAACACCAAACGTTCATTTAATGTAGAGGGATTTCTGTGAGAAGAGGTTGAAATGGCAAGTGTTTCAATGCCAAGTGCAATGGAACTCTGTAATGGTGCATTTAGGGGAGATGGGGTCAACAGCCGTGGTCTAAGAGGGCAGCGAGGTTGTGGTGCACAGCCTCATCGCTGGCATGGGGTCTGCCACCATCGTCGCTCCCAAACTGGCCTTTCCTTCAGTTATCTGGCCCAGCACCGTGTGCCCCGGCTTCCCCCACGATGAGGACTTTAGAGAGGCAGAGATGACTTCGTAATACGGGAAATTAACTGCCATGCAAAAGATGATGCTGACGTGACGTCTTAAGATTTTACTGTAATTTTACCGCAATACGGGAGTGACCTACATAGAGGGTAATCTTCTCTTTCCCAGTAATAAAGCTCTTCCTTAGTCCTCCCCATTACAATTTCAGCTATGGTTTACTGTTACATCCGTGCTAATGATGGATCAGATGCTGGTCCGAAACAACCCTACAGTGTAATTTTTCTTCCTGTAGGCCTGTCTGTCCCCATGTCCCTGTTTCTTACCCATTCCCAGAGAGTAGGTGCCCAGGTTGGAATTGGGAACAGTATAGCCCAGATAGGCCTTGCACTGGGGTTTGTTAACACACGGTGGAGCCCACTCTGCTGGCACACGGTACAGATTTGTCCTGGTGGGGGAGGGACAGTCTTGAGAGCCTGAGAGATGTGAGGTCTGCTTCTTGTTCCAATCCCAGTATCCTAAGTAGCATTGGAGAATTTACATAACCCTCATTTTTCTTTGGGTGAGTCACATACCTTAATTCTTCTAGCAGAGGATTGGGATATTAAGAATGTGATTTTAGGTAATCATTTTACAGTGTAGACATATGTCAGATAATTATGTTATACACCTTAAATTTATACAGCCTCAATTATATCTCCGTAAAATGGGAGGAGGTCACGTGATTTTAAAAACAAACAAAAAATCTGTGTTGTAGCCAGTTCCTTTCTCCTGTGTCAGAGACTCTGTGTAGCACAGCCCCCTATGGCACCACAGCCAAAGGGAACTTTGCACGTGCTAACTACCTAGAGTAGCCATTTGTATTTTAGAAGCCAATTATAAAGTGCTTCAGAGGTGCTGTGAAATGCACCGTGTCAGCTTTTGTAGCAAAACCACAGGTTGAAGGTGAAACGTCTTACTAGATGTCTGTCGTCTCCCTCTCCCTCAGCGCTGGAAGGTGGGACATTTGTGGACTGAATTTCTACAGCCGTAAGTGCTCAAGCACTTCACGGAAATGCAGTTTAAGAGAATTTGTTGGAGAAAGATGATGGTTGCCTCACCATGTGATTAGGAATTGCTTAAGCTATGTGTTTTCTTGAACCTTTTATAGGTTAAAAGGCTTGGAACAAGTTACTAAGGCTACTATGCTTGGTCACCTTCTTCCAGTGCTACTGACTTCGCTGATGCATCCAAATTTACAGACTCTGACCATGGCCGACGCCCTGATGCCTCAGCTAGTGCAGCTGGTCCTCTATACCAGCCAGGTATGACCCTCTGTGTGCCAAAGCGAGCGGCTCTTTGGCCGACCCACTTCACGTTGCGGCCGCATGCGTTTATTGAAGGCCGAGGAGACATAACCATGTCTGTCGGAAGCCAAGGGGAATAATAGTGGAATGAGGAAAAATATCGTGTCCTAGAAATACACTGAAATATTAAGGGAAAACACGTCTGTTTGAATTACTTACTGTAGTCTCACAGCAAGTACGGACTGCCGGGCCGCTGTAAAAATGCTGAGCTACGATGCTGCTGAGATCTTCCCATCCTGCTCTGTCTCCTGAGTCCTTGCCGGCTGCTGGGGACTGATAGAAAGGATACGTGCCATTCCAGCATGGAATGAAATAGTGTTAAGTGGTCTGAATAGCAAAGCATTTCTTCGTGAAGGAGGGCAGACAAGGGTTGTAAAAAGATGACTAAAGTGAGAATTCTAAATATGGCTCAGTACCATGCAGATACCTGACAGTAAGCACTTTAAGACATGATGATGGTTTTGTGTTTCAGACGGCTTTGCTGCTTAAAACCCAGTGTCCAGTTTTTGCCGAGGTGGGCTGTTCCCCATGTGGTGCATCAGACCAGAAGGGCAGGCTGTTCCCCGATGAGAGGTGAAAGATGCTGCTTCCTTGCAGGAACCCCTGCCTTGTTTTCTTCTGGTGAAAGCCTAGTTCTCCTTTAACAATATTGATTTTTAGCAAAGATTATGTAACTGGAAAAAAAAAAAAAGAGACTCTAGGGTCAACGTTTTGCAGATAATTATAGAATTGCTTTGTAGACTTCTAGGACCAGGTTAGAGTAAATTCCCCACAGATCAAGAAATTAGAGATTGACAGATTCTCATGTACCATAGATGGAGATGTAAAATATCACGACTGGCAAATAGTTTGACAGTTGCTTACAAAGTTTAACATATACCTACCACACGACCTAGCTCTTCCACTTCTGGGTACTCACACAAGAGAGAAGAAAGCATAGGTTCTTGCAAAGACTTGTTTATGAAGGCTCAGAACAGCTTTAGTTAGAGTAGCCCAAGACAAGAAAGAACCCAGTGTCTATAGGCAGGTGAATGGATAAACGAATTGCAATATATTCGTATGATGGAGTCCTACTCCGTAAGAAAAGGGAGTGGACAGTTGATACACACAACAGGAGTGGATCTCAGAATCCTTACGCTGAGTGGAAGAAACTAGATCCCCCCACAAGTACATACTGTATGATTCCATATATGTGAAACTCCAGAAGATACAAATTAATTTCTAGTGATAGAAAGCAAAAAGTGATTGCCTCAATTACCAGGAAGGAGGAGGAAACTTCATTTGTATATACATATGTGCAGTTTCTTACATGTCGATTATATCTTAAAGCTGTCTTTAAAAGCACTAATCAGATAGGAACGATTTTCCATTTCTCTAGAGCAGGGAGCTATGCAGCTGAGGTTCGTGCAGTGACTAAACTTTGTGACTTTGTTGTCCAGAACCACCCGCCACAGTCGCATGCTGTTACTGATACAACCATCAGTGTGGCTGGTGTGATCTAGAACTGAAGTTTCAATTGTATTTAATTCAGATGCAGTTTAAATGGCCACAGTTGACTAAGTGGCCACCATGTTGGCTAGGGCAGAGCTGAAAGAAGAGAGTTCATTCCACAACAGCTAAGTGTTGGTTGTAGGAGTTTGTATGCTGCAGCCTTGGGCTGTGAAGTCCTTGAATAATTACAGTAGATAAGAGGACTTCGAAGGCACTTTTCCTAGTAAAAATTATAGTAAAAAGCAGGCACATAAACTCATGGAGTCTTCAACAGTCGACATTGGGATACCAACAAAAGGGACCTTGATAGGGCAGGATACTAATCCCATGGGATTTGGAAAGTGACCAATCTTGTAGCATCTTTTTCTTTTTTCCTGAGTAACTTGAAATGAGAGCTGGTGAGATCCTTTCCTGGATAGGAATTGGGCTTTCCTTCTTGAAAAGAGGGAAAAAATGCAAATACATTGTCTAACAACAAAAAGGAAAAAGAGGCTTAAATATAGGAGTTTTGTAAATGTTTCTGATCACCACCGATACCTAGCACTTAAAATATGAAAGGATGTGGAAAAGTAAAGTGACATATAAATCTTCTATGTTTGACTATGTGTATGTCTCCTTTTTCCTCTCCTTGCTGCTAAGCTAAATCCCTTTCTCTTTGTCTGGTTTTAGGATGCTGGAAGAGAAAGAAGAGCCAGGCTTTCTCACTGGTTTAAAAATTCCTGCTCCATGGGCTGCTGGAAAGACTGTGGAAACAGTCCACCCCGTCAGAGACAACTATAAATTTAAAGAAACTGTCCACATCCCAGGAGCTCGCTGCCTGTACCTTAGATTCGACAGCAGATGCTCTTCACAGTATGACTATGACAAAGTAAGCAAGACTGGCTTAGTACTGGCTCCACCTCCAATAAGCTGATTTCTTAGATGCTTCTTATTTTTCTTTGCTCCTGGTCACCATTCTTGACTTATTTCTGTCTGCAGATGTCTCTTTGGAGAACTTTCTTAAGATATGCCTTGAAGGGTAGCGGGTGGGGAACAAAAGAACCAGCACCTCTGTGCTCCAAGAACTGTATTTTCATGACACGTTGAAAGTGTACTTCTGTAACCTTTCAAAAGTTTAGATCTGAGTCGGAGAAAGTTTTCCTTACTGCTTACCTATTCCCTTCTTTCTATGCTTGGAATTCCTGTAGACAGGTGATGTCCATTATCTAGAAAGTTCTTACTGCCCATTTCTGGGGCTTCATGTATTCTTTGGGAGAAGGTGCCCTTTTAGAAGTTTCAGATGTACTAGGATCTATTTTATTTTTATTTAAATTATTTTTTCGTTGTTGTCAGCACGTCTAGGCCCATGTAGATTTTGAGAAAGAATAGTTTCCAACCTAGTGACTTAATAATTTTAAATGAAAGGAAACATTTGAGGGGTGTAGGTTGTGGTTTTTGTTTTTTTTTTGTTTTTTTTGCTTTTTCTGTTTATATTGTTGCATTGCAAACTGCCATGTTGTACTTAGGAGGAAAGGTGAATGAACTTGTGACACATAACCTTGTATGAGAACAGCTGAAGGATTCTCAAATAGCCTTGTACATATACAGGACTACTTTTATGTAGATTGTTGTTAGCTATCTGTCATCTCTGTGAACTGCGTAAGGGCAGAGATCCGAAATCCCATCCAGGAAGATTAGTAAGTGAAAAATGAAGGACTTCTTAACAGTATATACTCTGAGATGGTGAAACGTATCACTGAGCAAATTATAGAATCCTCTTCCCCATAATCTTTTAGGACAGTGAAGACTCCCAGGTATCCAGAGGGCTTTAAGGTTTGCTTCCAAAAATCACTTTAGCTGGAGGCAAGGGAATTTGGAAAACGGTCTTTGGTAGGCCTTTCAGAGAATAAATCTCCTGCCATCTGCCTGCCCCTGATGGCACTTAATAGCTCCTGTCATCAGCTACCCCCATTTCCTACATTAAAGTGCTATGACTGTTTAAAATAGAAATGGAGAGATGGGCATATCAGTCGGTGTCATTTTGTTTCTCCTTTAAAAACCAGTAATTTGCATCTTCTGACATATGCTAGCCAGCATCTGCAATGGGCATCAGTGTTCAATGTGGAGGTACAGGGAGACATACTCCACAGATAAAAGTAACATTTACTTTTCCAGTGGTCCCTGGTTGGGGTCAGCAAAGATCCAGCAGGGTAAGAGAGCACACCATGATATATGTCAAGGGTTAGAAGCATAGCTTCTGGATCCACACTGAGCTCTCTTGTGCGGTCAGAGGTGGTCAGAGTGCATGTTCAAAGACAGATTTGGAATTTACGGAACCCAGAGCCTCATTCTTCCAGTGAAAGTATTTGAATGCCAAATGACCTCTAAATGTTTCTCTTGCATATTAGAAAGTTGGTTAATTGGATTTAAATGAATAACCTTTATTGAAGAAAAATATTGACACACGAAAGCTGACCCAAGAAGCAGCAGCCCCCTTTCTGGCCTAAATTTGTGTCATTTTCTTTTTATACCATTAAGCAACATTCTAAAGATATATGGCTTGTTTTCAATTTGTTGCATTTTTTAAAATCCTCATTCATTGACTTTTTGGTTTTTGTGTATGTGTGTGTGTTTTATTTGTTTTTGCCTTTATTTTTTTGTGTTAGATATAGCCATTTTTCCATCTGTATTTGCTCACTTTATCAATTTGGGGGAGGACTTAAAGGGGCAAACTGTACCTGTTATTAATGAGTTAAATGTCATGACTTAGCATTAAAATAACTACTTAAACATATATGTATAATAGCCAAATAGTACTATGTTAATGTGAGGTCCCCCAAGCAATATTTGGCAATATTTGTTGTACCCAAACTAGTATCAGTTGTACCTTAAAAATCAGGGAATATTAGCTCTATAATAATGACACCAGTGCCTGGTTATAAATGTGTTTTTAAACAAACATTTTTTTGCAGCCTTTTTATTTGTAGATGTTGTTTTTGTTTTTCTTTTACAGTCTAACAGTATATTTTCTGTTTTGAAGTTGGTGATATATGCGGGGCCTAACACAAACAGTAGGAAGGTTGCTGAGTATGGAGGCAACACACTGGGATATGGCAGCCGTAGTGTCTTAGGAACTGGCTGGCCCAAAGACTTGGTGAAGGTATGGTATCCAGTCAGATCCACTTCCTAGAAAAGAAAAATGAACTCCCATTCCCTCTGGGCCCGAGTATTAACTCCAATTCCAGAAAAAAAAAGAATTGTCCATGGGTGCTTTTGTTGAGATGGGGCTATCTTGCCAGGCCTGGAAACTCAACTGCCTCATTCAGAATGACCGTTCTTTGACTTTCAGGGCCTTGGACCCCTGTCCACTCCGGAGCTAGGATCTATTCTCCAGGGACTGAGTGCTCACAGCATTTCCTTCCCTGTGCATTAAATGGCCCGCTAGTTCTTCCAGCCTGCTTCTTCTCTGCCCTCTCCTGTGATGGGTATTCTAGAACACAGGGCCATTGCAGTTTAAAAATGTAGAATCAGTGTTTTCAAAATGAGTTTGGGCCTTTGGAGCGGTACTAATGATCCATTCTCAAATTGCTTTGTAATCTGGGCCCTGGAACAATAACATATCTACCTAGAATATGATTATGAACTGAAATGCCCACTAAAACCTGAAAACTGCTCCGAAGTCCGTTCTTGGAGCCTTGATCTCAAATGCATTACATACCCTCTTTAATTCAGCCACAGAAAGCAAGTTACATCCAGGCGTCTAGACTGGATGTATCCAAACCCACATCAGCACGACACTTGTAATCATTGCTTCATTTCCTACACTTTGTTTCTTACTCGTGGTGTTGGTTCTGTAATACAGAGCAAGGTCTTCCAGCACTCTGTGTTCTTGAAGATACTGGCCGTTTGCCTACCTTACCAGCACGAGTGAGGGGGTGAAGTGGACAGGGGGAGGGCAGAGAGAGTAGAAGTCTGAGGGATTTATTTAAATTATGCTCAAGATTTACTCTTTACTCCGATTCTGCTGTTGGGCAGTCATGGCCCATTTCACAGATGCCCCATCCCCAAACCTACCTCGTCAGGAGAGAACCCCCCAAGAGCTTGGTGTCCAGATGAGAGGGGATGGAATTTGAGTCAAGCGATTGAGAAAAAGGAGTAAAATATTGCAGTGGTCCTTTTGAAAGTAAATCTCTGAAATTCATTGCTCTCTTGAAAATCATGTGTCTTGTTTTTAAAGTGTATTTTCCCCCCCCTTAAATTTTAAGGTGGAAGGAGATACAGTCACCTTCTCCTTTGAAATGAGAAGTGGCCGTGAACACAACACTCCCGATAAAGCTATGTGGGGCTTTGCTTGCACAGTTCGCGCTCAGGTACTTGAATCTAACCACTGCTGTGGGCATAATGTACTTTCTCCCGTGTGCCTTGGTTACATACATCATATTTGCCCTGGAAACAGGGCAGAATATGAGCTGCGGTTCCATCCATCTCTTCCATTTGGCATTCCTAGACTGTCATAAGTAGTAGTCTCGTGGAATAAAACTAGCTGTGACCTAAAATCCATTTGGCAGCGCAGACAGGATCCATTGCTAGGGGCTCCGTCTTCAAAGCCTGGAGAGGTGATCTGCCTCCAGCATCTTTCCGTAGGGCAAAGAAGACTCCAACACCTAGCGGAAGCAAGCACTGGGATTCTGGGTTTTTAGAATAGTGGGATCAGATTTTCATTCTATTCTCAAAGGCTCATCTTGCTAGTCTAAGTCTGTCTCTGCTTAATTACCCACGTTCTATGCTGTATATGGGTTTAGTTTACTCCTTTTAGCGGTGCCAAATAGTTACTTCCCCCAGCAATCTACATAAATTCTTTTCCCTTGGGTGGAGGGGGGGGCACGAGTGGTAGTTCTTCTAACCCCTTGAGTTGCCTGATTTGTGAAGCCTATTCTAGACTTGGAGACTGCTCGAGTTTAGCCAGCCTAACACACTCTAGAGTGGAACCATCTGCTAGAATGAAAGCTCCGTGAGGGCAGGAATCTTTTTCTCTGCTGTATCTCAAGCACCTAGAATGATATGCTCAGATGTTTGTTGAATGAATTCAGTATAAGGGATTGACAGCATCTTGGTTCGAGCACAGGATGGAGGTGACAAAACAGAACCATGACTTACACCTGGATAGGCACGGCAGAGAGGAATCCAGCCAAAGAATCTTGCATGAGATTTGTGCTGTCTCTAATATGGAGTCTTACCAGCTCTTCTCTCTCCAGAATTGTGTTGAGACTTCACTCTGTGGTCATTGCCCCCTGCCACCATCTTTCTCCTCATGGTGTTGGGGACAGTCCCTGTGTCCCATAGCAGTGACACGCGCTGCTGCTCTGTGAGCCCCTGTGGTCAGGGACGTCACAGCGTGGTGCAGCCCAGGTGCGGAAGCTCCGCTGTGTACACTGACCCGTGTGGTTTGCCCCTGTCTGCGTTGTAGGAGTCGTCGGAGGATGTGTCGGGAGGCTTGCCCTTTCTGGTAGACCTGGCTTTAGGTCTGTCTGTGTTAGCTTGTTCCATGTTGAGAATCCTGTACAATGGACCAGAAATTACCAAAGAAGAAGAAGCCTGTCAGGAGCTATTGCGGTCCAAACTTTTACAAAGGTAAAAGGCTCAGATAGGGCTAGTTTTGCTCACAAAGGAAAAAGGACTTCGTGTGGAAAACTACTTCTAGTCCATTTCCCAGCTCATTGTGCAGACTGCCTGACAATCCCGTGGGTGTCATTGTCATTAAGAAAGAAGGTGAAAATTATGCCAAAGTGCCTTCTGGCCCTTACTTGACTGAATTTGAAATTACAGCCTTGAATGCATAAGCTTTTCTCCAACCCACATATTGTACAATTAAATTAGAGGATCCCCAGAAGGTTGAGTAGATGAGTGATAAAGCAAACCTATCAAAATGTTTATTCTAGAATCTAGGAAGTGGGTATCTGGACATTACCCATGGGATGCTTTCTACTTTTCTGTATATTTAAAATTTTTCATAATAAAATGTTGGGGAGGAGGTAGATTCCCAAAGATGTGGTTTCATATAATGCTCATGTTCCTTTAGCCTCTGGAGAATGTTTGATGAATGCTTAACATGTGATGTGATCCTGCATATGTTTGAAGTATCTGCAAGCTTTAAGTAGCTTTCCAGGTGGAAGAGGAAATGAAGGAGCCTCTTTTCTGTCTGTTCAGGTGCCAGTGGCAGGTGGAGGCCAATGGCGTGATCTCTCCTGCCCTTACTCCAAGTCCGTCTCCACTGCCACTGACCATCGAGGAAGACAGAGAATTCACCTACCCCTCTGACGTCCTCGTGCCTCCTGTTGGAAACTACTTTGACCTGCCCCGGATCAGGCTTCCTCCAGGAATCATGATAAAGCTCAGGGAAATTTCTGGGCGTGCTAGACCTCAATTCAGACCAAGTATAAAGTATGTTTCTAAATAGTGTGTTATTTTTCCCATTGGGAAAAAAAAAGTTTAAACAATGGAAGGGGGTAAATTTCTTCTCCTTCTAATGAACCTTTAATTTTTTTTTTTGAACCTTTAATTTTATATTTACTTAATGAACACTAACCATAGTATCCCCCTCGCCTTCCCCAACCCCGCCCCAGGTGCCATTCCACGTCATTGGGTCTCAAGGTGTGGGTCCCCAGTCAGCAGCAATAGCACCACGTGGGCCCTTGTTAGCTCTTGGGCCCCATCTCACACCTGTGGGATCAGAACCTCTGAGGATGGGGTCCCGTAATTAAGGTTTTGACAAGTTTTCCGTAGGATTCTGAGGCATGCTAAAGTTTGACAAGTTCTAGATTTTTCTCAGGTGGTTGGACTTGTCTACTTGTCCTCAACTTTCAGTTTCCTTAGTCCAGAGAGAGATGGTGAGGGGTCTTTAATCTGGAGTGTGAGGTCTTGCACTTACAAATGGCTTTGTGGTATTCTTGTTTAAAGTCTGTTTGGTAGCCTCTGCCCTGTCTTCTGAAGCATGATTGACCATTTCAGAGAGAAAAAAAATTAAGGATAGTTGAAATTTAAAGTGAAAAATACAGAAACGCAATTCCTTTTCAGCCCAACATCCATATGTACGAAATACCACAAGACGTGATATTGTGTAAAATTAACTGGCACATAAATGGTTCCAAAGATCATTTGTTAGTCTTAGACCTCTTCCAGCTTTAATATGACTCTAGCTCAAAATATAAAATTAAAGAAAATGGAGTCTCTTTAAGTTTGGTTTTCACCTTATCAGCTGACGTCAGTTTTGTCGTTAAACATTAAATTATTGCCAACTTGGTATGAAAGCCATCATTATGTTCATGCTTCTTTATTGTAATAAAGAAGTTGTGGTGAATATTTAATATATTTACATCAAAGCCTGTACACTCTTGAGCCTATTGAATACAGGATTAGTAATTTGAGAGCCTGGCATCTATCTGACTAGTTTCTATTGTAATCACAGAGAAGTGATTCAGCCTGATGTGATGGAGGAAATGGTAGTATCCTGTGTTATTAAGCACTTGAACTTGGTCGATGCACTGCAGTCCCTAATAAATTTCCAGTATCAAGAAGAACATGCTGAAGAATACGACTTACTGTGTAAAATTATGGGAGAGACCTTCAAGAAACTCAATGCCATGGAGAGACAGCTGCAGGTAAGTGAAGGCCAGTGTGTTTAGACTTCTCTCACACATGAATCTCTCACATTAAATTTCTTTCCTAGAAATTAAATGAAGTTTAAAAAATGACCTGAAAGGGCGCTTGGGTGGCTCAGTCGTTAAGCGTCTGCCTTCCATCTCAGGTCGTGATCCCAGAGTCCTGGGATCGAGCCCCGCACTGGGCTCCCTGCTCGGCGGGAAGCCTGCTTCTCCCTCTCCCACTCCCCCTGCTTGTGTTCCCTCTCTCGCTGCCTCTCTCTCAAATAAATAAATAAAAATCTTTTAAAAAAGAGTATTATTAAAAAAAAAGTTTTAAAAAGTCAGGACTGGGACGCCTGGGTGGCTCAGTTGGTTGGACGACTGCCTTCGGCTCAGGTCATGATCCTGGAGTCCGGGGATTGAGTCCTGCATCGGGCTCCTGGCTCCGCGGGGAGTCTGCTTCTCTCTCTCACCTTCTCCTCACTCATGCTCTCTCTCACTGTCTCTCTCTCAAATAAATAAATAAAAATCTTTAAAAAAAATAAAAATAAATAAAAATAAAAAGTTAGGACTAAAATTTCCAGATTTGCAGAGTGTTCTTGTTTTTATTTTACATCTCTTCTCATGTTGTTTTATTTTTTTAATATATCTGTCAGAGTGTTGCAGAATTGGAGCAGAAATGGCAAAGCGAGGTCGATGAGGCCATGCAGGGGAAGCTGGAGAACAACGTGCCTTTCTTCTATGATTACCATTTCAATGAGGTGAGCAAGTTATGTGATTTTCACTGGGGCGCTGGTATTTACAGTGCAAAGGCGTGTGTGGCGGGGAGGGAAGGAAACCAAATAGTCTTACCTGTTAAAATGTTTCCCATGCCAAAACGTACTCATTCTTTACAAAGGTTGAATAAAATTGATTAGATCAACATATCAACAGTACAAATACAAATTATTAGTTGTTTTTAACTGATTGATAGTTTTATCAGCATCAAATTTTGCTTGCAAGCTTTAGGAAATGACCAGTTATAAGCACTGAGGAAGTCCCCAGAAAGTACTCAATGCCATTTGTAATCCTTAAAATGTCAATAACTTACAGATGTGCTCTGGCATAGAAATGTGGACCAGAGGTGGTGTATTGTTTTTCCCCCCCGAAATTCTCTGTTCCTTTCGACATGAACAGTAAAACTCACTTTGCAGATCCTGCCTACAATCTTTTCTTGATTTTTCCTTCTTTAGAACAAAATGAAAGAACTAGAACTTTTGTGTTCAATGAAAGAAGTCTCCTTTGATGGAAATGATCTTGAAAACATGGTCCTGTCACTGAGGTTAGTGATGTTAATAACTGTGTAAAGCTGATTTACTGCCTTGATGCTTAAGACAAGATGTGAAGATTTTTTAAAAATCGTGTGCATTCACTAAATATTTGAGTTGGAACTCATTTGTAAACTTGGAAATTTGGATTTTGGCCTTCAAAAGTTAGCATACAGGCAACCGAAACTGGGCCAAAGGAACGAAATTGGTGCATTTATAACACTGCTCTCTCGGCTAGGGGAAGGGGAGCGATATTCATCAGGTTTCTTTTGCTTCGTTTCCCTCTATTTGTTGTATCCTTTGTCATTAAAGAACACTGGTTTTGGTGAACGTGAGAACGACTAAATGCACATCAGCCTTTCTTTATAGGGAGAAGTTCCTACAAGAAGTGAATTCTCTCATTCAGAAACCCTCGCACCCACTAGCTAAAACGAAGACTTTAGTGAAGAGTTTAATGAACCGAGCCGAGCTCTTGTTGCACGTCACCATCGCGGCCCAGTCCGGCCTCACAAGAAGCATCTCGGGGACCCCTGCGGAAACACCAGGTACAAAGCCAGCCCCGTGCAGGCGCTCTGCGCTATTCCATCTCATAGATTTCTCTCATAAATTTTGAGATCTCATACTCAAAGCCAAAAACAGACTTTGCGTTGAGTTCAGGTGGGGTTTTGTAAGTCAGCTGAACGTCAGGGCCACCTCCCCACCTGCCTCATTCAGTTTTTCTTGGGAGCCCAGTGACATCTCTTTTTATGATCTAATGCCCCTTACTTTTAGTTTATGGCTTGTCATTCTCCTAGTAGCACGTCTAATTAGATAGTCAACATTGTGAATCTTGTAGTGCATCGTATTTTCCTCTTAAAACTGAGTTTGCATTGCACCTTTAGTAATTATGTGCAACCTTCTGACATGAATTTTCACTATTTTCCTGGTCACGTTTTAATTGTTAGCCTGAAAGGCCATTTCTCAGAGAAGTCAATGAGCTTTCTTTCTGAAGCTGGATCCCCAGCACCGAGCATAGCCCATAATGACAGTTGTTAATTCTTGTCTTGAGAGAGCGGGATGAGTAAACATGAGACTCCGTGTTATCAAACCACATAGCCTGATGGACACTGCCAAGCAGACGAACCTGTTTTCATCCCAGCTGAGTGCACAGGGCTCCTCTCACACAGGAAAGGGAGAAGTCTAGGGTGATTCAGGTTTCTGACCCTAGTGAAAGGAGACCATTTGCTGAGAACATCGGGGGGAGTGTACCGAGCCTACAGTATGATCACATACCGAGATTGTCTGCTGACCGTGTCCCTGGTCACGAGGACTTGGTTAATTAAAGGTCCCATGTAAAGACTTAACCACTCAGTGAGGCTGATGATACTTTCCAAGAGGCTGTTGCCATCAGAGACCATGAACCAATAGTTTGCTGAGCAATAACATCTTCAAAAATGATGTTTCTAGACTGAAACTGCCTAACCATTTTTTTTAAGGTTTAAAAAAATGTATTTATTTGACAGAGAGATCACAAGTAGTCAGAGAGGGAGGCAGAGAGAGAGGAGGAAGCAGGCTCCCTGCTGAGCAGAGAGCCCAATGCGGGGCTCGATCCCAGGACCCCGGGATCATGACCCAAGCCGAAGGCAGACACTCAACCCACTGAGCCACCCAGGTGCCCCAGCTGCCTAACCATTCTTAAGACAGAGTCAAGATAACCTCTTTACTTTTTTCCCCCCCTTGGATGATCTTTATATATAGTTTTGTCATCTTCCATCAAAGTGTTCTTTTGTAATTACAACCATTTCCCTGGGTAGTACTAAGGAAGGCCCAGTCAGAGTCTAGCTCAAGTGTGATATTTACTCACACCAACTTGATCGAAGCCAAGGTGCCACCAAATGTCAGTAAGACAGCTAAATAAAGGGGAGGAGTCAAGATGGCGGAGAAGTAGCAGCTGAGACTACTTCAGGTTGCGGGAGATCAGCTAGATAGCTTATCTAAAGATTGCAAACACCTACAAATCCAACGGGAGATCGAAGAGAAGAAGAACAGCAATTCTAGAAACAGAAAATCAACCACTTTCTGAAAGGTAGGACTGGCGGAGAAGTGAATCCAAAGGGACGGGAAGAGACCCCGGGGGGAGGGGCCGGCTCCCGGCAAGCGGCGGAGCAACGGAGCACAAAATCGGGACTTTTAAAAGTCTGTTCCGCTGAGGGACATCGCTCCAGAGGCTTAACTGGGGTGAAGCCCACGCGGGGCCAGTGTGGCCTCAGGTCCCGCAGGGTCACAGAAGGATCGGGGTGTCTGAGTGTCGCAGAGCTCGCAGGTATTAGAACGGGGAAGCCGGCTACAGAGACGGAGCCGAGGAGTGAGCTCACAGCTCGGGCTTACCTTGAACGGGTCGCAGGCTCGGTCGGCTCGGAGCGCGGCCGGAGGCCAGGCAGACGGGAGTAATTGGACGCTGTTCCCTGAGGGCGCACTGAGGAGTGGGACCCCGAGCTCTCGGCTCCTCCGGGCCGGAGACTGGGAGGCCGCCATCTTCCTTCCCGTCCTCCGGACTCTACGGAAAGCGCTCAGGGAACAAAAGCTCCCGAAAGCAAACCCGAGCGGATTACTCAGCCCAGGCCCTGGTAAGGGCGGTGCGACTCCGCCTGGGGCAAAGACACTTGAAAATCACTACAACAGGCCCCTCCCCCAGAAGATCAACAAGAAACCCAGCCAGGACCAAGTTCACTTACGAGGAGTGCGGTTTCAATACCAAGAAGAGCACCGGAATTCCAGAGGAGGAGAAAGCAAAGCACGGAACTCATGGCTTTCTCCCCATGATTCTTTAGCCTTGCAGTTAATTTAATTTTTTTTTTTCTTTTTCAATTTTTTTCTCTTCTTCTGCTAAATTTTTTTAAACTTTTACCCTTTTCTTTTTTAACGTTTTTTAACTAGTTTATCTAATATATATATATTTTTTCCTTTTTATATTTTTTTCATTATTGGTTTTC